>NC_056727.1:1138883182-1139239016 GCF_019279795.1 Protopterus annectens | reverse complement strand
TCTGCTCTGATTCCTGTTCCTCCTCCTGGCCATCCTTCAGTGCTGGTGTCTAGGGTTTCAACTGTTGTGTGTCCTACTCCTTTGTTAGTGCCGACAGCATGGTTACCTGTGGCTTCTTCTTTGTTTTGACTCCTGCCCCCTTGGAGTTGAGTGCATCATGGAACAGTAAGTTTGGAGCTAAGTTGCTGGGATTGGGTTCGACTCTTGTGCGTATGGAGCCATCCCTTCCCTGGGTGCCTCTGCTTTAGGTAGTTTGGATATGTTCGTAGCCATTTCCCTTTGGTGTTCAGTCCCAGTCTTCTTGTCCTTTTAGGACATCTGACATGCATGAGTTGTCTTCAGGACAGTCCTCCCCATTAGGCCTAGAACAACTCGGGTTAGGTGCTCCCCCTGCTGCTTCCATGTTTCCCTGGGAAGCTCACGTGAAGAGCAAGTGCAAGAGAAAGCACCTGAATTTTAATCTCTGTGAAGGGAATGATCCTCCATATCCTCCCTCCCCACGAAGATGCCTCTTTCAACAATTTGCTGGAGTTGATATGACAATGATGGACCAATGAAGTCCTTTTCCTAGACGGAGTCTGTTTTTCTGAAGACATTTAATGTGGGCCCATTGACATTCTGGGTGATGGTACTCTTGGAAGTGAAACCAGACAAGGTGTTGGGTCTTCTCAAGGATAGACTTTTTGGAGCAGTATCCCACAACTGACTATTGTAGTCCCTGTAGCCACCAAAAAGGAAATCTGTGGAGAGAGTACAGCAGTCTACTCCCCAAATAGAAAGTAACAGGTGCTGGACCTCTTCGGGAACTGCTCATCTGCTTCAGCCACATTTGCCCTTCATGCACTGAATTATTTAGCTCACCTGACTAGACTTCAAAGAGATCGGAGTATTGAGGTATGTAAGTCAGTGTCATCATAACAATCTCTTGAATTTTACAAGTCTTTAGATACTGAGTTGTCTATGATGTTGTCCATCTTGAATGTTTCCATGAGACTCATTTCCAATGCATCAGGTTGTATGGCCTCCACATCAGGCATTGGTATGAACATTGTTTCATAAGTTCATATATACTATAACAGCACCACCAGAGACTTTATAAACCTAACTGTGCTACCCAACCCAGTTGTATCCCTATGTATCATGGGTGTTTATTTGGATGGGTATTTTAGGAGGTTTCTAAAGGTTAGGTTGAAGGGGTATGTTAGTTTGGGCATAGTTACTGTCTGCCTCTGTCTGTCAGAGATATTGGGGGCGCAGACCTGAGGAAAAATTCTAATTTCCCATCTATTGCTCATGGTTGCACTTAAATGAAGTTAGGGATGGACTTCCTTACATGAAAGATGGACTTCCTCACATGAAAGGGAGCCGGTCTCAGAGCATGGAGATTCTCTGCCTGAGTCACATATTCAAATAGATCAGTAATGTATCTCTTCATTTACATTTAGTGCATTTATGTTTATACAGGGCACTGCTGGTTTCTCTTAATGTAAAAACACGCACCCAAAAAAGATTGATTGACAGCATAATACTGCAACAAAACTACCTGGGCAAGGGAATTTCAAGTATTAGGGACTTTAAAAATGATTTAAATGCAGAATCAGCAAATAAAGAGAAAATAGTAGTACTGTAAAACATTTAACTGAAGTTCAGAATAATAAATGCCAGTGATGGAACAGGTTAACTCTGGCTCTTTCAGTGTGTGGGAAGGGTGACAAGCAGATGGAAGCTCTAGGAAAATAAGCAGAAGAGTAATGCAACTTTGTTCAGTTTCTCATTTACCTGCTTAAAGGACTCTAGCAACAAAACTGGAATATAAATAGCTGTAAAAGTACTGAAGCACAAATCCTAGAGCAGAATTCACAATACTGCAATCCTACCACAGACTAAGGCACCAGACAAACAGCTTTTACAAGTAATTATTTTTACTGAGATAGAAGTGCAGTATAATGTGTAAACAGTCCTAAAATCTTCACACAACTGCAAATGAAGCTGTAAGACTTAGGTTCCCAGAAGAAACTAAAAAAATGCACACAGGCTTTTTTTGGCTAAAACATGGAAGAGAGCAGAACGGTACAAAAAAGTATCACCACAATTCACGAAGTGCAACTTAAAACATTTAAGCAGAATTTAAAATCCTTTTCTCTCCTTTTGATGAAGAGCTTGTTTTTCGCAGTTCTGGACTTTCCACACCTCTCAGAATCTTGAATAAAAGACCATGCACTGCCATGCATGGATGCTCCTATATAACCTTGCAGACTGCTCACATTGATGGATCCACCTTGTTTGAGTATAATGTAAAAGCCATATCAGCCATGGGTGAGCAAAAAGGGAAGCTGTTGTTTGCTGTGGGAGTTTGTTTTTCTAACCCTCAGAAAATCTCTTTGAAGAACTAGAGAAGGGGAGGGGGGGGGGACTATTCTTATTTTGTAAGTTCCAACAGCTCTACCTGGACACTTCTGGTGAAGTTGTCTCCCAGGCAGGGGTGGGTGGTGGTTGTGTTCAGTGGATGCTACTTTAAAGGCAAGGGTGGTCCACAAAATGAAGGCTTTGGGGATCCCTTCTTGGGCAGCCCTTTTCCTGAACAGCTGCAAGACTGCTACACTCTGGAGGCAGCCAGGAGGGGGGGGGGCACTTGGTACCCTACTCGGAAGCTTGAGAGGCTGTCACATTGAACACTTGCTTGTTGAGAGTGGTTACCAGGGGCTACTACATTCTTTCTTTTTGTTCTAAACAGGAAATGGAGAGCCCTTCCTGACATTCTGCCCCAGCAGTGAAGTGAAGTAGCAGTAGAAATCCAAAAGTTGCTCTCTGAGAGAGTCTTCCAAGAGATCCTACCATACCAAAGAGGATCTGGCATCTAGTCCCAAATTTTTTTTTAGTGCCAAGAAAAACATGAACCTCGGATTCTTTTAGGATCTCAGCATATTGAATCATTATGTCAAACAGATCATATTCCAAATGGTAGTGGTGCAGTCCTTTCTCCTTCTCCTGAAGAAGGATGACTGGATGAGCTTGGTGGACCTTAAGGAAGCCTACTGTCACATAAAGATAGCAAAACATTCCAGAAGGTTCTTGCACTTCCAGCTGGGAGCCAATCATTACCAGTTTCAAGTGCTGTCGTTTGGTCTCACCTCAGCCTCCTGGGTGTTCACTGTGTGTTTGGCAGTGGTAGCAGCTTAGCTCAGGCTGCAGGGTTTCTGGGTTTGCTCTTACCTGAATCCTGAATGGCTGTCTCCTTACAGCAACTTCAAGGGTGTGTCTAATCCAGGCCAAGGACTATTTGATCCATTTGTGCCTAGCTTGGGCTTCATGGTGAACTATGGCAAGTCCAAACTAGAACCCTTACAAACTCGAATTCATTGTATGCCATCTTGACACCTCCAACCAAATTTCCAGGTTGTCACCCCCCTCTTTTCACACACCTATCTTTACAGATCCGAGCCAGTTAAGTTCTACTTCCTCAGAGGCTGCCAGCTTCCCTACTTATCTATGACTTCTTTGCTTGGTGACTGCTGCTGTTTTCTCCCATTTGAAGAGCTTTCATGTAAAACCTAGCAGTGGACCATGTCAGTCCAGTAATCAATTTCTTCTCACATTATGAACTTTCTCATTTGACTCACCAACGTATGCTGTCAACACATTTCTTGGTGGCTGTAGTCACAGCAGATTCTAGGGGGTCACCCCTCCCCCCCCCAACCTAAGTTACCACTGATGTTTCCATTCTGGTGGGAAGGAGAATTTTGAGGAGGAAGACTGAGCAAGGTACCAAGTCCTCATCAGAGGCCCATCTTCCCACAGTGTTTTGGGGATGAGAGCAGTCCTCATAGTGTTGCATGCCTTCCAGAACTTCCTCCCCAAGGGTGTGTGAGCTATTCAGACAGCATGGCAGTGGTTTGATACGTAACCATACAGGGGGGTACCCAATCATACCCATTCATATCCCCTAAGGGATTGGCAGTGGCTGATGTCCTCACAATTGCTTTCTAATAGCAATGCACACCCAAGAAAGATCCGGCATTCTGTCAGACAACTTGAGCAGGAGCACCCTTTTGCCTTATGAGTGGTCTTGCAAACTGACAGTAGTGGCTCAAGTGTTCAGCTATTGGGATTAGCACTGTTGCAGTCTCTTTGCACTCCCCCATCACCAGTTTCTTTGCCTGGATCCCTCCCAGCGGACAGTCACTGTGGGAAGCTGTGCTCAAGGTTTGGCCCAGTGGTCTCCTGTATGCTTATCCCCACTACGGATTGCTAGTAAAGTTCTTATAGAAAACAGCCCATTGCAGAGTGACAGTGAGCTTCAGAGCCCACATGCTTTCCCTTTCTGTGGTCTCATCTGTTGTACCCTCCTTGGTTTCTGGATTTAGTTCCAGACTTGATATCCCATCCTTCAGGCAACCCTCATCTAAATCTGAAATCCTTCAGGTTGACCACTTGGTTCCCTTCAATTCCAGTACTGGCCAGAGATTCCAAGGTCAAAGAATTATTTATATTTTTTTCATTTCTCCTACAAAAAATCTTCGACTATGAAGATTTGCATCAGAAAGTGTAAGATATTTTCTATTTTAACTACTACTAAGGGTCTGGACCCCCCCACATTTTACCGCCTTAGATGTAGTTCTGGATTTTTTGTCAGATCTTTTCCATTCTGGTCTCAGTTATTCCAGTGTTAAATTTCAGTTAGCAGGCATCTTGACCTTTCAAGTAAGTATGGATAACACACTTATTGATTCTCTTAAGCTGTCTAAAGCTTTCTTGAATGATACTTTTCTGCTTTGATTTCCAGTGCGGGACCCATTTCCCCCTTATCTCTTTTGCTCCAAGCTTTGACTCGACCCCCCCCCCCCCTTTGAAACAGCTGCTACCATAGGTTTGAAGTTACTATGTTGGACAACTCAGTTTATAGTAGCTGTAACCTCCGCAAGGAGGGTTTTGGATCTCAAAGCCTTATCTTTCAACTCTTCTTCTTTCCATAAGGACAGAGTTTCTCTGTGGGCTAATCTTTCTTTCCTGCCAGCAGTGTCTTTTGACTTGAACCTGAACCAGTTAATTTGCTTGTTTTCTTCCCAAACTTAAGTAACAAGGGGAGTACATGCTCCATTGTTCTCATGTTCATTGTCAGCAAAGATTTTACTTGGAACAGATAAAAAGCAATCAGGTCTTTTCATCTTTTTCTAACACTAGATTGGGTAAGCCTGTTTCTAAGGTAAGTTTGTCCAAATGGCTTTCCAGTTGTATTTCTGTGACTTATTCTGTAAAGGCATTCCTATACCCGGCAAATCTAAGACCCAGTCAGTCAGAACTGTTGCTACTTCTACTGCCTTTTTAGCTTGAGCATCCTTAGATGATATTCATGCAACGCCTACTTGTTTGAACGCTCGTACCTTTGAGACGAATTACAAGTTAGATATCCAGTCCAAATCCAGGTCAACCTTTGGCTCCACCATTTCACTGAATGTGTTCTCCCCTGATGCTGCAGTTTTCTGAGCAGTTGAGGTTGACGGAAAAGACAGCTTTTGATAAGAAAGTTATTTACCTAACATAATGCTAGATCTGTGTTGTCGTCTTCTGTCTGTGAACCATCCCTTCCTATTTTTGCCCTTTGAATTTTTCATCCTGCTTGCTTGGCTTCTGGTGAATTATGCAGAGTGGCCTGAAGCCTGTCATTGGGACCCTTTCCATGGTCCCTCTGTTTTATGTGGTTAGGGTTCTTTTTAGTGATTTCTAGAGTGTAATAGGACAAACTCAATTTGAAGAGATTCAAGGAAGGCAATCTGAAAAGTCAAAGCTGCTGGGCTCTGATTTCATAACAAATGGGTTGAAATGGATGAAAGAAGAAAACGCTGGAAAACGCTGATCTAGCATTGTGATAAGTACATAACTTTTGTTTCTGGTAAATTTCACTTATGCAGTTGTAATTCTCTGTTTATGGCCCTAATAACCTATACATGGCCAGGATGCACCCTTCTGGGAGAGCATGCAGTGGGCCTAGCATGGGACTGTAACTTAATTATGTAGATGTGGTAAACCTGCAAACAGCTCTGCCCCTGAATTGAACAATGTTGTGCATATTGCTGTAGCCTTCACTGGTGAAATTGGTGTATTTTTTGTTCCCCAGAAGTGTACCCCATCCCTTCTTATTGAGAGAGTTGAATGGACTTAACCCTTTCAGTCCTTTCACCCCCATCCATCTTGAGCAGTGGCCAAGCTGCTAATTGAACATGGGTTGCCGGATTCATAGTTGGGGCTGTATTCCATCGGTGCTTGCTTAATGGAGCTTTTCTAGGCCAATGCCTGGAAAACATCAAGCCCCTGCTGTGGCTGTGCTGATTCATTCTCCAATACTGTGGTGAGAGTCACTTGAGCAGCCTTCATCCAGCAGGTGGTATATCAGGTGACAATGGGGGTGGGGTGGGGGTCTACTTTGTCTTCCCCCTACAGTTGGACACATTACCTCACATCCTTCATGAAGGCTACCATGCAGATGCAGCATGATTTTGGCTTGTATGCAGGATGCTATGCACCTCTTTCTGTAGTAGATGTCAACATTGCAGTGAGATAGACCACCTACCTTCTTTCAGGATGGACAGGTTAAAATTGGCCATAAATTGTTCTCGGGTTGTGTTGGTCACGTCTGAAGCTTTATCTTTCTGTGCCATAGAGCCTTTTCTTACTTCACAGTTTTCACTGGTAGTTGTTGACCCTGTTACTACACATTAATTAGGTTTTGCGGCTCTGTTTTTTCTCTCTCTCTCTCTCTCTCGGTACAGGGCAAAAAAAAAACTTGTGCTATACCAGTAGAAAAAGGAATAGTTTGGTTAGTTTTAAAAGTCTTGCTAAATAACATCCCTGTCCGTCTCTCAAAATCGTTAAAGAGAAGGCCTTCACTTCTTTGTATAATTTTGTTTGCCTGTGCTACTTTCTTGAGCTTTTTGCTTGTGTGGTAACCATGAGACCTCTAAGTATGCTTCACTTTGCTAGATCAGAAAAGGTTATTAAATCCTCTTACTAGAGTTATCAAGGAGAATGCTAGGCAAATGTCCAGGAGAAATGCTTCAAGTCAAGGGAGACTTGGTATAGTTCTCTCAGTTGAGAATTGCAGTGTCTCAGATTACTTAAGGACGGTGGCCCCTGCTATTTTGTCAGAAAAAACACTAATTTAACAAGTTGCAGAGCAGGCTTCTCAGGTGAACTCAGTAAGACCTCTGAATGTCTGGGACAGCTGAGAGGCTTAGATTCCTTTATTCTGAATGTTCCTTTGAGTTGAGAGATATTTTCCACAGCATGTGTAAGATTAAACAAATTAATGTTAGCATTAGATAAGTTGTTGGTAGAAGTAAATAGTTGTGCAGATTTATCACTGTTAACTTTTCCTGTTGAAATGATAAATGCAGATAAAATAAACCTATAGTGATTTATTTGCTAGAGTTCCTGGTTTGTAATGCTCATGATGTTCATCGTGTTTCACTGTTGCAGTCATTACACTTGGGTTATCCTGCTGGCAGGCTACCCACAGTCTGCCTGAATTCCAAAGTCCTGGTCCGGCGTCAGTTGCTGTCACCTCTTCTGTGACGTCAGTGCACCAGGGGTATAAAAGATGCAGCCGACGCCATTTTCTTCAGTCTTTCTTGCCACGCGGTGCCCGAAGCAAAAGCAGTTCGCAAGTGCCGGTTGGCCGACTCCTGAGATTTTCGAAATTGAATTTCAGATCGGAAGTCTTCTATAAAGCTAAGTACCCCGTTGGGGAAACTTTTTTCTTGCTCTAGACCGATGTCAGAAAAAGTTAACAATTGTATTTCTTGTGGGAAGCAAATGCCTCATAAGGATTTTCATTCTTACTGTATTCCTTGCCTAGGCCCTGACCACGACGTTGCTAGTTGTCTGTTTTGTGCTAGATTTAACCAACGCACTATTAAGCGTCGGTACGATTTTGCTTTTCATTATTTTGGCCGAATGTTTAACTATATAATGCTGTCGGAACAGCCGACGACCGGAGTTCATAAAAAGCACAAGGAAAAAGAAAAGGACAGGCATCCGAGGTCCAAAACCGACGACTAAGCCTCTTCTAGGCCAGTCGCCGGTTCTCAGTGAGGTGCTTTCGCAGCCCCTGACACCTGCTACCTCAGAGACACAGGCTGCCTCCGACTCCCACGTGGAGACAACTAGGCCTCTTGATACTCAAGGTATTGGGCCTTCGGAAACTAATCCCTCAGATGGGTCCAGAGCCGCTGAGCAGGCATCAGCTTCTGAGGGTGTTTTCAGACCTACACAGCCTTATATCAAGCCAACTTCAGCATCCAAGACAAAGACTAAGACAGTTTTAAAGACAAGGAAACAAGTACGGCATTCTCCAGGACAGACTTGTATGCCTAAGAAACAGATGCTCAAAATGGCCAAAGACCTAATTACTTTGATCAGGGGTTCCCATCCCCCTCCTGATAAGAGGCCTCTAGGCAAGACACTGAATATGATTCCTCTGATCAGGTTTCCATTTCCTCTGACTCCTGTTCAGAACAGGGATACTCTGTTCCTCCCTATGAGGATTCTGATGCTGAAGAATCTATCCCTTCAGGTTCTCCCCCTGAGGATTACTCCTTTGGGGAAACCCTGCATACCATGAGGGAGCATTTCCACTGGGAGAGCCAAGATTACTCCGATTCTAAGAAAAGGCTCAGAGACTTTCTTTTACTACCTCAGCACAGACCTCTTGCTATTCCACCTGTTCTAGACATTGTAGATGATGTATTTTCAGAGTTTGGCCTGTCTCACAACTCTTTACCTCCTGCACCTGTTAAGCCAGACAGATACTACAGGGTTCCAGATTCTCATAAATTTCTATATAAAAAACCCTGCTGCTGACCCGGAAACTATTTCTCAGGGTCCCAAAGGGGTCAAGGCTGCTACTGCAAAAAACCCTGTCCCCTCAGGTAGATAGAGATTCTAGGGCACTGGACAGATGGGGGTGGGGGGGAGTTTACACTTCTGCTACCTTGGCTGTAAGGGCTTTAAATTGTCAGTTTCATATGCTTAAATATCAGCAATACTTAATGTCTCTGCTAAAACAGAAAATGTTGACAAATTCTGATTGTTCTGAGAAAAAGAAAATGCAGGATTTATTGTATGCAGCTGAACAAGTGGGAAAACATACTTTGCAATGTGGTTATGATTCACTGGAGGCCTCTTGCAGGGCCGCTGTAACAGGTTCTGTCATTAGAAGGCATGGTTGGTTAAAGAGACAGACTCTGCCTGATCATGTTAAAGCAAAATTATTGGATGCTCCATTACAGCATGATACTTTGTTTGGTGTTAAAGCAGAAGAGGTGTTTAAGAAAATGGAGGATAAAGCTAAATCTATGCAGACAGTAAAGGATTTCTTACAGGTACAGCCACCCAGATTTAGCAGGAACTGGCCTTCTAAGAATTGGTCCTTTCCCGTGTCAGACAGGCCACAAAAAGGCAGATATAGACGCCCTAGAGGCAGACAACAGCCCCAGGGCTCATACAGGCCCAAACAATGGGGTGCTTCTACCTCCAAAAGTGGAGAAGACAAATCACAGCCATATAGGAAACAGTCCCAATGACTTCCCTCTGCCAGTGCCAAGCATTTATCTTTTGGCAGCACCCTTACGGGGAAAGCTAGCACTTTTTTCACAAAATTGGCACATAATCACCCAGGACAAATGGGTCTTAAATATAGTCTCTCAGGGCTACAAGTTCCACTTTCACACCCTTCCAAAGGCAAAAGGTATGCCAGACTTGCCACACAATCAATGGGCAGAGGCACAAAAACAAGTTTCATCTGTCATGGACATGAGGGCTGTTCAGCCAGTGCCACAACAAGAGCAGGGACAAGGATTTTACTCAAGACTTTTCTTAGTACCAAGAAAGGACAAAGCATGGAGACCAATTCTGGACCTGTCTATTCAAAATACTTTTCTGGACGTTCCGAAATTCAGAATGTTGACTCTGCAGCAGCTTCTGCCCATGCTGGGCAAGAAGGCTTGGCTTGTAACTTTGGACCTCAAAGAGGCATACCTGCATGTCCCAATCAGACAATCTTGCAGAAGATATCTCAGATTCATAGCTGGCTCAATGCACTACCAATTCTCTGCACTGCCCTTTGGCTTATCTACTGCACCCAGGTTCTTCACAAAATGCTTGGCACCAGTAATTGCATTTTGCAGACAAAGAGGAATTCAAATATATCCCTACTTGGACCAACTGCCTTATTCAAGCAGAGACCAAAGACATTCTACTAAAGCATCTGGCGTTTGTAAAAAAGATTACTAATTTGCCTAGGGTACACAGTAAACGAAAAGAAATCCTAGCACCCTCTCAAGAGATAATATTCCTGGGTGCAAGCTTAAATACAGCTGCCCAGATGGCTTATCTCACGCCAGACAAACAAAGGCAACTGACTTCTTACTTCGAAAGCATGGCAACAAAGACCCAGTTATCTGCAAGAAAAATTCTGCAGGCTCTGGGCTACATGGCCTTCTGCATTCTGCTAATTCCATATGCAAGACTGCATATGAGGAAACTACAATGGTATCTAAAAAGTGTTTGGACTCAACATTGCCACAGCCTGGAATCATTAATTTCACTCATTCCCTGCCTGCAACAGGAGTTTCGATGGTGGGCACAGGCCTGTCACCACAACAAGGGACAGCCATTCACTTTACCCACAGCCAGGCAAACACTAACAACAGATGCATCAGATTATGCCTGGGGGCCCACATGGCAGGAAAATGTATTCAGGGCACATGGCCCCCAAGCCAAAGGCATCTTCACATCAGTCAAAAAGAGATGCTAGCTGTACAAAATGCCCTGAGAGCCTTGAAGGACCTACTTCATCCAGGACAGCTGCTGATAAAGGCTGACAACACCACAGTTATGTGTTACATAAGCAAGGGGGCACACATTCCTACCCCCTCTGCAGACAAGCCATGATTTTGTGGAACACAGCATTGACTTACCAAGTACACCTGCAAGCACAATTCCTGCCAGGAAAAACAAATGCTCTGGCAGACGAACTAAGCAGAAACCTCATGGATCCTCACGAGTGGAAACTAGATCCGCAAATCTTCAGCATGATAACAAGGAAATGGGAATGCCCAGACATAGATCTTTTTGCCTCCCCGCACAACTGCCAACTTCAGAGATTCTGCACAAGGACTTATCACAAACAAGCATGGAAAGTGGATGCTTTGTCACTCAGCTGGAACAACCTTACAGTATATGCCTTTCCTCCACTGCCTCTCCTCCCCAAGGTGATCCTAAAGGTCAGACAAGAGAAGCCACAAATTATACTGATTGCCCCGCATTGGCCACGCCAACACTGGTACCCAATCCTAAGGAGGTTGTCTCAAGGCCCAGCCTGGACATTGCCTCAAATTCCTCATTTACTGACCCAACAAAACAATCAGATCCTGCACAGCCAACTCAGAACCCTAAATCTAGCTGCATGGCGGATAGTGTTACCATTCAGAATACACCTCTCTAAAGTGGTTATGGATGTTATTTCGGAGGCCAGTAGTCCCAGCACCAGAAAATCTTATGCAGAAAAATGGAAGAGATTCTGTGCTTGGAACCAGGCACAAGGAATTGACACGCTTGTTCCAAATATTCCTCAGATTTTACAATATCTAACTGAGATGCTGGACAAAGGCTTATCCTTCTCATCAATTAAGATCCATGCCTCTGCCATTTCAGCTCATTACAATACAGACCCACCTATTTTTTCACATCCATTGTTTAGGCAGTTCCTCAGGGGGGCCAAAAACATAAGACCTCCAAGGAGAGCACCAATACCTGCATGGGACCTCAATTTTGTCTTGGAAAAACTCACACTGCCTCCTTTTTAGCCAACCAATACAGCTGACATACAATTCTTATCATGGGAAACAGCTCTGCTCCTAGGAATAACTTCAGCAAGAAGAGTCTCAGAGTTACAGGCATTAATGCCTGTGGAACCTTTTATTATCTTCCATCCGGACAGGGTTTCTCTAAGGACAAACCCAACATTTATGCCTAAGGTAGTGTCCAGTGTGGCTCTTAACCAAACCATTAATTTGCCTACCTTTTACCCAAACCCACAGAATAAAGGAGAGAGACTTCTGCATTCTTTGGACATACACAGACAGCTATGCTTCTACTTGGACAAAACTAAAGCTTTCAGAAAAACTGAGCAACTTTTAGTGGCATATGCTGCAGGATCACAAGGAAAGGCTATCTCAAAGCAGACTATTTCAAAATGGATAGGACACTGCATTTGTTTCTGCTACTCGCAACATGGCAAATCAGTGCCTAAGGGCATTAGACCACATTCTACCAGGGCAGCATCCACCTCAGCAGCCTTCCTCCGAGGAGTACCAACCAAGGATATTTTGGAGGCTGCAACTTGGACTTCAGTCCACACTTTTACTAAGCACTACCACTTACCTCTTTACTCTAAATCCAGAGCAGGCTTTGCCTCTGCAGTTCTGCAGGGCCTTATAGCCACTCCTAATTCTATTTAGACCCAGCCGCCCAACCTCAGCTTTGGGATTCAACCCAAGTGTAATGACTGCAACAGTAAAACACTATGAACATAGTACAGTTGTGTGCCCGCCATAAATGTAAATGTTCGAGTGTATTCACTGTTGCAGTCCAGGTTACCCACCATCCCCCTTTCTTTGCTGGGACTTATCTGTACTTCTCTATTCTATACAATCTATGTGGTGTATTTGCTTGTAGATGAAGGTATTGTTTATTTTAGTACATGCTTTTATAAGCAATGTTTTTTAGCCTACCCTTTTGGGGACACCTGATATCTGGGGCAAGAAAAACTGAAGAAAATGGCATCGGCTGCATCTTTTATACCCCTGGCGCACTGACGTCAGGGAAGAGGCGACGGCAACCGATGCCAGACCAGGACTTTGGAATTCAGGCTGACTGCGGGTAGCCTGCCAGCAGGATAACCCAAGTGTAATGACTGCAACAGTGAATATACTCGAACATCTACATTTATGGTAGGTACACAACTGTACTTTATCCTCTTAAAGCTTTTAATTTTGTTTTTTTTTTTCCTAAAGGAAAAAAAATGTACCTCTCCCATTCTGTCTCAGTCTCCATCTCTTCCTAATACCTGGGCTTCTGCATAATGCTCTTGGGCAGCAAACTCAACATTTTTTTTTTTTGTTAGTGCCTAGAAGAGCACTAACCATGCTCAGGCACAAGCTAGGAGAGTACATTAAAAGGCTTATAGAGACTACAGATACATTTTTATTCCAAATGCAATATAGAAAACTTAGAGTATAGAATGTAATACAGGTTGGAAGATCGGCTCTTTTAGATGAGCTTGAAAGAAACATATGTTTAGTTTCTCTATAGCTGCTGAGCGTGACCACCACACCTGCCTTTGCTTCCTGCTCCACTGCAACATGGTTAGCAAACTGACATTGTCTACTAATTTAAATATGTTCATAATTTTGATCACTTCTGCAGTAGCCTTAGTTATATGGGTTATATCCTGCTAAGGATGCAACAGCCGGCCAATTTCCAAAGTTTCAGGGAACGTTCTACGTACCCTATCGGTTAGGCAGCTCCAGCTGAGCTGACTAAGACAAGTTTGGGTGCCAAGCCTTTCAGGGATTTACTGCTGCTGCTGAAGAGTACACTCCTTAAAGATTTTGAGAATCAGCATCTTTGTTTGATTCTATTCCTTTGCTGGGCAGATAAGTTACCCTTTGTGAAAACCTTCCATTTTCTAAATATTGTTTGTGTTTTGTCAATTTAAAAGTTGTGCAAAGTAAATAAAAAAAAAAAAACATTTTTTTCTGTGGGGAAATTGTTTATTTTTTGGGGTTAGCAAAGTATTTTAAAGTGCTTTTTACTGTGTTTTTTTGTGAAAGATGTGACTGTTAAAGACGTTTCATTTTTACTGGCATTTGTTGCTTGTCTTCCCTGGGAAAGAGGCACCATTTTGACTTGACCATGGAGCAAAACTACCAGTCCCATGAGCATTCCTTTTTCCATCTACAAAAAGAAAAAGTTAAGCAAACAACCTTTGCCACCACAGCAGGCTAGCAGTTTGCCTCAGTCACAGGTTGGTGACTCTGTTGTGACTATTTGTTGTACCTCAGACCACTCATTTTTTTTTACCCCAGATCCATCTGGTGCTATACTTACAGCCGCTATGGACTAGGGGTTAGCCACATTCTCTGCAGCTGTTGGAGTTCCCTTATTTGGCAAGGGAAGACCCACTGTTGTATGTCCTGGAAAGAGGAACAGAGGAGACTTCCTTGTGTCAGAATGCTGTGCCTATCACTGGGGAAGCCGCTGCTGTCATTAGTAACATGGTTGGCCCCATTTTTGCTGTCCAAAAAGAAGCAGAAAACTAAGCATGTGTCTTGCTATATTTCTTTACACACAAGTAGTTTACTGGTTCAGGCTCTGGATTTAATTCAGGCTGTTGATCCTTCTTGTAAAGTAGTTTCTGACCGAGAAAAAAAAGAGGGATACCTATTTTCCTGAAGAGATTCTGAAATCTGAACAGGTGGATGAAGGGATAGACACAGGGTTTTCTCCTGGGATTTCTGACTGACGAGAGCTCAGTTTCTGATCCTCTCAGTGGAGGGTTCTCTTTCCCTGAGAATTGCTAGAATGTGCCAGTGTTTTCGGAGACCACTGAGGTCTCTCAGTCCCTCAGAAAATATTGTAAATTGTTACAGAAGGAGTTTTCATACTATACATCCGTTACTTCTACTCTGTCAGCTTTAGAGGATGTATGTATTACTGTCTGCATTTTTCCTAAGAGTCATCAAGCTGCCCCTAAAGTGTCAGGATGTAAAAAGTTCCTGAAGTTTTATACTCTGTTCACAAACCTGACCCAACAGCTATAGCTTTAGTTGATCCCATTGCTGCTTAACACGTTCATTGATTCCAGTCCTCTTCTTTCTGATAAAGATGGGAAAACGTATGGGGAGAAAGTATATACTTCTGAAGCTGTGATTTTCAGAATTTTGAATTTGTCAGACTCGTATGTTAAGTTTAACTAAATGTGAAAGTATGAGGAATGCTATACCTGCAGTTTCTTCTTGTGAGTTAAAATCTGCCTTAAATAACTCAGTTTCTTCAGTTCTGTGCGTCAGTGCTCACTGTTAACAGTGTGGGTATAACTCTTCTGCTAGGGCTTTGGCCACTGGTACTATTTTGAGGAAGTTTGCATAGCTATATTTTCAGAACCTCACACATGATTTTAATAATGAGAGTTTTAATTCCCCTCTGGATCGAGATTTAGTTTTTGCCCCCTCTGCTGCAGAGATGATTGAAAAGTGTGGTGAAATGTGTAAGCCGATCCAGTGAATCTGTAAGATTTTTCAACTCTCCTTTTCCAGATTTTATAAGGAGTTGTCTAACCTCTTATCCAGGTTTGGCAAAAAGCAGAGTAAAGGATGTCAACAAAATACAGGTAGACAGACATTTTTAAGATGAAATGGCAATGGGGTTCCAAAAAGAAGCCTCAAACCTCCCAAAAACAGACAGTCCAAAAAGTCTGAATGATAAAGCTTTGTGATCCCTTCCCATCCTGGCCCTTTTTTTTAACTTCCAGAACGTCTTAATCTCCATTTTTCACTTTGGTAACCGTTTCAGAAAATGGGTTCTGAAGATCGTTCATCAGGGTTACAGATGGCAATGTGAGAAAATTCCTCCTTTCCAGGGGGTCAATCCTCATATTCCAGATCAGACTTTTTTTGTTTCCTCCAGTTCTTCAGCACAAACTGTCCCAAGGATGTATAGAACCAGTTACTCCTTCCCAGGTGGGGAGGGTTTTTTATTCAAGGATGTTCTTAGTAGCAAAGAAAGAAAATGTTTGAATCTTTCTTTTCTAAATCTGTCATAGTGCTCAAATTCAAAATGATGTCACTTCACAATCTGTTACCTCTTCTTCCTCTTTCACGTTTCCTGGTAACGCTAGAATTAAAAGATGCTTATCACATTCCTCTTCATCCATATTTCAGATGTTTGTTAAGGTTTTGTGTGTCTTGATCACATTATCTGTTCTGTGTCTTACCCTTTGGACTATCCACTGCACCAAAAGTGTTCAAAAAAGTGTCTAGCTCTAGTTTAGCTCATTGCAGGCTAAAGGGTGTATTTAGATGCCTTGCTTATCTTTGTTGAGTCTTTTTTAAAGTGGCAAGAATCTCTGTCCCTCTCTCCGGTGAGAGATTTCTTACACAACTGGGATTCCAAGAGATCGTTCAAAAAGTCTTTCTTGACTCCTTCACACACGATTGCGTTACTGCGATGGCAGTTCAAAGAGCTTTTCTTCCACAAGAAAAAATAGATCTGTATATATTTTTAAGGTTTTCCACTCACTTTGGTCACCGAGAAAAAATACTTCAGGATTTTGGGTGTCATGGCTTCTGTGATTCTCATGATACCCCTGGCAAGATGCCACACAAAAAAGACAGTGGTATCTGAAGTCTCTCTGGTCCCTGCAGCAACACACTTTGTTTTTTCAAATCCCATTGCTGGGTTTTGTCAGAAGGGAAATCATTTGGTGGAGGCAACAGATATCCTTAAGTTGAGGTCTTCCCTTCTTACCCCCCATTCCAAAGTAGTCACCACAGACATCTTGTCTCTATCCCTGCTTGGGCAGAGTGTGTGGAACACCAGGGAAAGATGCAAACACATAATTATCAAAGAGACGCTTGCCCTGATCAAAGTACTGAGACTCTGAATCATCTTTGGCCCCTGGGACCTCCCTAAGTTGTTACAGACACTACCACAGTCATGTTGGTACATCAGCAAACACGAGAAACCAGGTCATACCCCATTTGTAGACTAACCATGTTAGCTTAGAATATAGCTTCACAGCACAATCTCACAGACAAGCTGAGCAGGACCAGGGTAGACCCTCATGAATGGAAACTAGGCCAGGGGTCTTGCAAGATTGGTTTAATCTGTGGAAAGTTCCTCAAGTAGAACTGTTTGCCACTTCTTTGAACAATCAACTAGCAAGATTCTGTTCCAGGACTCCATGCAAGAAGGTCTGGAAGATAGATGCCTTTTATTTTCCTTGGACAGAAATGTTCCTGTATGCTTTCTTGCCCTTTCCACTAATATCCACGGTACTTCTGAAGATTCAGAAGGAATCCCCCCTGGATCATTCTAATGAGACCCTTCCGGCCCAGGCAACCATGGTTCTCCCTTCTTTTGGAAATGGCCAGGAGAAATTACCACAAACTTCCTCATAGACTGTGTCTTGTCATACAAGAACAGGGCTGTTTGATACACCCCAGTGTCAGTCAACTTCAGGTGACTGACTGGATAATAGGGTCTTGATTCCTGAAAGGCACCTGTTTCCAGAGGATGTGCAGCAGGTACTAATGGAGACAAGAAAGCCTGCTATTAGAAAATCGTATATTAGCAAATGGAAGAGGTTTTCTGGTTGGTGCCAACAAGGGAACCAGCACCCATTTAGGGCTAGTTGTTGTCTGGTTTTATAATATTTGTGAGAGTTACTATCCTGTGGCCTTTCTTATTTCTCTGTCAAGGTTTATTTATCTGCCTTTTCAGCACGTTTGCCCATGGATTCTCTTCTTTCAATTCAGTCTCATGTCAGTGACTGCTGCATGGGATCTTAATTTTTTGTTAGAAAAGCGAACACGTTTTCTATTTGAACCAGCTATCCCGGCTGCCTTGAGGTTCTTACTGTGAAAAACAGTTTTACTGATTGTTTTGACCTCAGCAAAAAGGGTATCTGAGTTGCAAGCTCTTATTGTGAGTTAATCCTATCTCATTTTCCATAAGGAAGGGGTTTCTTTGAGAAGTAATTCTTATTTTATGCCTAAAGTGGTATCAGAGTTTACCTTAAGCCAAACTAGCCAACTCTGTTGTCTTTTCTGAACTTAAAAATGAGGGAGAAAGGATACGGTGTACCTTGGATGTCCACAGACAACTCAAGATACTATCTTGACGGCACTAAATCTTTCAGATCTTCGGATCAGTTGTTCATTTCTTGTGAAGGTAATAAGAAGGGACAACCTGTGTCAAAAGAGACTATTTCCACGTGGTTGTCTAAGGCTATTATAATCACCATAAAAAAACTGTTCTAGGCAGGGTCAAGCCGCACAATATCAGGGCCTTCGCTTCATCTGTGGCTTTTTGGAAAGGGTTGGATTCAAGAAGCATTCTGGAAGCTACTACTTGGTCCTCTACATACATTTATAAAGCTGTATATGCTTGATTTCTTTCTCTAGGTTCAGGTCAGGCTTTGCAAGGACCATTTTCCAGGGGCTCCTAGACTCTTCTCCTTTCACCTCCCAAATTTAGTAAGCCAGGGTATTCTACTAATAAATGTAAGGGTACTACAGCAGTGATCAATATGATAAACATAGTACAGTTGTATAAGTATACTTACTATAACAGTGGTGTTTGGGTGATCACTGCCGCAGTAGCTACTTCCTCCATGTCTTGTGTTATTTTTGCCCGGATTTGGACATTTATTTTTGTTATTCCTAGCATTGTCCTGCCAGGGCTTAGTCCCTTTCTCTCTCTCTCCCTCCCTCTCTGTTGGCAGGAAAGCTCTGAATGGCTTCATGCTTAAAGTTGTCGTTTAGTCAGCTCAGTTTGGCTGCCTGACAGTTTGGGTGCTTGGAAGGTGCCCTGAACCTTTGGAAACTGTCCGGCTTTTATATCCATAAAGCTAAGGCTCCTGCAGCAGTGATAATTCAAACATTTATTGTGGTAAGTTTTCTTACAACTGTACTTAGTCTCACTTTGACCTCCGGACCCCCAATTTCTTTAATATGGCTTGTACTTGGCCAAGGCCATATCATTCTTGCGAGTTACACTCTTCCCTTTCAGAAGCTATCTTTTGCACAGTCAGTCCTGCTAAATGGGATAGATACAGTTATGGAATCAGAATGCTTGAAATGGCTAGGGCACCAAAACAGTCAAACACAATTTACCACTACTTTTAAAATGTACAGTGTTTACAGCAGGAAGCTGTGGGTTTTAAAATGCCTATGTGGGGCATTCTTTTACCTCCTCTTGTATAGGACTGACATCACTAAATATTTGTTTTCCTGAGCACCTCCGAGAGAGTACAGCTTACTTTTCATTGTTTCTGCAATGCTGCTAACTGTGGAGCTTGATTATTCTTCCACTGCTTATGGTCTAAAGAAATGTTAATATGGGTTTCATTGATGTTTGCTGGGCAACTTTTTGCCTTTGCTTAAAATATTGTAACTTCACATCGGTATGTAGGAAGTTGCTTGATCATGTTTTCTGCGTTGCAGTGCAGTTTCTAAGATCATGTAACTCATTAAAAAAAAAGAAAAGAGAGAGGCTCATCTTTTCCGTCTAACATTTTCCCTTTTATCTGGATTTGTGTGACATAAGTACTATGTATAGAGGTCCGGGATATGGGGGCAGAGGTTCTTCATCGAGGGTGCAGCCTCCCCAGAGTTTTATTATTTTTGTCTTTGCAACATTATGAGGCATCGTGTGTGTTCTTTCAATATTTCAATTACTATGTTCTTTCACCTCGACTAAGGGAGAAGCAGTATTTCATTACAGGTCATTAATATAAAGATGGTGTGGTCTGTTAGTTTGGGTTGGAAATCCTTTTATCTGCTGGTAGTGGAAACCTGGTACAGCATGAAGCATAATGGTAATGTGTATGTATTAACAAAAATAGTGCTTGAGCAGTACAGAAAGAAATGTTTACATTGGCTTACTTGACCCCACATTACTGGCAAGTGACAGGGTGGGATTGTAGGATAGAAAAGGCAAATTCCATAAGGTCTTCATTAAAGAGTAAAGATGCTAAACATTATTCTTTAATAACTGTCTGACTTCTGTATCCAACATCACGGACATTGAGTATGGTTGGTGCATAGTCATGTCATCATTTACAGTTACATTTTAAAATTAATTTATATAATAGCTGTGCTTTTGTATCACGGCAACTGAAGGCTCACATTTTCTGTCAGTAAGAAGGATATAGTCCAGAGGGGTTTCTGTTCGAGTGATAATTCACTAGAATTGCTTCTTAAGAAAGTAAAACTGAATTTTATTTCTAGTTGATTGTATTATTGTTGTGGTTTGGGTTGGTAGTGTAACCCTTGTACTATATACTGTTTTGTGTTAAGCTATCTTTTAAAGCAGAAAAAAAACAGTTTGTGATCTATTCCAGCATAAAAGTAAAGCATCATATCCTTCGGGAGTTGTGCATTCAGCTTCACTGCTCTCATGCAGCATGTGCAGATTTCAGTGTGTGCATATAAAGGAAATGCTTTTCCTATGTTTTTTCACATCTAAAGACACTGATGCTGCAACAGTGCAAAACAAAACAACTGAAGTTTCAGCTTGATGAAAAGTACAGGAAAAGACAGCTTCTGCTTAGACTAAGCCCTTGAGTGCACCATAAGGGATGAAGCCCTCTTGTAGAAATAACTCCACAGTCAGTCACATGTGGAGGAAAGTCCACACACACACACACACACACTGAATTACTGCTGTTGCACAGATAGAAACCACACCAAAATTGATTTCAAAATCCAAAAATACTTCATCAGTGGTTCCTGACATTATCACTGGATGCATCTTAAATAGCATGAAGCATGATTTAGCCACACCTCTAACAGCATTGTTCAGTCTCAGCCTCCATGCTTGTTTTGCTGTTTGAGTAGAGAACAGCTGCAGTCATCCCCCAACATAAGGGAGGATCTTCCACAAACCCAGACAGTTCCACAGTAGATCAGTGTATCCAACAAGGTTTCAGGCATAAAAAGTCAGATTCTCTTGTAGATAAAACTCTTCTTTAATAAAACACCAGAATAATCACAGGATAAGCGCTTTCGCAACAATGCTTCATCAGATCCTACTACAAAAACAGGAAAAAGTAACTATGAATTTAAAGAACCTGTATTCAATCACATACGTGCCCTGAGATGTACAGATGGGAAACCATATTTCAAAGGTGATAGGAGGCATGAAAAGGAAGGGAATTTAAATAAACCTAGGTGTGGTTTTGCATTAAAGTATAGTAGTAATATACAATCTATATGTAATGTGGTTAGAAATACCTGGTCTATATTAAAATTAGATGATAGGATGAATGAACTGGTGGGTGCTAAGCCTAAATTTATTTTTAAAAATAACATCTCATTGAAAAGGGAGCTGTGTTATAAACCTCACTATGAACAAACTAGATTGAATATAAGAGAGGGCACTTTTCTCTGTGGGAGCTGTAAAGCTTGCAGCTTCATGTCAGGGAATAGACAGTTTAAACACCCTATTACAGATAAGCTATATGAATTTCACTTGTATGCGAACTGTCTGACTGAGAATTTAGTGTATTTAGCTACATGTGTAGACTGTACATCTTTCTACATAGGGAAGACCACTCAGAAGCTTAAAGCGGGAGTTCTGCAACACTTGGGGGATATTAGGAACAAAAGGCATTTAAATGCTCTCTATAAACATATTAAGGATAATGAGGGCCATTCTTTTAAGTTTACAGTGGTAGATATTGTTCATAACCTTAGAGGAGGTGATTTGAACAGCAAAGTGGAATATAAGGAGATGAATTGGATAGCAGCTTTGCAGGCACATAGACCACCTGGTCTTAATTATACTATACCATTAAAACCAGCACTCAAAGCTTGACATTATGTGGACAGTGACCTAACTTTTGACCAACATGTATCCTTTTTTGTAAGAAAGTCTTCTATATTGCACAGCTTACAAACAAAAGGGATTGTGTTTAGATCTAGGGATTGCTTCCCCCTTACTCAACCCTCATTGGGCCAGTCATTGAATATAATGCCTGCTTGGGCATGTATCCAGACACTTGCACCAACTGGACCATCCACAGAGATACCTTACTAAAAGAATACAAGGCCTAAACAACATGCCTTACATGGACCGATTCAAAGCCCCGTCACTATACTCTGTATCCTACAGACTGCTAAGCGGTGACCTGTGTCTGGCAGGCAAGGCATCCTTCAATGCAATACTGATGGATTTACTGCACTTAAGCAAGTCATAGAGCATCAGAAAATCTCTGCCCAGGGATCTAAACCTTTTCTGCAATGTCAACAGAATGTTTTTTAGAGGGAGAGGTATGCCTCACAGAGGATACTGCTGCTCTGGAACAGACTCCCCATCCACATAAAACATAGTTTACTCCTGTCCATATTCAAGCACAACTTGGTTCTGTGGATGGGAAACCTGAATATTTACTCCAGGACTGTCCTCTGTACTACTAATAGACAGAAGCAACTTTTAAATGTTTTATACCTTGCATGGGTCCCCTCAAATTATTTCTAGTATGATCCTAGGTATTCTCATAAGGGTTAATGTATAATTATCGACCATAGGATGGGTAAGGCCAATCTCTAACAAAATAAGAATAGGTTAATTCAAATTGGTAAGACTTAATGGCCTGCAAGGGCATCTAGCTTAGTAATTGGCTATGAGCCTATAAGTGATTTCATATGTGAAACATGATGGGGAGCTCAGTATCTGGGAAATTAAATTTGCCAGTTTAAACCTGGTCTGTTTTACACTTGAGCAAGCATATGAAAACATATGCTCTGCATGTAGAAGATAATTTAGTTTGCTGCCAATTACAAGTACTTTTTTGGTAAAACTTTGCTTGTAGTAGTAGTAGTACTTCAGTATTAGCAGTGTATGTAGTCACCAGAGTTTTAGCATCATACTCCTCTGTCTTTTGAAGTGAAATATATTCTTGGACTGGAAGTTCGTTCTGAGTACATTGAACAGTACTAGCATTAATTAAAACAACATTCAATACGGAAAAGTTAGCAATTGTCAGAAATGCAGACGTAGGAGAGCATGGCAGAAGTTGGTGATGCATCTAGGTCAATAGACTAAGCTAAAATTCCAAAGGCTGTGCAATAAGATTCTACATCTGTACAAAGTTTCTCTGCCCATTCTGGAATTTCTCAGTCTTAACACTGTAGAATATCTTCTAGGGGGAAGCACCTGAAAGCTGCTTTTGCATCCTAGTTTGGCATCCCTCAGTCCAACAGTCTTGAATGCCTTCTAGAAGAAAGTAGTCATCCCTTCTTCTTCATCCCAGTCTGAAATCTGTCAGTTTCAGTCTAGAACAAGTACCTGTTCCTGCTTCCTCATCCCTGTTTGATATCTCGCTAGTCTAACAGACTAGAACATCTTTTTATAGGTCATAGATTACTATTAGGAATCATCTTTGTGGAAAGCACTAAGCTTTCATGATAATGGTTAACATGAAGGAAAATGCATTTGTTCAATGTACAATCAACTAAATTTAATGCAATAATTTTACTGATCCATCTCCTCCAACCTGTTTGCTAATGTATCAACAATGCTGCTGTATGCAGATGTGGTATTACAGGCAGACTCTGAGCAAGAACATGAGCAAATAATAGGAGAATGGAATGCAAAACTAAAAGTACACTAGATGAAACTGAGTACAGATAAAACCGTTACAATGGCAGCAAATGGAGGAAATGGGAAGAGGCTGAGAATTGAGATTAAAGGGAAAATAATGGAAGAGATTAATGGCTTCAGGTATCCTGGAGTGGTGGTTGAGGAGAAAGGATGTCTGAATGAGGAAGTCAGAGCTAGAATCAGAGGAGCTGTAGCCAGCTGTCATAATATGTTTGGGTAGTCTGTGATAGAAAAATGCTAAAGAAGCTGAAAAATAAGGTGTAAGAAATAGTGGTGCAACCAGGACTAATTTATGGTACAGAAACCTGGGCATTAAAGGCAGAGCAGTTGGGGAATCTAGTGGTGATGGAGATGGTGTCTGAGGTGGGTGGTAGGATACAGATTATGGGACAGATGAAATTAGGACATCATAGCAGAAGTCATAGTAGCTCCAACTGCAGACAGGGTCAAAGGGAACAGATTACGGAGGTTCAGGCGATTGTACAGGAAAGCCGAAGAAAAGACACTAAGGAGGGAAGAGGAAATGGCCTGCAAGGGCAGTTAGGTTAAATCAATTTCCTTTTGCTACATGCTGTCTGAGGAAATTAGTATGTCCGTTAAAGAGATGTCTGGATGGATTGTGAAGACCTACGACAGTCAGGCATGACTGTCGAAGAAGGTAGGAGGGTAGCACTGAATTGAGAGAAATGGCGACATGACACCTGGTCCCCATGTAGAAAAAGGAGTTGATTAATTTTATTGCAATTCTACCATTGCACAAGACAAGTAAGCTCTGTTTAGCATTTAAAAGATAATTTATGTACATATTGAATTAGTACTAGCATTAAGAACATTGTGCCTGCTAAATTCTGTGTCTTATTAATTACATCTTCATAACATGCTCTAACGTTGTAGTTTGATTATATTTTAATTCTGTTGTAATGCCTGTAACACTGACTTGTGGACTAAAATGCTATCCTCTGCAAGATTGTATACTGTTGCTCCTCTGGATCCCAGGTTGTGGCTGAAAAGGATCAGTTGACCAGTCCACTTACCCAGTTATGAAACTGCAGTAAATTAAACAAATTGTATAGTTGATTTTACTTAATGAGGTTTTACCAGAGAAAGTCTTGGTGGGAACTTGGATCTCAACCATTTAGAATAGCCTGCTTCAACAGTCATTTACAGTTTGGGTTGCAAGCCGCAGTGTTGAACTGTTTAGGCACTCTGCCCATTATTTTTTATGCTTTGTTTTCTTAATATTCTTCAGGATTCGCTTGTTCATAAAAATACATTACATGTGGCAACATTGTAAGCTTTGCATGCATTGGTTCATTGTGTTGCCTTCCTTATTGCAGTCGAAGCTGTTTTTGCTGGTACCACTGTATTTGGGAATGCCTAGGCATAGTCTGGCTTGGATCTGATTTTTATGTTGTAAAAACTAACTTTGCACCCAAACCACTTCATTCAGGCAACAGTAAATATGATTAGGAAAAACACTTTATGTGTTAGTTGTAGTATTCACTACTGCATTCTTCACTTTTGGGATTCCTGCCTGCAAACAGCCTGACTGGCTTGCATGACTTCCAGAGCTCTACCTTCCTTCCAGGGTTTTTGCCAATACCCTCATTCCACTCTGAGGTACGTCTGCCAGTGCCATCTTCAGGTCTTTCTTACTATGCGGTGTTATGTACTGCATGTTTCATAGTGTTGTCAATCTTTGCTTGATCTGCTTCTATTTGCCAGATGATTTTCCTTGTTCGTAGACAAATGTTACAGCTAATAATATACAACTAAAACAAAATAAAGTAAAATAAACAACCAAAAGACCAGTAACCCAGTAGAATCCAGAAGTATTTTATTCACTCTGTTCACTCTCTCTGACTTCTCGGCTGGAATGCCTTCAAAGGAGAAAACACACCCAAAAACCAGTCCATATAAATAGGACAATCAATTATTCAATAAAAATTCAATTAAAAAAAATCACAAGCATAGTTGAGGAAGAACTCACCAATTAAGTTCTGAATTCATACCATTAGGTATAAGAGTATCAAATTTAAGAATATAGATAAACAGGCAAACAAACATGTTCTTGCACAAGAAGCAGTCACTTTAATAGGATAAACTCACCAGAGACTTGGTGCTTTCGTCTTTTACAATCCAGGCATTATCAGACTCAAATAAAAATTCACAACAGTCACATTAACAGAAAGAACAGACTGACATCATTTCCTGTAACATCATGCATTCATAATAAGTTTATGAATGACATTCATTTTATTGGAATTATTGCAGTAACAGAATAAAATACTAAATAATAAAACCATATATATGTTAACTTGTTTAAAAATATTATATTTAAATTTTTTTTTTCTTTCCTAAAAACTGCTAGCATTCACTGAGGCTTGAAGGAGCCTGTATTTAAACCTGTTTTGCTCTTTTTTTCAAGGTGCTCGAGATGGAAATTGTCATTAATTCCCGGTTGCACCCTGGCATTGAGTCTTAATTGCCTCTCAGTTTCCTTGATCTGCAGATCAAGGTCAATGTTGCCCCCTCTTGTACTGACAAAAACTCTTATCAATAACAAAAAATAGGAACTTTTTGAAATTTGTACACTCTGAGCTATATGTGTAAAGGGTGCTGGTACACTTTGCATTTCTAATATCCCTGTTGCGTTCTATAATCCTGTCATGTAGCTTCCTGGTGGTCTTGTCTATATAAAATGCAGGGCATGAGATGCAGGTAGCAATGTAAACAACATTTTTAGTGTTACAATTACAGTGCCCTGGACACTGTAAGTTTCCTACCATAAGAGTCAATCTGGACATAGGGTCCGTCATTAATAAATCTGCAGCTTGAACAGAAGCCACATTTGTGCATCCTAGAGGCATAATTGTTCTTTTTAGTATCCATGTCCCTCGACAAAATTTCTTTAATATTTTTGCCTCTACTGAAAACAATCTTTAGGCTCTGACCCTAATTTGTTTTTCAGGTCATCGTCTAATAAGGCTCCCCAAATTTTCTTCATGCTTCCCTTTAAATGTGAGGCATCTTGATTAAATGGCAAAATCATAACATAATTTTTGGAGCCATCATCATGATTTACATTAATATTACTGTGACCCCCTCTTTTATTTGACTCTGATGGTACCTGGATTGTAAAAGGTGAAAGCGCTAAGTCTCTGGTGATTTTATCCTATTAAAGTGACTGCTTCTTGTGCAAGAACACGTTGGTTTGCCTGTTTACTTTTTTACTGTATTTACCACATTGCTTCTGCATTTGTGGCTGCTGTCCATTTTTTAAGAATATAGATGGCTTATTTATATAAAAGTTTATCTTTAAAATAAGTGTCAGTAAATTCACAATTATTACCATCTACTTTTTTCTAAAATGGTGCCTTGTAAACCCACAGATGAACCCTGATGTGCTTGGTGAAAATGAACTGCCACAGAACTAGTTTCTTTAAAATTTTCTATATCTCTTATATGCTCAAGAAATCTTACTTTGAACGCTCTCTGAGACTGACCAATGTAACATTTGTTACATGGACATTTAAGGGCATAAATTATACCAGTGGTATCACATTTGAAAAAACTTTTCACTGCAAATCTGCGTCCACCAATATTCCCCTGACTGTTCACAATATGTTTACAAGCCTTAAATCTATTACATACATAGGTGCCAAAGTTAAATCTCAAATTATATACATTCACATTAGGCATAATCATTTTACCTTTCACTAGAAAATTTTTTAAACTTTTCCCCACCCTAAATGAGAATTTAAGTTTCTCAGTTAACCATAACTGAGATTCTCCATTACATTGCATGTACTGCCAATAATTTTTCACCAAACCTGTTAGAATGTCACTAAAGCAACTGTAAGCTGATACAAAATAAATGTCAGACTGACTTCCATCATATGTATTACCAGCTTTTTTCACCTGGGGTAGCTGTTTCTCTCCCTCTTTTTTTTATTTTGGTAACTGTTCTATCACTAATCGAGCTACTATAGCCCCTAGAGTCAAACATTAGGCTTGTTCTCAACATCTCCTCCTGAAGTTTTAAAGAGTCATTACATAACCTACTAATACACACCATTTCCCCATAGGGGAGGGCTTCAGTAGTATGTGGGGGGTGACAACTGAAAGCTTTTAGATATTGGTTAATTCCATCAAATTTTTTATGTACTTTAGTATGTAACCCTCTAGGCCCAGAAATATCCAATTCGGCATCTAGAAAGGAGACTTTTTTGTCCCTCTGTATGCCATCAAAAGACAAATTTAATCTATTGCACTGTATATGCTCAAATTCATCTACATTCTGTTCTCCTCCATTACACAGAAAAATTAGATCATCAGTAAACCGAGGATATAATTGAACATGCTGTATATAAAATGATGTGTATATACACTCCAGTTCAAATAACCCCATACTCAGGTTTGCATATGCAGGGGCAAATGCCGCCCCCATAGCCGTGCCTTGTTTCTGTTGATAAATTTCCCCATTAAATTCAAAACATTTTTTTCTAAGCAGAAAGTCAATTCCAAAATATACTCTGTGGCAGGAGATTCACCCATAAAAAAAACCTAACTGCTTCAATACCAAAAGTGTGAGCAATATTTGTATATAAATTTATAGTGACAAAGTACATGTTCCTATTAATTTCCACATTATTAATTTTCTTCAAAAAATCAAATGCATCTTTAATATATGCAGGTAGCAACATCACCTTAGGTAGTAGCAGCCGGTGTAACAAACAGCCAATATTATGAGCAAATTATTTAGTCCCCAATACTATGGGGCGTCCAGGTGGGTTCAACAGACTTTTGTGTATTTTGGGCAAACAATAAAAACATGCAATGTCAGCACCATCAACACCAAATTTCTTTTTAGTATCATCCGAGGAAATATACCCCAGTCTTATACCCTTTCCAATCGGGTCCAAATGCTCACTAATAGCTGACCTGTACACAGAAAAAGGGACCTTCAGATAAACATTGTCATCGTTTAGCTGTCTATAGCACATATCCAAATATTGGGTTACATCCATAATAGCAAGTTTGTTGCCCTTATCAGAGGGCTTAAAAATAAGATTCTTGTTATTGCTGAGAGCTACCAGAGCAGACCATTCAGCTTTTGTTAAATTATATATGATGTTATTAACATTCCCCAGAAACTCGTACATTTCCTGTTCCACTGAAAAATTGAACATCTTATACAATTATAACACCTTCTCATTGTTAAAAATAGGAACAAACTTGCTTTTTGCAGAAATCATGCTAGTATCAAATACATAATAAGCATTAGGTATTTCATCTGATACACAAGAATAAAAGCTATCCATATCTGAATCAGAATCAGTATCATGTGAATCATAATCGAAAGAAGCCATGTTACCATTAAACAATACTTTAGGCTGCAGTTTCCTAATAAATCTAAAAATGTCACACTTTAACTCATGAATATGTGGCATAACAGTAGGAATGAATTTAAGTCCACATTCTAAAACGGTCTTTTCACAGTCATCAAGAACATAACCAGACAAATTAACAATATATGAATGACAGTTGCCATTTACCCCTTTTCTGTTGTGGGAACTGCTGGGGTTGTTGTTGCCAGTTTCCATTATATTGTCCCTGTGTCTGGCATTTCTTGCTCTGTGGTTCCCCCATATTGAGTACTTGTGCTGTTCCGAAAGTTCTGTTGATGCTGAGCCCCATTCTGGGGTTCAGAAAGTGTTGAAAAGTCATTTTTATTCACAGCATGCATATCCTCTTTTCCAGAGGAAATAAAACTAGTGGAAGCATGTGCAGAGGAAAATGAAGACTGTTCTCCATCATTATTCCCCTGCTTAAATGAAACTCGCTGTAAAACTTTCTTCTGGTGAGTCCTGGGCAGGAAGGGAGTACCATTATCATAATCGCGGGTGTCGCGAGTCAAGTTATGTTACAGCTAATGTCTGATTTCTGATGTTGAATCTGAAAGTGAGATTTTTGTAAAAGTTAAAAACTGCATTGTTTATGGGAAAGCAGATTCTTCACAAGGGTTTTTCCTTAATCTGTGTGTGTTCCGTCTCTCTCTCTCTCTCTTTTTCAGCCCAAAGCATGATGTTGATTCCTCTCTTCATTGTGCCATTTTTACCCCAAGGACAGTCAAAAAGATGGGGAGTGCACAGTTTTCCCTGGAGTTTGCAGCCAAAAAAAAAAAAGGATATGTGCCTGTTCTGAGCCATCATAGTATAAGTGAAGGCTTCTGGGAACCTCGCACCTCTGACAAGAGACTTTGGGAGGACCGCTGGGGGACCAATGTGTCCCAGTGAATGACTTCGGTCTCCTTGTCTGACCAAGTGCACAGATGCACTTTTCCTGCCCTTGAAGTCTGATTTGGTTGAGACCACTTGTGTGACCCTTTCACAGGCCACCTTACCTTCTGTGTCTTGCTTGTCTTCCTTGACTGACAGCTCGGTTCTGCACCTGCCAAGACTGAGGGTCCATCAGTTTCAGATGCTCATATTCTCATTAACGAAAGTAATGGAGATGGGATTCCTAGGGTGCTTTGTCTTTGTGAAGGTACCTGAAGATTGGATTGAGAACTTAGTCTCTCACCCATGAATTGAGGCCTCAGTGGTTGCTCAGGAGGTGATCTGTGTCTCGCCTACAAGGCAATCTCAGACCCTGCCCTACTAGAGATGCTCCATATCCGTAAGTCTAACTCCTCGTGCATTACCCGCTTGAAAGGCCTGAATCTAATATGCAACATCAACAAAACCTGCTGGAGAGATAGGTTTGTCTCCCAGAAGCTGCCCTGTCTCTGGAATAGACTTCCCATACACATCAAACAGTGTTCCTTGCTGACCCTCTTCAAACGCAACCTTGATGAGTGGATGGGAAACTACAAATTTGTCCAGGTTTCTTTTTGGGGATAAACTCTTGGCAAGGCTTGTAAGGGCCCAAGGGCCATTAGCCTACTAACCTCCTATGATCTTATGATCCTATGGAGATTGTATCCAAAGCCACTAGGTACAAGACACCTGAGACCAAACTGGTGTTTTTGTCCTGGCTTACACCAGGCCGTGCCTCAATTCCCGAAATCTTACTGACCAACGTGTTCAACTGGTTGAGGTTTTTCTTTTCGTTTTTGAAATACAAAATAGAAAGAACTAGAAAGTCTTTAGATTGGGGTCCCTTTTAAAAACAGAAAGGTAGAACCTCAAGTTGAGGATTCCAATTCCCATGATTCAGAACCAGATGAACTAGCTTATGTTGTCCTTTGTGCATATGACTCGGACATTGTGGGAACCTTATTCTCTGCTTCCACACTGAGATTTCTCCTTTAGTAGCATTCTAAAAATGAAGGAGGAACTCCAATTCTAAGAAAGACAAAGGGCTATGCAGCTCAGATATGCACAGCTTTTATTGGCCTACCTGAACTTAGAACATTATCTGTTGTCATTTCGTAGATCACTCTTGCAGTGTTCCAAACTGTTGCCATCTAATCTGGATGTCCTACCAGGGTACCAAAGCCAAATCCTTCCACAGAGCCATATGTCTGGCTTAAGACCTAAGCATTGTGCAAGGTATATAAGTGGAGGGCGCATGTGTGTAAGTTCTCAGACTGTCTTGTTGCCTGTCTGAACCCGTCAGCCTGTTCTACGTGCTGTTAGTACCATTGGCATTTTCAGTGCCCTGTTGGGGAACCTTCCTTTATTTTTTGTAGTTTTTCTGTGTATTGCTCTTAGATGCAGCTAGGAGGGCAAGGTGTGTTTGTGGTAGACAGATTCCCTACAAGGATCTTCATTCCCAGTGTCTTTCCTGTTTAGGTGCAAAGCACGACTTCAGAAATTGTACCATCTGTCAGTTCGTAATTTCAAAGAAATTAGGAACTAGGCTTTTACCTACTTGGAAATCCAGCTCCTTAAGCACCTTGGTTAAGCCAAGCCAAGCTGGTGAACCCTTCCTTCCCTGAAGTCTTGTACGTTCAGAAGAAAAAAATTTAAGGGGCCCAGGCCTGTTATCAGACCTGCCCATTCAGACTCAGATGTACCAGGAGTGATCTCTGAACCATTGGTGAGACTTCTCAAACTCCCTCTCTGCTGGAAGCTGTTATGCTGTCTGAGGTTTGCACATTCAAAATGACTGAAGCTTCTGCTGATGATGAAAAGGGGGACCCACACTTAATTTTCAAGGGACCCAAAGACATACATCACATCCTCTTTAGAAAGGAAATATCTGGATTGCTCATCACTTCAGATATATGGGTGCTTTCATTCATCCAGAAGGGATGCAGAATGACCTGGAAATAATTCCATTCTTTCATTGGCATCCCACCTCCTCAAAATCAGATGTAGTTGTTCATCCCATCGTTCAAACATTGCTGGAGTAGGGCACAATGGAACCAGTACCCCACTCTGTATGGAAAACAGGTTCTATTACAGACTCTTCCTTGTCCCAAGAAAAGAAGAAAACTAGATACCAAATCTGGATCTCTCCAGCCTCAACACTTTTTCCTCTTTGCAGGGACATCCTGAAGGATAGAACAAAGTCTGCTCCCATTTGTACTTCCTCAAGCCTTCCTGGCATCTTTGCACCTGAAGGATGCCTGTCTCCACATTCTTGTTCAACCTACCTACAGGAACTCCTCACAGTTTCATTTCTCTGCTTTCCCTTTTAGACTCTCTACAACTCCCATAGTCTTTACTGAGTGCTTCGCCCCAGTAATAGCTTAATGCAGGACTAGACTGCCAGTTATTTCCTTATTTGGATGACATGCTAATATAGGCTTCTCCTCAGCAGGGGCTCTTTTCTCACCTTAGTTTTACCATTACCCTGCTTCAGGTCCGGGGTTTTACAGTCAGTCTGAAAAAGTCAGAAAATGAATCCAACCCAAGACCTAGTTTTCTTAGGGTGCAGACTGGACACTAAACTCATGTAAGCCTTCCTGCTGGCAAACAAAGTACAGAGCTTAACTATTTACTTTCTGTTCTCCCTCTTCAGTCCTCAACTGCAAGGGAGGTCCTCAGAGCACTGGGATTCAGGGAAGTAACCATCCCTGTGGTCCCCTTTGCCAGAGTCCATGTGAGGAAGATGGTGTGATACCTGAAATCCAACTGGTCCCAGCATTCTCATCCCCTGGACACTCACGTTTCTCTCATGCCTTGCCCAAAGAAGGAAATACTGTGGTGGTTATTGCAGCTAAAACCAAACCTGTCTCCCCTTCATACCACAAGCACCATAGCAGGCGCTACACACAGCTGCATCAGATGTGGCATGGGGCGCATGGACAGGCAGCCTAAGTAGATGGTCAGTTTCCTGCAAATCTAATGAACGAGCACATCGGTTTGAAGGAGATGAGGGCACTTCTGCAGGCCCTGCAGATGTTCTCCCATTCTTGGAAACTAGATCTGTTGAGAATGTTCACAGATTATACATCAGTCATGTGGTATATAAACAAGCAGGGAGAACAAAATCTTACCAGCTGTGCAGACTGGCTCGTTTTGTATGGGAGCAGGCCACAAAAGCAAACTTAATCCTTTAAGTGGTTTACATTGCCTCACAGGGAAGTGTCCTGGCAGACTTTACAAGCAGATCAAGAGAAGATCCCCACAAATGTATGCTGAACAGGAAGATCTTCCTGGACATGGTCCATAAATGGGCAGTGCCACAGATCTCTCTGGCTCCATCGACAACAAACAGCTTCTGCAGTTTTGTACCAGGACCTGTTGTCCTCAGACCTGGAAACAGATGCAGTGTCCTTCCCTTTGAATGTGAGGTTTTTGTATGCTTTACCTCCACTTCCTCTGTTTCCCTAGATCTTACTAAAGATCCAAAAGGAGGAAGTCCTAGAGATTTTACTGGTGACTCTGTATTGGCCAAGGCAGCACTGGTTCCCCCTTCTCTTCCTTCTAGCCAACCCTCCCTCTACAGTGAGATGCTCACACAGCAGAAAGGCTCAATACTTTATCCCAATCAGTCATCCTTCAGCCTTGTATAGTTGATAGAATTCTGATCCCTTTTAGACACCAATTTTCTGAGGACATGCTTAAGGTTCTCCAGGAATCAAGAAAACCTCTTACAAGATTTACTACATGGTGTTGATCAAATATGGCTAAGTACATTATGCTTCTAACCCAGTGGTCCTCTCTTATTTGTGTAAGCTGTTGCGTTTGGGCCTAGCATATTTGTCTGTTAAGGCTCACCTTTGACACTTCTGGGAAGACTAGAGGAAAAAGCATTCTTTTAAAGGGTGTATTTCACCTGAAACATCCAAGGGAAGCTATCCCCCTACTTGGGACCTCACCTTTGTGCTTGAAAACTCACTTCCCTCCATTTGAACCAGCAGCGCCTGCATCTTTCAAATTTATTACGTGGGGAAAAATATTCATCTGGAAGCTCTCATCTCTCCAGGGAGTCTCCGAATACAGGCCATTATGGCAAGTCCTTCCTTCCTTATTTTTCATAAGGATAGTGGGTCTTTAAGGGCCAGTCCTTCCTCCTTTATGCCAAATGTGGTGAATGAACTATTTCTCATTCAAGCCATAAGTTTTCCCACTTTCTTCCCAAACTCATAAAATAAGGGTGGGGGGGATTCTACATTCCCTGGATGTGCTTAGCCCAAATTCTACATGAATAAGACCAAGAATATTCCGAAATATGACCAGTTTATCTCTTTCCAAAACTCCAAGTTAGGAAGCCCTGTGTGTAAGCAGACTTGCTTAATGTGTAAATCTGTTTCCTTTTGCTACATGCTATAGGGCAAAGCTTTACTATGTCTAGCAAAGGCTCATTCTACTGGAGGAGTGGCCTTTTCTGGTGCCTTTTATTAGAGAATTGACTCTAACAATTTTAGAAGCAGGTACTTGGTTTCTGTCCATACTTTCACCAAAAATTGTAGTTTATGCCTTTTCTAGATCAATAGTCACCTTTGCCAGGTCAGCCCTCTGGATTACTAGACAATTCTGTCCGTCTCTCTCTCTCTCTCCCATCCATCCAACACGCCTCTAAAGCATTGAGAATCACCTAACAGTTTGGAATACTTCAACAGTGATCTAAGGAAGGACATAGTACAGTGTAAGGACTTACCGTAACAGTAGATGTTCTACTGATCATTGTTGGAGTATTCCTTCCCCCTTTTCTGCTTTTTCTCCCTTTCTTCCTCATGGATGAGGGGTATAACTGTCTTTGGAGATGGTGTGAGAATTCATGCTCCTGTGTCCATTTATGTACCTTATGTCCATGGAAGGTTTTGGCTTTGCTACCCCAGCTGGACATCCAGGTTATTTGGTGAGATAACTCAGCAGTTTGGTATACTGCAACAGTGATCTGTAAGATATCTACTGCTATGGTAAGTTCTTAAACTGTAGTTTTCCACCAGGTGTGGGTGCCCTGGAGGATTAATTCAGCAATGCATCTTTGGAGCTAGATCCTCCCCCTTACTAAGGAAAACTGACCACTTCTATAGTCTGATATATTCTCACAAATTCGTTTTATAAGAATTATTTGTCTGATCTAGCTGTGGTGTTGATGGATTCCAGCCAGGAAGCAACTCTGGCTTCATCCAGGAAACCTATTCACAGTGATAGAGTAGGATACCCAACTTACTCATCAACATCAAAGCTCTCCTGCTTTACCCCCAGTTTTTCTTTATGGGGATGGGGTGTCTTGTCATCTGCTAACACCTCTCTTGATTCATTGCAACTCTCCTACCTTATTTGATGATTGCACTTCTGCTACCATATCAGAAGTCCCTGTTGGGAAAGATGAGAACTAAGGCAGAGGGGATATGGGATAAGGATCTGAAACGGGAGATGTCCGAATAGTGTGACCCTTCAGCCCATGTTGCCAAGCACTCCAAGTGTAGCTGTGATACTATGGATACATTATATGGGGCAGCAGCCTCAGGGTTTTTTATTCAGAGACATGCCTTGTTGAGGACTTGTTTTTTTTCCAGAATGTGGAAAAAATGGATATTTCTACTGCATCCTCTGGACAATGATTTCCTCTGTGGACCCCTTATTGAAGGAGTTTTCAAGAGACTGGTGGAAAGTAAGACTCTGCAGTCTGTAAAATGGCTTTTTCAGGCCCAGGTTCTTAAATTCAGTCAAAACTACCCAGTTAACTCTTAAATCCTTATATTCTAAGCTGAAAAGAACATGTATGGCAAAGGGAAATAATAAAGGACAAAAGGTAAGACCCAAGGTAAAGCCTGGAGCCTGCAGAGCTGTGGCTTCCAGAGGAATCTGCAGTGAATTAGCTAGGCTGTCCCATCCCCTCCTCCTGTACACCACGCCTACCTTCCTTTCTCCCACCACGCCTACCTTCCTTTCTCCCACATTTTTCCCTCTTCCCTCAGAAAATATTGGAGGGTGCTTAACTTTTTTTGTAGGAAATTGTAAAATCCTCACTCGTGGTCAGTGGGCAATAAATGTTCTTCACCAGGGCTGTGAGTTGTAATTCCAAAAAATTCCAAAGTGTGTAGACATTCCCCCATTTCCCATGGATCAGTTTAGACCTTATTCCTGTGGTCTTGAAAGAAATACTTTGAGGGGCCAAAAAGAACGTTCCAGCTAGAGAGAGAGGGCAGGGTTATACTAGAGATGATGTTCTTCGTCTCACATTGCTGCAGTCATAACCTGTGGGGTAGTCCGCTGTCCTCGGTCGGCCCGAATACCAAAGTGTTAGGCTGGCGTCGGTCATAGTCGCTCTGATCTGACGTCAGTGCGCAGTGGTACTAAAGTGCATGACCGACGCCATTTCCTCAGTCTTTCTTGCCGCATGGTCCGAAGCAGAAGCAGCGTTTGCAAGTGCCATTCGGCGTCCTGAAATTTTCGTATTCTGAGTTTCAGACCGAAGACCAAGTTGGGCTAAGTACCCCGTTGGGGAATATTTTTGTCTTTTCTTGCCTCAGTTAAATCCGGATGTCAGAAAAAGTTAATAATTGTATTTCTTGTGGGAAACAGATACCTCATAGGGACTACCACTCTCTCTGTATTCCTTGCTTGGGGCCTGAGCACGACGTAGTCGGGTGTCGCTTTTGCGCTAGATTTAATAAGCGCACCATTAAATGCAGGTTAGATTGTGCTAGACTTGTTTTTGGTAAGCGGTGCAACTGCAACATGCCGTCGGATCCTCCGCCCGCTACCGCTAAGAAGCGAAAAGAGAAATCGTTAAAGTCTAAGCAGGATGAGTCGTCCGTTGCGGACGCCGGTTCTTTGGAAACTACGGTGGAATCTGTGGATCCAGCCGAGGTTTCAGCTGAGTCTCAGGGGGAGCCTTTAATATTGCAGGAATTGGCCTCTCAGGAGTCAGGTCAGGCTGAGGGGGCCTCTCAAGTTTCTGTAGTCCCTTCTTTACATAAGGTTGTTAGGCCTTCTACTTCTGTCACTAAAGCACCTTCTAAAGCTAGGCCTGGTCTTTCTGGCACAGGCGTCAGCCCTAGTTCTGCAGGCTCTGTTCCTAAAAAACATGTGCTGAAAATGGCAGAGGATTTGATTACTTTAATCAGAGGTTCTATGCCCCCTCCAGATAAGAGGCCTAGGGTAGAGACAGAGGTGGAGGTTTTGGAGCATTCCTCAGATTACTCTAGGACATTCAGGATTTTCCTCCCTATTCTGATTCGGATGCAGAGGACTCCTGTCCTTCTGCTTCTCCTCCAGAGGATTTTTCTTTTTCTGAAACCCTGCATTCAGTGAGGGAGCATTTTAAGTGGGAAGGTCAGGATTTCTCCGATTCTCGTAAGAGGCTTAGGGAATTTTTGTTTTTACCACAGCATAGACCTTTGGCCATTCCCCCTGTTTTGGATGTTGTTCAGGATGTTTTTTCTGAGGCTTCCCTTAATCCTGATTCTTTACCTCCGGCCCCTGTCAAGCCAGACAGGTATTACAGAGTTCCAGAGGCTCATAAATATTTATATAAGAGTCCTAGAGCTGACCCAGAAACTATTAGCCAGGGACCTAAGGGTGTCAGGGCTTCTGTAGTAAAGAATCCAGTTCCTCTGGATAAAGATTCTAGAGCTTTGGATAGGTGGGGTAAAAAGTGTATACCTCCTCCACACTAGCTATGAGGGCTTTGAATTGCCAGTTTCATATGCTGAAGTACCAGAATTTTCTGTTAAGTCAGTTGAAATCTAAGGTAGATGCTTTAGCTGAGGGTATAGAGTGTAAGGAATTGCAGGATTTAGTTCATGCCTCTGATCAGGTAGGTAAGCATTCCTTGCAGTGTGGCTTTGATGCTCTTCAGGCTTCTTCCAGGGTGGCTGCCACTGGTTCAGTTATTCGTAGGCACGCCTGGCTTAAGGATCAGAATTTGTCAGAGCATGTTAAAGCTCGAATTTTGGATGCTCCCCTCCAATCTGAAGTTCTTTTTGGTTCTCCTGTGGAGTCAGTTTTGAAGAAAATGGAAGACAAAGCTAAGTCCATGCAGACAGTTAAGGAATTTTTACAAGTGCAGCCCCCTAAGTTTAGCAGAAATTGGCCTGCAAAAGGATGGGCATATCCTTCTTCCGATTACCAGTCTAAGGGCAGATCTAGACGTGGTAGGGGCAGAGCTCATGCTCAGGGTTCTTTCAGACCTAGGACGTGGAGTTCTCCTGCACAATCGGGTGAGGGCAGGGGTCAGCCTTTTCGTAAACAGACCCAATGACCTGTATCTCCAGCTGCCAGATTCCTCCTGTCTGGCAGCTCCTCTAGGAGGAAAGTTGGCACTGTTCAAGCAAAATTGGCTTTTGGTCACCCAGGACAAATGGGTGTTGGACATTATAGATCGGGGCTACAAGTTTTATTTTCACACCTTGCCTCCTTTCAAAGGCATGCCGGACGTTCCTCCTCAGCAAAGGCTGGAGGCTCACAAACAGATTTCTTTACTTTTAAAAATGGGGGCTATTCAGGTGGTACCTCTGTCAGAAGTAGGCCTAGGATTTTATTCTCGCCTGTTCCTTGTACCAAAGAAGGGGAACACTTGGAGGCCATTTCTGGATTTGTCTGTTCTCAACACATACCTAGACATCCCAAAATTCAAGATGTTAACTTTACAGCAACTTCTGCCTCTGCTAGGCAAAGATCACTGGATGGTAACTCTGGATCTCAAAGAGGCTTATCTTCACATTCCTATCAGGCCCAGTTGCAGGAGGTTCCTGCGTTTTCGGGCTGGTACTTTTCATTATCAGTTCTCTGCATTGCCCTTTGGCTTATCTACTGCGCCCAGGGTGTTCACAAAGGTCCTGGCTCCTGTGATAGCCTTCTTAAGACTAAGAGGAATACAAATTTACCCTTATCTGGACGATTGCCTGATTCTTGCTCAAGACAAAGTCACGTTACTTCAGCATCTACAGTATGTAATGGCAGTGTTAAGGTGCCTAGGGTATTCTGTGAACGAAACAAAGTCCAGTCTAGTACCCTCTCAGGACATGTGCTTTCTGGGTGTGAGACTGAATACAGCCTCTCAGATGGCTTTTCTGACCCCGGACAAACAAAGAAATCTTCCCCTATACTTTCAGCAATTATCCCTACTGGACAGTCCTTCAAGCCTTGGGGTTCATGGCATCTTGTATTCTGGTACTTCCCAATGCCAAACTGCATATGAGGAAGCTACAATGGTATCTCAAAAGCGTATGGACTCAACACTGCCACGATTTGGACACTGTCATTCAGATAATACCTTGCATCCAAAGGGAGTTTTTGTGGTGGGCTCAGGAATGTCACCTAAACAAGGGACTCTCTGTGACCCGACCAGAGGCGAGTCAGATCCTAACGACAGATGCCTCTGACATGGCTTGGGGAGCACATTTCAATGGGAGATGGGTTCAAGACACGTGGCCTCCCAGACTACAGCATTTGCATATCAACATGAAGGAGATGTTAGCAGTCCAATTTGCTCTGATGGCTTTCAAGGATCTACTTCAACCAGGACAGGTGTTGATTCAAACAGACAACACAACAGTCATGTGGTACATCAACAAGCAGGGGGGAACCCATTCGTACCCTCTTTGCAGGCAAGCTATGATTTTGTGGGAGACTGCTCTGAGTTTGCACCTCACTCTTCAAGCAAGGTTTCTGCCAGGAGCACAGAACTCCTTAGCAGATGTTTTGAGCAGGCAACTGGTGGACCCCCACCAGTGGAAATTGGATCCTCATGTATTTCAACAGTTGACAGTGGCTTGGGGAACTCCAGACATAGATCTGTTCGCGTCCCCACAAAATTTCCAACTGACAAAATATTGCACAAAGATGTTTCACCCAGAAGCTTGGAAAGTGGATGCTCTATCTTTCAGTTGGAACAACCTTCACGTCTATGCCTTTCCTCCTCTGCCTCTCCTTCCCAAGGTGCTCTTGAAGGCCAGACAGGACAAGCCTTGCATGATCCTTATAGCCCCAGATTGGCCACGTCAGCACTGGTACCCCTTGCTGAGGAGTTTAGTTCGGGAGCCTCCTTGGCCTTTGCCAACAATTCCAAACCTTTTGTCTCAAGAAAGCAATCATTTCCTCAATGTCAGGATACAGTCCCTGCATCTGACAGCCTGGCATATTCTGTTTTAGACCCTGGGGGGTCGCAGCTTCCTCAACAAGTTTTAAATGTCATTTTGGAAGCCAGGCGGCCTAGTACAAGGAAAGTTTATGCTGATAAATGGAGGAGATTTTTTCTTTGGAGCACAGCAAAGAGCTTTGATGTTTCACGCCCTAATTTGAGTGTTACACTACAGTACCTTACATACTTACTAGACAAGGGTTTGTCTTTCACCTCCGTGAAAGTTCATGCTGCAGCCATTTCTGCTCACTATGACTGTGATCCACCATTATTTTCTCACCCTTTGTTTAAGCAATTTCTTAGAGGGGCAAAGAACATAATACCCCCATGTAGAGCTCCTACTCCTTCCTGGGATCTCAATTTTGTGTTGGAAAAACTGACTTTACCTCCTTTTGAACCTGCAGCTACATCTGAGTTGAAGTTTTTGTCTTGGAAGACTGCTTTTTCGTTGGCCATTACGTCTGCTAGGAGGGTATCTGAATTACAGGCTCTAATGGCAGTTGAACCCTTCCTAATATTTCATAAGGATAGGGTATCCTTGCGTACTAGCCCTTCTTTTATGCCTAAAGTTGTTTCTGATGTGGCCTGGAACCAATCTATTCATTTGCCTACTTTTTATGCTGATCCCCAAAATAAAGGGGAAAAAATTTTGCACACTTTGGATATTCACAGGCAGTTACGTTATTATTTGAGCAGAACTAAAGGGTTCAGGCAGTCTCAACAGTTATTCATTTCTTTTGCCTTGGGTTCACAAGGCAAACTATTTCTAAGTGGATTAGCCATTGTATTGCTTTTTGTTATTCTCATCATGGAAAGGAGGTTCCGGCTGGGATTAGACCACATTCCACTAGGGCTACTGCCACTTCTACTGCTTTTTTGAGGGGAGTAGCTACTAAGGATATTTTGGAGGCAGCTACTTGGAGTTCAGTGCACACTTTTACTAAACATTACCATCTCCCTCTTTATTCCAAGTCTAGGGCTGGGTTTGCCTCTGCAGTTTTACAGGGCATGTTAGCAGCTCCTAGTGCTTTTTGATTTTGCCAACCTCCCTTACCTTTGCTTTGGGATTCTACCCACAGGTTATGACTGCAGCAATGTGAGACGAAGAACATAGTACAGTTTTGTACCTACCATAAATGTAGATGTTCGAGGATCCACATTGCTGCAGTCCAATTTACCCTCCCTCCTTCCCCTCTGTAGTTTAGGGTTGCTGTGTTGCTTTTGGGGTAATTATTTTGTCTGTAATTGGTGGTTGGGTATTTTCTATTTTTGGCTATGGCCACTTTTTTTTAGGCCTTCTGACATCTGGGGCAAGAAAGACTGAGGAAATGGTGTCGGTCATGCGCTTTAGTACCACTGCGTACTGACGTCAGATCAGAGCGACTATGACCGACGCCAGCCTAACGCTTTGGTATTCGGGCCGACCGAGGACAGCGGACTACCCCACAGGTTATGACTGCAGCAATGTGGATCCTCGAACATCTACATTTATGGTAGGTACAAAACTGTACTTTTTCTGGTTACAAGAAAGGAATGTATATAGATACCCATTCTGGATCTGTCCTACTTGTCCAAGTTTATCATCTTCTCAAAAGTCAGATCATCTTTTATAAGCCTGTTACCACATCTGTCACTGCAGGCCGTTACAGTTCTATTGAACCTAAAGGAGACATATTTTTATATCCTCATTGCCAAACAGGACAGACAGCTTCTCAGATATACAGCATGAGGGAGAATGTCCACTTCACATCATTCCTCTCTGGCTTGTCTGCTTGCATGCAGGTTCTTCACAAAATGCCGGAATCCAGTAATTGATTACTGCAGGATAAAGGTTGCTCTGAATTAGTACCTATTGGGTTGATTGTCTCATTCTAGCAGAGTCAAGGCAGGGTATTATCAAGGCATTGGAGTTCACTCTAAATTGCTTCAGGGATCTCAGTGTCACAATCTGCAAAAACAAATCAAACCTGATTCTCTCAAAGAACTTTGTTTTCCTGGGGTACACCTAGACACCACCCTTCACAGAGTCTTCCTCCCAGAGGAAAAAGCATCTTGTCTGGCCCTATATTTCTAAAACACATGGAGAACTCATCGGACATTTTGTTTACATGTCATCTTGCATCTTAATAGTGCTCCTAGCCTAGGTCTAACCAGGCTACACATGAAGTTTCAGAGGTACTTAACACCACCCTACTTCTCCTTACAGCAGGAAAAAATCATGGTGGACAGTATAGTGGAAACTAAATCAGGGGAATGCCAATTCAGAGCATCAGAGCAACCCAGTTCAGTATGACTTTCACCACAGACTCCTTGGATCTAGTCCGGCGGGCCCATGTGGGTGCTCCCCAAGTCCAAGGAGTATGGGATAGTGAGCTGAGTAAAAAAACGTATAAACACAAAAGGCATGTATCATCTGGATTTCTTCTGTACTAGAAACTGGATTCTCATTCCTAAAGAGGAAGAGGACTTGCTGGGGTTCTCGTTAGTCATCTGCTTAAATGTTATTGGGACGTGTAAGGGATTCTGATTGGTATGCTGTCATTATGTAATGATCAACTACTGTTAATATTGCTTGCTGAAGTAAGATGATATATTGAATGAGACTGTCACAAACAACAGAACTTCAAGTGAGTATAGCAGTTAAATGACCTACACTCCTATCCTCTACAGCTTTTTAGGTTCAGTGTGACTGTTGGTTTTATGTTTTTTAATTGTACTGAATTCACAAACCTCCTTCCTCAATCCTCACTCGAAGCAGGCAATTTTTTTTTTATTGTGTCTAACTTCAGATGAAAAGATTGAGACCTGTGTGTAAATGTGACTTTGAATGAATCTGCATTGGTTCGAAAAAAAAAGGCTGTAGTGTGAAACTAAAGATGGTAGTTCTTTGACCTCTGGTACTACTGGGAACTTTGATACAGGTGCTAAATACCCAGAAGCTAAGAAATAGCCATATGATGTGTGATTAACTTCCATAATGCTGCTTTGTCCTAAATGTAATGCTCTAGTTTATCTCACTCACCTGCAATTACATCCATGTTTGATGTATTTAAATTTAGCCTGCATAAACTTACTTGTCGTTGATTTGGCATGTTCTCTTTAGAAAGTATAACTCCAGATTTTTTTGAATGATGTTTGATGGAGTATAGCTCTGAACTGGTGTGTCTGATATTCAAGACATTTGCAGTGAAGTGACTTTCTGGCGTGCATTTGTGTTTCATGCTGATTTGATCAATGCTACAAATGATATTGTTCACAAAAAGAAACTGATGGGCCATACTAGGAAATGTAGCAAGAGTATTTCTTTTAGATACAGTAGCCTAATCTGTTTGGGTTGTATCCTGCTAAGCCTTCAAAGCTTCATGGCTACCTTCACATGCCCTAACTGCTAGTAGCAGAGATGCATAAAAAGGCAGTTTGGGTGCCAAAAAGCCTTTAGAGCTTTTTTGCCACAAGCAGGGAAGCAGTAGCTCTGAAGGGGAAAAAGCAGTAGGAGAACTTATGTGACCATATGTACACAAGGGTGTTATGGATCCACCCTGGAAATATGACAAAAACAAAATGGGGAAGGTAGTAGAAGGAGGGGACAGCTGTTACAACAGTGATCTGTTAGAACATCAACTTTTGTGGTAAGGTTACCAGCACAACTGTCCTATGTTCAGTTTCAGATCACGGTTGCAGCAGCTTAAGTTATTTGAATAAATTACCATAGTTTAGAAACAGAGAAACTCGTAGAAGAATTAAGGAACCCATGGAGAATGGTCCTATAAAAATTGTTCTGGGCCTGGAAAAGAAATCTAGTGTATGTTGCTTGTTGAGGGTATGTACAGACAACCAACTTGCTGGTAGTGGAGTACTGCTAGAGTCAACCACCCTGGTCTACTCGCCACAAAGTCTTCCGTCTCACAAACAGCAGTCCTGGAATCTGAAAAGATAGTACGTTGATCCTGAGGCCAGACTGACCTGGGGTACCATTATTTGTTTCTCATGTGAAATCTGGCCAAGGAAATCGCGAAACTCAGAATTCTGAGGAAATTCATTGGCAAATAATTGGGATTGTTTGGAAAAGCTGTGAAAGATTTCTTTCCGCAGTTCTACTTTGTCCAGTGGAAGAAAAGCTCTTCTTAGGTAAATGTCCAGAAGAAATCCCAGAAAAATTGTTCTGTTTGAGGGAATGCAGTATTTTCTTAAGTTCACTTGAAACACCAGACTGACCAGGAATTTCGTGATGTTTGTCAGAGAATCTTGAGAATTGGGGAAGAGACTCTGCAATATATTAAACAATCACCCAGCTATGGAAAGAAGGCAGTACCTTAAAGTCTGCAGTAGGCAATTACTGGAGACAGACACTGTGTAAATACCCTTAATGTAGGTGATGGGGTTAGACATAGAGCTGATGGGTGTAAACCAGATACAGAAAATCTTAAATGTTTAAAATCTTTGCCAGTAGGAATGAAATGGTAAGCATCTTGTCAAACATTACCATGAGACTAAGTAAAGGAAAGAGAAGTAACTGAGTTTAGAGGGATAATATTCCGAACTTTGGAACCTTGACAAAAAAAATAAAGGATAGGTGTGGGACTGGTCTACTAGTTACCTCTTTCTTTGGCACCAGAAAAAATCCTTGAATAAAAAGTTTTGCCTGTCTGATAGCAGGGCACTAACTGTCCAATCCCCTGAGACAATATGTGCTCCAAAACTGGAGGAAACAGGGATGTTTGGTTTACAGGATGAGGAGAAATCCCATGAAAAAGGAGGAGACTCTTGTTGACATCTGTATCCCTGTTGGATGATTTTCCAAAGCCATTTGTCTGAAATAATCTGCTATCTCTGAGGAAGATGAAGTCTTAGAATGAGAGATAAATTGCCAGGGTGGGGTGGTGTTTGGAGAGACAAGTAGTCATTCTTGACTTTTTGGGACTGTCCTTGGTTGTGTGAGGCTTTCAGTTTCCTTGTAGAGCTTCTTTGCCATTGCTTTTTAAAATTCTGTTTGCTATCACCTTGCTGCTTGAACTGCTTTTTGAAAAAGGCTGCCGAGTTAGAAAGTATGAGAGTGATTTTATTAAACTTACAAAAAAAGAGATTAGTAAAATCTGGGTAACTCTGTGAATTGGTTTTCCTTCTTTCATAAAATCTTTTAAGAGCCTTAACAGCAGACGGGCCAGACAGAACACCCCTGCCAGTGGGAGAATTTAAAATCTTAGCTTTAACATATTTTGGTAAGTTTTGAGAATATAACCAAGCAAATCTCATAACTTACTCTGTAGCAGTTACAATGGAGACAGTATCAAAATAATTTTAAGAGCATTTTAAGGAGTGTTTGGTTACATGAGAATGTCATAACAGTTAAAGCATTCACTGAATTCTTTACCTCACAAGAGGATAAGCTAACAGTTCAGTTTCTCAAGTTATCAAAGGAAGATGATAAAAAAATTAACATGAGAGCATGGCAGTTCAAAATTATGAAAGTTTAAAGTAGCAGAAGAATCAACTTTCTTTCCAAAACAACTAAGAGCTTTCCATCTTTGTCATAGGGAATGGGGTTAACATTAATACTCTTGTTTAGCAGTAGAAGCTTTTTTTTTTTTTTTAAAAAACAAGTTTATTGTTTTTAACATACAAAATAAATATCATAACAATCTTATACAGGCAATTAAAATGTAAATAGTTATAACATTTAATAAAACAACCAAAATATTTAGAGACATCCACTACAAATCAAATCAATTGATTAAACTGTAATGTCTTACTAATGAAACTAAGATTTTTTTAACAGGTTTTGTAAAGTATCCCATATAGTATAGTAAGACGTTTTTCTAGTAGTTCTTGACTTTATTGTCATTAATTCCATATGACACACTTCAGTCATAACATTTTTAAATTCATTAAATGATGGAGGAGTATCTGAAATCCAGTTTCTGGTTATTATTTTTCTAGCCACTGCTAGAATAGACCATAACAAGGGAAGTTTAACTTTTTTAACACTTTTAGGAACAGGAGTGTTAAATAATATAAGTGATTTAGAGACAATGAAATTATCTGTGAAAAGAGCCTGCAAAAAATCATAATATTCCTTCAATTTTATGCAGTCATAAAACATATGTGCCCAATCAGCATTTATTTCTACATTACATCTCTTACATAAGTTGTCTTTATTATTTATTTTATTCATCATTAAAGGTGTATAGAAAGATCTATGTAAAAATTTCCAAGTAAAAAGTCTCCAATTAATGGAAGAAGTAGTTTTATAAGCAGATTCCAATCTATATTGTTTATCTTGTTATTTTGGTGATTCACCATTAATGGAAATAAAATAATTCCAATAAGTATCTGAACTGTAATGAGTTTCTTCTCTAATAATTTTATGTATGTGTGAGAGCTTACCTTTATCAGAAACCCTATGTTGTAAATTTAATATCAAGTAATCAATCAGAATTGGGACAGATTATTTAACTGTTAAAGACATTAAATCAAGTTTATTAATAAGATGTTGTCTAAAAGTCTGAATTTCTAACCAACATGTTTCTCTCAAATCAAATTCTTGCTTTAAGAAGTCTAAATTTTTTACTTTGTTGTCAGACAGCAACTGATGCCAATACTTTAAATCATTCTCTGTGACTAAAAGAATTCTTTCAGAGGTGGTTGATAAAAGAATACCTTGTGTATACATTATAGGGAATAGGATAAAATTCCATTCCTTATACTTAGGATGCATAAATATAAAATTACGATATCTAATAATAATATTTAATGGGTAACTAGCTAGATATTTTGGTGTAATAGATGAAGTACAAAATTCCTTCAATAACCACAACATGGGGTTATTTACAATAGTATTTTTATGTATTAAGGAGATTTTCATGAAGTGAATGCTAATTAGTTCCCAATAATCTTTCCATTTTGCAACATATGACTGATCTATTAACAAAGTAATAACTTTTATAATAGAAGAGATAGTATATAAATTAAAGTCTGGGAATGAAATGCCCCCTTGAGACCAGCTATTAGTATGTTTCTTTAATGCAATCCTAGGTCTATTAGGTGCCCATAAGAAATTTAACATTAGTGAATTCAATTTCTTAATAATTATTTTTGAAGGTGGGAGTATTATTGATTGTATTAAATATAATATCTTAGGGAATATTATCATTTTAATAATTGTGAGTCTCTCTTCCATGGTAAAAAACATACTGTTCCAGCTATTGAAAAGATTTTGTATATTATGAAGACAGTTACTATAATTATTATGTATAATAGATTTAATATCTTTAGTTAATATTATACCTAAGTAAGTTATCTGACCTGAGTTGGGTATATATTTGTGAAAATCATTAGTGAGGACATTTTTTGTGTGTATATAGGTAATATTTTAGTTTTTTCTTCATTAAATATCAAACCAGAGATATTTTTAAAATCTGTCATTTTATCAAATAATGACTGCATGGAAGAGTTAGTTCCTGCTGACGTAATTAGAACATCATCTGCAAAAAGTTGAATTTTAGATATTGTATTTTCATCTATATCAAATCCTACTATATCAGTGCTGTTTCTAATCAAATTAGCCCAAGGCTCCATTATTAAAGTAAATAATAGTGGAGAGAGTGGACACCCTTGTTTTGTACATTTTAATATGGTATTTTTTGTGAGACATATGTTCCTATCTTAATGTAAGCCAATGCTCCTTTATATAGATGTTCAATTAGATTCACAAATGCATCAGAGAAATTTGTACACTTCAATAAGATAAACAAGTAGTCCCAACTTACTGAGTCAAATGCTGAACTTATATCAAGACTAATAAGTGTTAAGTCTTTCTTTTTCCTGTTTGCATAATCAATTAACGTTAAAGTTCTTTTTATATTATCAAAAGTATTTCTATTTATAATAAAGCCTGTCTGATCTATATCTATTATACCTGGAATGATTGTCTTTAATCTGTCAGCAAAAATACTCATAAACATTTTATAGACAACATTAAGTAATGAAATAGGTCTATATGAAGTGCATCTGGTTGGGTCTTTATTGGGTTTTAAAATTGGTGAAATAAATGTGTATTGCCAGGATGGGGGAGTTGTTAACTCATTTTGAGCTGAAATAAAAACCATATGTATTAATGAGTAAGTACTTTTAGGAAGAATTTTATAAATCTCTGGTATAATACCATCATTACCTGGTGCTTTGTTTGATTTAAGTTTGTTTATTTGTGTAATAACCTCTGTATATGAAATATCTTTATCTATTAATTTAGTCTGATGTTTATTAAGTTTTTTGTTCATGTTTGTAGTTATAAATTTCTTTATTTTATCTTTAGAATCCATGTTAATGTTATTGTGATTAATTTTATGAAAGTGATTTCTAAATTCATCTAATATTTCTGGTAAACTAGAAACATTCTTCTTTCTCCCTGGAGAGAAAATTTCTTTGATATGATTTTGTTTATTCAGCCTTTTTGTTTTATTTTGAAGTCTATGTAAGTATTTGGGACTTATTGAGTAAGACAAAAACTTATATTTCTCTAATGTTATTTTGACTTTGAGTTAAAATTTCTTTGTATTTCTCATTTAATTTATTTATTTCCTCAATGACTTTTTTGTCCATAATATTTTCTTTATTATTATGTTTATATGAGTCTAATTTGCTTTGAATATCTAGTAATTCTTTGCCCCAGGATTTCCTTTTATTATTATACCATCTGATACTTTGTCCATACAAATATGATTTAAAGCATCCCAAATGTAAGCAATGGAGACATCCGGTGTAGTATTTAAGTCTAAGAAATGTTGCACCTCTGTAAGTATATAATCTTTATAGTCCTATAGTTGAGTCAAGTATGCTGGTATTCTTTTGATCTGGACATTATAAGTACTCTTTACCATGAATTCAAAGACAATTGAATTATGATCTGATATAGGACATGAAATGATTTTGGAATTAAGTCTGTTACCATTTGGTTAGAAATAAAGACTCTATCTATTCTTGAATAAGTTTTATATCTGTTAGAAAAAAAAGTGTATGGTAATGATTTAGAATCTATCTGATTATTAATATCATTCAAATGATATAAATTAATAAAATCCTTTAAATGTTTTGCATTAGATGTAATTTTCCTCTTTCCTGTAGTAGTAGTATCTTTTTCATGTAGGATACAATTAAAGTCACCTGCTAAAATAATATCTCCTATAGAAAATTATATAATCTTATTGAGATGGTGTTTCACTGTATTGGTGCCAATTCCTGGTATCCAATATACATTGATTAATGTATATACTTTCCCATTAATCTGTATTGTAACCATACAAAACATTCCTTTATCATCTTTATAAGACTTAATAGTTTTAGGTATGGGCATATTTTTGTTCCATAAGATAGCCACTCCTCTTTTTTTCTGTGTGTGTTCTGAGCTAACCAAGACTGTATATTTATTAGTGGCTAATTTATCTATATCCTTTTTCAGGAGATGTGTTTCTTGAAGGAATATTAAGTTGGCTCTATGCAAATTAATATATCTCATTAAACTTGCCCTTTTACATGGGTTATTCAATCCATTAATGTTTAAAGAAATTCCTTTTAGAGATACCATTTAACTTCTATGAACATATAATCAGAATAATAATTAACAAAATAAGTATTATTATGTCTCCTCCTTTAGGTGTTCCATTAATTATAGCTGTATTTAATGAAAATCTTATGGAATTTTGTGTAAGTTTTACTTTTGTAGGGACAATGAGTTTATAAAATGTGATGTGGATGTCAAAACTATATACATACAACAATAATCGGGTGAAAATAATGTTTGGATTAAACATTGCACCCAGCCTGGAGTTGAAAGCTCCAACTTCGAGTAGCAAATACCACTCAAGTTATCCCCCTATCCTAAGCAGCAGTACTTCAGCTGCCACCAAATTAATTCAATACTAACTATTATTAACTAAAGTTAACCTAATTTAACTTGATTATCTATTATAACAAAGCTAAACAATTTTTATAACAGCTTCATATAAACATATAAAACATTTAGAAACAACTAATATTGCTATGTACATCTATTCTGTATAATACACTCATAATCAAAATAGCATTCTAACAATCTTGATAAAGGGAGCAAAGAAGAGAGAGAGGAAAAAAAAAGGGGAATATCTATATGGTAGTTTAATAAAAGTTTGTAAGAATAAGTTTGTATTATATGTTTATGTTCATTTGAATTCAATAACCTATATTATCTTAGGCTATTATGGTTCAGACATTACTTATATTAGGGTATTCCCACTTTCTGCCAGAGTAATACAGTTAAAAGCTCTTAAAACTTTGTTACTTGCACCAAAAGCTTCCTTCTCATATTTATTATTGTCAATTAAATAAATATTTATTCTCATGCATAAGTTAAAAGAACATACTGCACAGCAATGTTGATTCCTAGTTATACATAAATCACTGTGATGAAAGCCATCTCTTTTTTATATGTCTGAACTGCAGCTTTAAAATGTCACATGACAATTTCTTCTAAAATGTAATCATAATGATACATGTACTTGTCTGTTAGTTAAGGCAAATGATTTATAACATTACATATGTTTAAATCATAAGCATTTATATACATTAAAGTGCTGCAGTCATATAAGCTTTCAAAAACAAGTGTACATGTGTTTTACCTTCTATGCCTTCTAAAATATCTCATTAGTTTACTATGTCATATTAAGTAATTCAAAATCATTTTAACTTTTATATTTTATAAATTACATCTTAAATAAGTAAGTTATTATAAAGAAAAACTCACATTTAGGTGTCATAAAGTTCGTTTTTCATCACAAAGTCTCATTTACAGCAGTTCTACTTCCTGAAACAGTTTACTTCTTGGATCTGCGATGTCAGTGTGAAATCAGGGGTCAAAGTTCAAAATGGCTGCTTTCAGCTTCTCTGCGTGTATTCTGAGTGTTGAAGCTTTTAAAACGACTCGAGGACACTATTCACGAGGAAACCCACATCCCAGATTGTCTCCCATAACATTCTGGCGGGAATTTTAGTAAAAGCAAGTGACTGACATTCATTTTATAATACAAATGAATCTAAACAGTGCAAAAGCTTCTCGAAGCATTTTACAAGTCATTACAGTCTCTATGACAGTGAAACCAAGCCTACAGTTGTTTAACATAAACACAACTTATTTTTATATGCCCCATTTCATTTTCTCATACAGATCTTATTACATACACATATCAGTATTATCAGAAGCATATAATTTTATAGATGAGAGAGAGAGAAAAAAAAAAAAAGGGGGACCTACAAAGAGTATCTACAAAGATATATTACTTGCTGTTTGTTTTTACAAAGATATATTACTTGCAGTTTGTTTTAATGAAGTAGAACATGAGACATATTACTTTCAACTACTTTAGTTCTAGTTAACTGCAATTATATCATGACATATTATTTGAAATCATGTATTAAGTAATTAAGTCATGGTATAATATTTAGCAACAGTATTTAAACAGCATAAATAATTTAAAAAAACTAATAAATTATTTTCCCCCTTATTTCATATTTTCCATCAAACCTCTCTCCCTGCCCTCCCCCACCCCTCACTGAATGTATAGTTTAAAGAGAATGCCATTATTTAAAACAAGAAGAGAAAGGAAATGTATCAAATTACTAACCTTAGGTCTCTATCACAAAGAGAAACAATTTGATTCATAGCAGGTTATTTGTTCCTCAGAAAGTTTGATTATTTATAAAACAAAATCAGTTCTTTGCACACAAAAAAGTAACTTTGAATAAATCCTTAAGATATTTGTGGCTTTCTTGAAAATGTAGTAACTGTAATTAAAGAGTTCAAAGAAATATAGAACATGTCATTTGTTTTTTAGTCTTTTTTGCTTCTCTGAAGTCTTCCAAGAAGTTCCAGTTGCCATCCTCTTTAGCGAAGGGGTTGCCCATTCCATATCTTCTATTTTATCTAATATTTTATTTTTTTTAATATACAGCAAAGCAGAGTCCAAGTCTTCAAAAATTCTAGGGCCATCTGGTAAAAGGATTTTTAGTTTGGAAGGAAATAAAAGATGAGTTTTGAACTGTGCTTAAGCTCTCTTATTAATGGCAAAAAAACTTTTCTTTTTGTTATTACCAAGGAAGAATAGTCATTGTCAAAATGCACAGTTGCCTCATTAATTTTTATAGGAGCTTTAGCCCATGCAGCCTTTAATACCATCTCCTTGTCATAAGATGATAAAAATCTTACAATAACTGATCTAGGATACTTTTTATTTGTATTAGAATTAGATAAAGACCTATGGGCTCTTTCAATACCAAAAGAAAATGCTTCTGACAGATCTAAAGTTTTGGGAAGCCAAGTATTTAAAAAGGAAGTAATGTTGTTACCTTCTATATTTTCTGGCAGTCCAAAAATCCTTACATTATTGCGTCTGGATCTGTTTTCAAGGTCATCTAGTTTGGATTGAAGGTGTGTGTTCTGTTTCAATAAAAATTCAATGTTAATTTCTTCTTCCTGAATTCTGTTGTCCATATCATTAAGAGTCTCTTCTATACCTGTAATCTGGGCTTTCTGATGTTGTAAGTCTTGATGTAACAAATCCATTTGTTTTGTGTTTTTTTCTATAAAGTTATCAATTTTAACATCCAGTCTGTCCATTTTAGTTGTTAGTTGCTGAATAGTTGATAGTAAAGCCTGAAGCTCTTTCTTGATGCTGGAATCCTGACTGTTAGCCTTACTGGAACTCATTCTGAACAGAGGTGATGAAAGAGAAATTTCCAAGAAGATTTCTGACAGGAAAATTATTTAAATTTTCTTTCTTTTTTAGATATTATTCAAGATACTAGTATTCCAAACGTTTTTAGAAAGAAAATTATTACATTAGTTGAATTTTAAAGTAATTATTTCCTGTCAGTGTAGTTATGTTGGTGGAGCTGAAGAAATCTGCTGCTATCCTGTGTTCATCCTTGAGCAGTAGAAGCTTTAAAGAATTAACTGCATGATCTTCTTTAGGATTAGAAAACAAATGTTACGAGTCTGTGGTACAATCAGATGTTTTAGGAGCAGGAATTTGACTGTCAGGCATACTGTTAAAAAATCATCTAAACCTTATAAAACAGGATGGACACCTGCAGACTTTGGAGTAGCCATTTGCAACAAATCATAATACTTTTTGCTAGGAAATGAGGATTTCATTCTGTTCCCACTTAAATATATCTTTCATTTTAGCTAACATCTCAGAAAAAGATAGCTCTCCTGGAGAGAAATCTGAAGTAACACTTTCCTCAGACTCAGAATCTTCAGCTTGTACTCTTTCTCCATTCCCTGTTCTCTTGATTGATGATTCATATCAGAAAGGCAACTATTTTTCTTTTTCAATATGAAGTAAGTCAGAAAACAATTAGAAACATTAAATGCAAAAACTACTTCCTAAGCAATTCCTAGCAAGTGTATACTGCCATACTGTTATAAATAGGCAAATAAACCTTCTTAATTTTTATTCCATTTCCTGGGAGGCTCATTGGAAAAGATCAGTTCATAGCAGGGGCACTGTCTCTGGGATTAGACAACCTGGCCAAGCTATGTAGTAAACCCTCATTTGCTCCCCCCCCCCCGCATTATTGACAAGAGTGGTTCTCCTTTGTCAACTCAGGGCAACTCTGCAGTCACAGAGGACTTCCCTAACTACCAGCCATTCATAATTTTCCACATGGGTACACCAGAGGGACCAAGAGACATTGATGAATGGTAAGGAACCAAGCCTAGCCACATCATAGTTGACCATTGGTGACTGAGGGAGCTGGCCTGCAACCAAATGCTCCCTAACAGTTTAATTCTTTTTGCAGATGGGGTAAGGAAGAACCCAGAAGATTGGAAACTATTAGACCATGGTCCAGCTGAAAAAGAAGCCTGAAAGAGTGGGAGTTTCAGCTGTGAGAGTCTGTAAACCTCCTGACAGAAAAATAATTATTTTTATGTTAAAAAAAAAAAAATAAAAATAAATAAATAGTCCCAAAAAAGCACAACATCCTGCCCTAAACATTCTAACTGTACATGAAAATATAGCAATTAAGAAAAAAGTTTTTTTTTTGTTAAAGTAACATTTTTGTCACACAAGCATATACTGAGAAAAATCTCCCACAGTTCATTACAGTTCATGCGAAAACACTTTTCCTAGCATAAAATATATTAACAGCAAAAGTACAGTATTTCCTCAAAGAATGAAATAGTTAAAAGTTTTTTTTCCCAGAAGGATACTTATATGCCCGTCCTTGAAGGATCACGAACTAGCTGTCAGCTCTACTAAACATGCAGAGGGAGCGTATTTCAGTGGCAAGAAAGCTCTGAAGTTTCTGCTAGAGCCAAGGCAATTAGGACAATTGAAGGTTGCCTTGAAGCTTTTGCGAGTTGTCAGTTGGTTATAACCAGGGAAAGATGTAACCCAAGTAACTTGGGCAGCTGCAATAGTGATGTAATGTTGAGCATCCTAGGCACCTTGCTCATAATACTTGGAGCTTATGTTTTGTCTCGGAACTTAGTGATAACTTGTAAAAAAGCATACTTAATTAAAGTACATGTGTTGAATGCATCACATAATTTGAAGATTACAGCTAACTGTATAAAAATACAAATTCCAGAGTGTATGTTGTGCAAGTATATTTAAGGTCTTTGTGCCAATAGCTCAGACACTACTTGCTTCTTGAAAACCTGACTGTTAAAAATGAGAGATTGTTTACTACTTTTATCTAAATAGTCATAAGGTGAAAAATAAAGGTATTTGTTTGAAAATGTTCCATTTGAATTTAGGCAGGACTCTATGGAACAGTTGCTTGTGTTTGCCTGTGTATGTTGGCTGTTTTTATAATTTTTGTATAAATAGTTTAAGTAATTTGCTCATTGAAAATGCAAAAGCAGAGTTAAAAATGTGGAATTGATACCAGCGTTAGGCCTTTCTTAAAGGCACCAGGTGCTTTCACAGCTGTAATTGGTTGCCTTAGAAGAGTTAAGGTTACAGTCTTTACTGGAGTGTAAAGTTTAACAGGTGACATAATTATTTCCCTGCCCAGAATAATTGCATTGTGTAGGCATGGGTCTACTTTACTGGAGTCTGTAAACCAGAAATGGGTAAACTCCATATGGGTTCATGTCAAATTAAAATGGCACCAGACTGTTTGGAATATGTGATGTTAACATTTCTGTGGAATGGAAAGCTTCAGTTATCATGGCAAGACTGCAAAACTAGATCATGGACGAAAAATCTACAAAATGTAGTAATGCTTGATTATATAAAACAGGAATGTAAACTTGTTTAATTTGATCATAACTTTAAAAAGGTGTTTGCACGGTGTCCGTATATATAGCTACACATTTTACTCTTATATTTTTAGCTTGTTTAAATAATTTATTTTTCTTATACTATGCTGAATTCCTACCATGATTGAGCAAATGTTATAAGATGTGAAGCTTACCCGTTACCATATATAAGAAAAGTTTATCACTTAGTTGTGTTTCATATAATGTTATACCTTTTAGTAATGTACCAGAAGTATTTGTAAGTCTAAGAAAAATAAATACTAGATTTCTATTAACTTGGGATTGTATTGTAGTTACTAAAATTTATGTTGAAGTTTGTTCATTATGTATGCTGCTGCTTATGTCATGAATATGCTTGTACATATTGATCTGACATTGGGTTTCATCTCTTGTCACTCCTAGGAATTTTATCAATGGATACTTAAAACTCTCCCAAAGTAGTATGTTACAGTCCAGGCTGGCAGTTTTTAGTTCTGTGGTGAATCAGATTATCTGTCTTACCCATAGTGCAGATAATGGTTTTGCTAGGATAGCAGACACTGGCCTTATTTGCTGTCACACCTGTCTAGCTGAATTTTCTAAGAAATACAAAGTCCAGTTCATGACAGTACCCATTGCTGGATCCGTACTCTTCAGAGATTGTCAGAATTGAACTGGAAAATGAGAAAGTGCGAGCAGTACTTATTCATGTTGGGGTGGCTCCTTTGTGTCCATTTTTGAGAGCACTCTAAACAGGTCAATATCAGAGGTACTGGAAACCATTACAATGGGCACATCAATTTCTAGAGTGGGTATGCTCCCAGAAGATGCAATCCTTGGGACAGCAATCCGGGATCATGTGGCTGCTCTTCTTGTGGGGTTGATCAGTTGCTTCACTCTATAGGCAGTCCAGGGTTCTGTGTCTCTTCACCTGTTGACGTATAAGTCCATCTCTGTCAACATTGAATGGGAAACTTCATATCCAGAGGAGATTCAGCTCCCATTTCATTTGTATATTTTTTTTATTCATTTCCCTTTTTATCCCCTCTCATACCACAATCCGTTTGTGTGGATGGTCCCATAACATGCCCAAAGCTTGCTACTAAAAAGAGCCTTTCAAGATGTCCTTTCAGACAGGAGGGGGGATGACTTTTTACTTGTGGTTCTTTTTAGTGCCAAAGAAGAAACAGGACCTCAGGCCTCTTCTTGATTTGAGTGGCCTAAGTCAGGTGTGTTATCAGGGAGCTCTCTTGAATGATTATAGTTCAGTCTAGCCTTCTCCATCTGTTCAAAACAGTCTTGATGTGCTCTTTGGACCTCTGGGCTGCATACATGTACATCAGATTTGCAAAGAAGTCTAGGAGGTTCCTTTGTTTGCATATAAGCCAGTCACGTTCAGGTTACTACCATTTGGTCTCACTACAGTCCTCTTGGTGTTCATCAAGAGCATGTTTGCAGCATTCCATATTTTCAGGTGCTTTCTGGCTCTGGGCAGCTAGCTCCTAGCATCCGTGTCCATGGGAGTGCTCTTATCTTTAGGGATTTGCTTCTCAATGTGCTTCAGCACTTTGGTACAACAGTTGACCTTTGAAAGTCTCAGGTGGTGCTTTCTCAGTGTAACATTCATTGGTTGAACTCTGAACATCCTGGCTTGCATTTCATATCATCTTGTGGGGAACTTTCTTTTCATCTAAACAACCAACATAATTGACCAACGTTTGGTCCCAGCCTTTTTGTATTTGAGTACCAGGTCTGCTGGCTTCTTCAGTCTTCTTGGTTCCTCATGCCAGACTGTCCTTTAGTGTACTTTCAAGGTATAATGAAGTCTAGTTTTAGACCCTATTGACACACTTTCCAAGCAATGACAAGAATGACTTCATTAGTGGGCTCTCAACTCCCAACTTGTTTCTGGGCAGACCTTTTCAGAACTAGACCCCCAAAGTAGTGGTGAGCATAAGATGCCTCTGCTCTGGGCTGAGAGGGTAGGGGCACTATTTGTAACAGAGATAGTCCAAGGCCCCTGGTCAGCCCAGCAAGCTAATCTACATATCACCGTGCTGGCATTTTAGGACCTACCCACTGTTGTGATTCTCATGTACTCATACAGTTCGACAGTGGTTTTATGTGTAAGCAAGTAAAGGGGACTACTCCTTGCTTTGTCAGGAGGCCATGAAAGTTTGGCAGTGGGCTGCTGCCTCTGTCTGTCAGTCTTACTGCCACCCATATTCCAGATCAGGTAATTTCTTTCACAGACAGACACTCGGCCTTTGTCTTCTGATGTCACCTGAGTGATTCCTGTGTACATCAACAGCTCTGACCCTGTCAGTTGAAGGGGTGGCATTGTTGTGTCATCTGTGTTTCACCTCTCCAATTTTATATGCAGCAATTAGTTTTGTATTTTTTCCTTGAGAAAATTCATAGGGATGCATTCATCCAGAGGTGGCCCCAGGCATTTCTTGACAATTTTCCCCCACTTTCCATTCTTGTGAAATTTCTTGTGTGCACTAAATTGAATAAGGCCAAAGTTTTTCTGATAACCTCCTCCTTTTCCTGACAAGATTGGTTCTGTCTGCTTTGGCATCATCTGTTGGACAGACCTGACCTCCTGAAGGCCTTCCAAAGATAAGGCCTTCCAAAGATGTTCTTCCTGTTTCACTGTTACAGTCATTACATTTGGGTTATTTGCTTGCAGATAGCCCTCAGCCGGCCTGAATATCAAAATCTTGGATTCCTGTGTCGGATGCTGTCTCTTCTTCCATGACGTCAGGTCGTCAGGGTTATAAAACATGCAGTCGACGCCATTACATCAGTCTTTCTTGCCAAGCGGTGCCTGAAGCAAAAGCAGTTCACAAGTGATGGCCGACTCCGGAAATTTTCGTTTCAGAACCGAAGTCTTCAAAGAAGCTAAGTACCCCATTTGGCATCCTTTCTCTTGCTCTTAACCGATGTCAGTAAAAGTTAACAATTGTAATACCTGTGGAAAGCAAATACCTCAAAGATTTTCATTTGTACTGCATTCCTTGCTTAGGCCCAGACCACGACATCCCTTGCTGTCGGTTTTGAGGCTTATTCAACCCCCGGACTATTCGTCGTCTGTTTATTTTTGCAGCAAATTATTTTGGTACTCGGTTTAACTATCCAGAAATGGCTTCGGTAAGCCATCCGACTACCGACATTCGGCAAAAACGTAAAGATAATCACAGAGACAGACTGCATAGGTCCAAAGATGCCAACAACGCTTACGTTAAGCTAGTCGCCAGTTCGGTGGTACTCATTGAGGTGCTTTCGCAGCCCCTGATACCCACTACTTCAGATTTGCAGGCCTCTACTGAGACCCATTCGGGGTCCAGTATTCCGCGAGATGCTTCTTCAACTGTGGAAACTGCGGATGTCTCTACGTTGGATGGGTCTGGAGCTGCTGTGCAGGCACCATCTTCTGAGGGTGTATTCAAGCCTACTGACTTGCATTTCAAACCAACGCCATCTTTTTCTTCTTCAACGCCTGAATCTCTAACCACGCCTAGAAAACTGACATCCAAACCTCATGGTCAGGCCCATATGCATAAAAAACAAATAAGAATGGCTGAAGACCTTATTACTTTAATTAGGGGAAGCCAGCCTTCACCCTCTGAGACCTAGAACTGATTTTCCTTCTGATACTTCTGATAAGGATTTTGAAATTTCTGTTTCTTCTGATTACCAGGATTTGCCCTTATCTACCAAGGATTCCATTCCATCTGCTTCCCCTCCAGAAGATTTTTCTTTTGGTGAAACCTTGCACACTCTTAGGGAGCATTTCTGCTGGGAAAGCCAGGATTACTCTGACTCCAAAAAGAGGCTTAGGGAATTCTTACTCCTCCCTCAACACGGGCCTTTAGCTATTCCTCCTGTCATGGACATTGTAGATTATGCCTTCTTGGAATCTAGCCTGGCTCCAGACACTTTACCTCCAGCTCCAGGAAGCTTGATGGGTATTACAGAGTACCTTCCTCTCACAAGTTCCTCTTCAAGAATCCTATTGCGGACTCTGAGACCATTTCCCAAGGACCTACTACTGCCAAAAGCCCTACCCCCTCGGATAGAGATTCCAGGGCCTTGGACAGATGGGGTATGAAGGTATACACTTGCTACTTTGGCCATTAGGGCCTTAAACTGCCAGTTTCATATGTTAAAGTATCAGCAGCATATTATGGGACTACTTAAACAGTAAATGATGTTGATTCCTGACTGTGCTGAAAATAAAGAATTACAGGATTTAATGCATTCTGCTGAACAAGTTGGTAAACATACTTTGCAATGTGGTTTTGACTCTTTAGAAGCATCTTGTAGGGCTGCTGTCACTGGGTCTGTACTTGGAAGGCATGCTTGGCTTAAGGAGCAAAAGTTACCAGATCATGTTAAAGCTAAATCACTGGATGCTCCCTTAAACTAAGACCGCCTGTTAGGCAACACAGCAGAAGTTGTCCTTAAAAAGATTTAGGAAAAATCTAAGTCTATACAAACTGTTAAAGATTTCCTGCAATTACAGCCTCCCAGATTTAGTAGGCATTGGCCTTCTAAGAATTGGTCCTTTCCTGTCTCTCCCAGGCCTTCTCAGTCCAAACCCAGGAACAGCAGACCACCTAGACTACAGTCTCAAGGTACTCACAGGCCTAAGCAGTGGGGGAGCTCCCACTTCCAAAGCTGGAAGTAGTAAGACACCCCCCCTATGGAAAAATGTAACAATGACTTTAACCTTAAACCTTCCAAGCCCTGCCCAACTGCCTGCTCCTTTAGGGGGAAGGATCGCCCTGCATGCAAAACACTGGGAACTCATTACCCAGGACAAATAGGTTTTAAATATAGTTTTCCAAGGATACAGAGTCCACTTCCACACCTTACCAACCCCAAACGGTTGGCCAGACCTACCCCTAAATCAGTGGGCAGAGGAGCAACAGCAGGTTCTCTCTCTAAGTATCGGGCTATTCAGCCTGTCCCAGCTGAAGAAAGGGGGCAAGGTTTTTACTCAAGACATTTCCTGGTACCCAGAAAAGACAGGTCCTGACATCCTATCCTGGACCTCTCTATTTTAAACACCTTTTTGGTAATCCCAAAATTCAAAATGCTAACACTTCAATAGCTGCTTCCTATGCTAGGCAAAGATGCCTGGTTGGCAACCTTAGACTTAAAGGAAGCTTACCTGCACATTCCAATAAGGGAGTCTTGCAGGAAATATCTACGCTTCAGAGCAGGCTCCATGCACTATCAGTTCTCTGCACTTCCCTTTGGCTTATCTACTGCACCCAGGGTATTCTCAAAGTGTCTAGCTCCAGTCATTGCATTTTGCAGGAAAAGAAATATTCAAATATATCCATACCTGGACGATTGTCTAATTCAGGCAAAAAGCCAGTGCATGCTACTAAAACATCTGGCATTTGTAAAGAAACTTCTAACCTCACTGGGGTACACCATAAACGAAAATAAATCTCATCTAGTACCCTGCCAACAAATTGTATTCCTGGGAGCAAGCTTGAACACAACTTCCCAGATGGCTTACCTCACGCCAGAGAAACAAGTTTATTTAACAGCCTACTTCAAACTACTGGCCACAAAGACAAACTATCTGCAAGGAAAATCCTGCAAACCCTGGGGTTCATGGCTTCTTGCATTCTACTAATTCCATATGTAAAACTGCATATGAGGAAACTACAATGGTATCTAAAAAGCCTATGGTGTCAACATTCTCAGGACCTGGAATCAATGGTTCCTATCATTCTTTGTATAAAGACAGAGTTCCTTTGGTAGGCAGAGGCCTGCTACCACAACAAGAGGCTCCCATTCACTCTACCCCCTGCCACCCAAACCCTAACAGACTCATCAGACTATACATGGGGGGCTCACTTGGCAGGGCAGTGCATTCAGGGCCAATGGACCCTGAGTCAGATGCACCTGCATATCAATCAAAAAGAAGTGTTAGCTGTACAGAATTCCCTGACGGCCTTCAAGGACCACATTCTTCCAGGACAATTATTGGTAAAGACAGACAACACCACTGTTACGTGGTACATAAACAAGCAGGGGGGAACCCACTCGTACCCTCTCTGCAGACTAGCCATGCCTCTGTGGAACACAGCCGTGAACTACCAAGTGCTCCTGCAAGCTCAATTCCTGCCAGGCAAGCTAAATTCACTGGCAGACGACCTAAGCAGAAATCTCATGGACCCACACAAGTGGAAACTGGAACCAAAGATATTCAATGTTTTAAGAAACAAATGGAGGAATCCAGAGATAGACCTGCTTGCCTCCCCTCAGAACTACCAATTGGACAAATTCTGCACAAGGACTTCCCACAGTCAAGCTTGGAAAGTGGATGCCCTGTCCTTCACCTGGGAAAGCCTCTCAGTTTATGCCTTTCCCCCCTCTGCCTCTCCTCTCGAAAGTTCTGCTAAAGATCAAACTGGACAAACCAAGGACAATACTGATTGCACCAGACTGGCCACACCAGCACTGGTACCCCCTCTTGCGCAGTATGTCACTGCTGGAACCATGGCACCTGCCTCAGACCCCTTCCCTGCTGTCCCAGCAGGAGGGCCAGATTCTGCACCCTTAGCTTCAATCCCTGAACCTTGCCAGCCTGGCTAATTCCTTGAGCTCTCCAATAGCATCCTTCAGTAAGCAGGTGCTAGATGTCATTCTGGAGGTAAGGAGGGCTAGTACTAGAAGATCCTATGCTGAAAAGTGGAAAAGATACTGTTCCTTGAGCCAGACTCAGGGGATGGGCACAACGGTGCCTAGCTTACTGCATATTCTTCAGTACTTAACAGAGGTGCTCCACAAGGGCCTTTCCTTCTCGTCAGTTAAAATTCATGCCTCTGCCATTTCAGGACATTATAATACTGAACCACCCCTCTTCTCTCAACACCTGCTAAAGCAGCCCCTACTCCAGCCTGGGACCTTAACTTTGTATTGGAAAAGCTCACTCTACCTCCTTTTGAGCCAGCTGCAATTGCAGAGTTGAATTCCTTTTTTGGAAAAAAGCCTTCCTTCTAGCCATAACTTCAGCAACAGGAGTGTCTGAATTACAGGCCGTCATGACAGTGGAGCCCTTCATCATCATCATCCGTGCAGACAGGGTGTCCCTCAGGACCTGTCCTTCCTTTATGCCCAAGGTGGTGTCTAGTGTGGCCCTTAATCGGTCCATTCATTTGTCTACTTTTTCCCCAAATCCACAAAACAAAGGAGAACGAATACTGCACTCTTTGGATGTGCACAGACAACTTAGATTTTATTTGGACAAGACTAAGCCTCTCAAAATCTGAACAGCTGATAGTTGGCTTTGCTGCAGGAGCAGAGGGGAAGGCCATTTCAAAGCAAACCATTTCTAAGTGGATAGCCCATTGTATTCATTTGTGCTATAAGCACCATGGAAAACCTACCTCACAGGGGATAAGATCACATTCCACCAGGGCTGCATCTACCTCTACAGCCTTTCTTAGAGGTGTCCCTACCAGTGACATCCTAGAAGCTGCTACCAGGAGCTCTGTACATACCTTAACCAAGCATTACCACATGCTTATTTTTTCTAAATTCAGAGCAGGTTTTGCCACTGCAGTTTTGCAGGGCTTAATAGCTGGTCCTAATGCTCTCTAACTTCCTCCTCTCTTCCTTAGCTTTGGGAATCAACCCAAATGTAATGACTGCAACAGTGAAACACGAAGAACATAGTACATGTGTGTACACACCATAAATGTGATATTAGAGTGTATTCAATGTTGCAGTCCTGGATGTTCGTGTTACCCTGCTTCAGTCATCACACTTGGGTTATCCTGCCATCAGGCGGTCCCACAGTCGGCCTGAGTTCCAAAGTCTTGGTCCGGCGTCGGTTGCTGTCGCTTCTTCCCTGACGTCAGTGCTCCAGGGGTATATAAGAGGCATCCGACGCCATTTTCTTTTGTCTTTCTTGCCGCGCGGTGCCCGAAGCAGAAGCAGTTCGCAAGTGCCGGTCAGCCGACACCTGAGATTTTCAAATCGAATTTCAGTTCGAAATCTTCAATAAAGCTAAGTACCCCGTTGGGGAACCTTTTCTTGCCTCAGTCCGATGTCAGAAAAAGTTAACAATTGCATTTCTTGTGGGAAGCAAATACCTCATAAGGACTTCCATTCTTATTGTATTCCTTGCCTAGGCCCAGACCACGACATCACAGGTTGTCAGTTTTGTGCTAGGTTTAATAAACAAACTATCAAACGCCGTTTTGACTTCGCACGACATTACTTTGGTAGGAAATTTAATTATATCATGCCGTCGGAGCAGCCGACGACTGGCATGCATAAAAAACGCAAGGATAAGGACAGGCAGCCTAGGAACAAGCCAGACTCTGAGGCCTCTGCTGGGCCTGTTGCTGGTTCTCCGGTTTTCAGTGAGGCGCCTACGCAGCCCCTGACTACCACAGAATTGGAACCCCAGACAGCTTAGGATTCTCAAGCGGAGTGTACTAGGCCCTTCCGACACCAGAGCAGAAGGAGATCCCGGTGCAGTAGAAACACCTTCGGTTGCAGAAGGTGTCTTCAGACCGACTACACTCGCCATTAAATCTTATGCTAAGCTTAAAACCCCATTAAAACCAAAAAAGACTGTACATCAGTCTCCAGTTCAAGGCCCCATGCCTAAGAAACAGATGCTTAAGATGGCTGAAGATTTGATTACCCTAATCAGGGGTTCCCATCCCCCTCCAGATAAAAGACCAAGACAAGAGGAGGATTATGCTTCCTCTGACCAGGTTTCAATTTCCTCAGATGCTTCTGAGGAACAGGATTACGCTTTTCCCCCTTATGAAGACTCTGATGCTGAAGACTCTATTCCCTCAGCATCTCCCCCTGAAGACTACTCCTTTGGGGAAACTTTACATACCATGAGGGAACATTTCCACTGGGAAGGCCAGGACTACTCTGATTCTAAGAAAAGGCTCCGAGAGTTCCTTTTACTACCCCAGCACAGACCACTTGCTATCCCTCCAGTTTTAGACATTGTGGATGATGTTTACTTGGAGTCTAGTCTAAATCCAGACTCTCTACCTCCTGCTCCAGCCAAACCAGACAGATACTACAGAGTACCTGACTCACACAAATTCCTTTATAAAAGCCCTGTGGCTGACCCAGAAACAATTTCCCAGGGTCCCAAAGGGGCTAAAGCTTCTATGGCTAAAAATCCTGTGCCCTCTGAAAGGGATTCCAGAGCCCTAGATAGATGGGGAAAGAAGATATACACCACAGCTACTCTGGCTATGAGAGCATTAAATTGTCAGTTTCACATGCTGAAATACCAGCAATGCCTAATGTCTCAATTAAAACAAAAAATGAACACACATTCTGAACAGTCTGAATTCAAGGAAATGCAGGATCTGTTGCATGCAGCTGAACAGGTGGGCAAACATACTTTACAATGTGGGTTTGATTCATTGGAAGCTTCCTGTAGAGCAGCTGTTACTGGGTCTGTCATACATAGACATGCTTGGTTAAAAGAACAAACCCTACCTGATCATGTTAAAGCAAAATTATTGGATGCACCTTTACAGCAGGATGTATTATTTGGTGTCAAAGCAGAAGAGGTTTTAAAGAAAGTGGAGGATAAGGCAAAGTCTATGCAGACAGTCAAGGATTTTTTACAGGCACAACCCCCTCGTTTCAACAGAAATTGGCCAACAAAAAGCTGGTCCTTTCCAGCTTCTGACAGATCACAGAGGGGCAAATACAGACGCCCAAGGGGCAGAGGTCAATCACAAGGCCCTTACAAACCTCGCCAATGGGGTACTGCTACCCAGAAAGGAGGAGAAGACAGGCCCCAAGCTAGCAGAAGACAAACACAGTGACTCAACCCACAAACTACCAAGCAAATCTCTCTTGGCAGCTCCCTTGGGAGGAAAATTAGCACTTTTTGCAGACAGCTGGCACATCCTCACAAAAGACAAATGGGTCCTAAACATTATCTCACAAGGATACAGATTCCACTTTCATACCTTGCCAAGGATAAAAGGAATGCCAAACCTGCCACCAAATCAATGGGCAGAGGCACAAAAACAAATTACAGCTCTCATGGACATGAGAGCCATTCAACAGGTACCTACACAGGAGCAAGGACAAGGATTTTACTCAAGACTCTTTCTAGTCCCAAGAAAGGACAAAGCATGGAGACTCATTCTGGATCTTTCAATTCTGAACACCTATCTGCAAGTACCAAAATTCAAGATGCTAACACTACAGCAGCTTCTTCCCATGCTTGGCAAGAATGCTTGGCTAGTAACGTTGGACCTCAAGGAGGCATACCTGCATGTCCCTATCAGACAAAATTGCAGAAGATACCTCCACTTCATTGCAGGTTCAACCCATTATCAATTCTCTGCACTGCCCTTTGGCTTATCTTACTGCACCCAGGGTCTTCACAAAATGCCTGGCACCAGTAATTGCATACTGCAGACAAAGAGGAATTCAAATATACCCATACCTGGACGACTGCCTTATTCAAGCAGAAAGCAAGGACATTCTTTCTTTTAAAGCATCTGGCATTTGTCAAGCACCTTCTAAGTTGCCTAGGGTACACAGTAAACGAAAAGAAATCAAAACTAGTGCCCTCACAAGACATAATATTCCTGGGTGCCAGCTTGAATGCAACGGCCCAGATGGCGTATCTCACACCAGGCAAGCAACAACAGCTGACTCAATACTTCAAAATAATGGCAACAAAGACCCAACTCCCTGCAAGAAAAATTCTGCAGGCCTTGGGATTCATGGCATCTTGCATACTACTAATACCATTTGCAAAACTGTATATAAGGAAATTACAGTGGTACCTGAAAAGCGTATGGACTCTGCACAGCCGCAACTTGAAAACAATGAATACCACTCATTCCCTGCCTACAACAGGAGTTTCTATGGTGGGCACAGGCATGTTACCTCAACAAGGGTCAGCCTTTCACCTTACCCACAGCCAGGCAAACTGTGACAACAGATGCATCGGACTATGCCTGGGGAGCACACATGGCAGGACAGTGCTTTCAGGGCAAATGGACTACAGATCAAAGGCATCTGCATATCAATCAAAAAGAAATGCTAGCAGTACAGAATGCCCTAACAGCTTTCAAGGACCTCTTACACCCAGGACAACTAATAATAAAGACGGACAATACCACAGTAATGTGGTACATAAACAAGCAAGGGGGCACACATTCCTATGCTCTATGCAGGCAAGCAATGACCTTGTGGAACACAGCACTGTCTTACCAAGTTCAACTACAAGCACAATTCTTACCAGGAAAGAAAAACACATTGGCAGACGACCTAAGCAGAAACATCATGGATCCTCACGAGTGGAAACTAGATCCACAAGTATTTACAATGATAACTCAAAAATGGGGACGCCCAGACATAGATCTGTTTGCCAACCCCCAAAACTACCAACTTCAAAAATTTTGCACAAGGACATTCCACCCACAAGCTTGAAAAGTGGACGCCCTCTCATTCAGTTGGAAAACATTAACAGTGTATGCCTTTCCTCCACTGCCTCTTCTAGCAAAGGTACTGCTGAAATTCAGATTAGAGAGGCCACAAATGATACTCATTGCACCAGACTGGCCACGCCAACACTGGTATCCAATTCTAAGGAACATGGCACACGGCCCACCATGGATTTTACCACAAATTCCTCACCTGCTCACCCAGTGAGACAGTCAGATTCTACACAGCCAGCTCAAGACTTTAAACCTGTCTGCATGGCAAATTACTTAAACAACCAGCCAACACCTCTATCCAAAGCTGTTATGGATTTCATTCTGGAGGCCAAGAGGCCCAGCACCAGGAAAACCTATTCAGACAAATGGAAAAGATTTTGCGCCTGGAACCAGGCTAAAGGCCAAAATCCCCTTGATCCAAACATTCCTCAGATTCTACAATATTTAACTGAGATGTTGCACAAAGGACTTTCCTTTTCATCTATTGAGATCCACGCCTCAGCAATTTCGGCTCATTACAACACGGATCCTCCTTTATTTTCACATCCACTCCTACGACAGTACCTCAGAAGGGCTAAGAACATAAGACTGCCCAGGAGAGCACCAACACCTACTTGGGATCTCAACTTTGTTCTGGAAAAGCTTACACTTCCGCCCTTTGAACCAGCTTTTTCAGCTGATTTAAAATTTCTTTCATGGAAGACTGCCCTGCTACTAGCAATAACTTCAGCTAGAAGAGTCTCAGAGCTACAGGCACTAATGGCAGTGGAGCCTTTCCTCATTTGTCATCAAGACAGAGTCTCTCTACGAACTTACCCTTCCTTTATGCCAAAGGTGGTATCCAGTGTGGCCCTAAACCAAACCATTCATTTGCCCACCTTTTTCCCAAATCCCCAGAACAAAGGAGAAAGACTCTTGCACTCTTTGGACATTCACAGGCAATTAAGTTACTACTTGGATAAAACTAAGGCTTTCAGAAAATCCGACCAGCTCTTTGTAGCCTATGCTGCAGGATCACAAGGAAAAGCGATCTCAAAACAGACCATTTCAAAATGGATAGGACATTGCATACGTTTCTGCTATATGTATCATGGGAAACCGGTACCTGCTAACATTAGGTCCCACTCCACCAGGGCTACAGCTACGCCAGTAGCCTTTCTCAGGGGGGTACCAACCAAGGATATTCTGGAAGCTGCAACTTGGAGTTCAGTGCACACCTTCACCAAACACCATTACTTATCTCTATATTCTAAGACTAGAGCTGTTTTTGCCACTGCAGTTTTGCAATGCCTACTAGCTTCTTCTAACCCTGTTTAACTCCACCACCCATCCTTAGCTTTGGGATTCAACCCAAGTGTGATGACTGCAGCAGGGTAACATGATGAACATAGTACAGTTTTGTACCTACCATAAATGTAAATGTTCGAGTGTTCACCCTGCTGCAGTCCAAGGTTATACTCCCTCCATCCCCTCTGAACTAGCTGGATTTATCTATACCATTCTATCCTATACAGCCTCTGTGGTGTATTTGCTTGTGCCTGAAGGTATTGTTTTATTTTTATATGTACATTTTTATATAGCAATATATATTTTCCCTACCTATTGGGGGCGTCTGTCATCTGAGGCAAGAAAAACTGAAGAAAATGGCGTTGGATGCCTCCTATATACCCCCTGGCGCACTGACGTCGGGGAAGAAGCGACAGCAACCGACGCCGGACCAAGACTTTGGAACTCAGGCCGACTGCGGGACCGCCTGATGGCAGGATAACCCAAGTGTGATGACTGCAGCAGGGTGAACACTCTAACATCTGCATTTATGGTAGGTACAAAACTGTACTTTACCCTCCCTCCAGCCCCCTGACTTCTCCTGGCTGTACTTTTCTTCTTGTTTAGTGTATTTCAGCCTTCTGGTGTATTTGCTTTTTGTTGGAGGTGTAATCTAACATATAATTGCTTTCCATTATGGGGGCACCTGACATCTGGGGCAAGAAAAACTGATGTAATGGTGTCTTATACCTGACGTCATGGAAGAAGAGACAGCATCCGAAGCAGGAATCCCAAGATTTTGATATTCAGGCTGGCTGAGGGCTATACCTGCAGGCAGATAACCCAAATGGTAATGACTGCACCAGTGAATACACTCGAACATCTACATTTATGGTAAGTGTACACAACTGTACTGTCTCATGCCTTCACTCCCCGAAGTTAACCACATGCAGCCTTCAATTCCATTGGTGGCAGGAACCCTTTTGTGCTCATCTATGATGATCCAGATCCTGACTTGCTGCTACAAAAATTTATTACAGTAGATGTGTTTCCTACATGGCATGGTATGCAGTCAAAGGACTAGATACATTTTCAGTTTCAGTCCCTGGTGTCTTGGAATATCTTTCCTAAGTTTTTGACTTGGGCCTTACTTTTTCTTCGCTCAAGATTAATCTGACAGCCATTTTGAATATCCACCAGGGAGTGAATTCTGTTTTTTCTGGTTTCTTTTAAAATGTACAAAACTTTCTTGAAGGTTCTTTCTCTTAGGTACTCCTTTCAACTCTATTTCTCCATGGAAACTTTACTTCAGAAATGCACGTGCTCTTAAACCAGCCTCCACACTGCTGATCTCAAGTATCTTAATTGGAAGACTTCACCCATTGTGTTCATTAGTTGTTCAAAAAGAATTTCATACTTGCAGGCTTCTGTACTCAATGTGATGTTCAATTTTTTTCATACATCATTGCTCATCAATCCCTCTGTTTTACCTACAGTTGCTACAGAATTTAATATAAATCTGTAGTTTGTTCTTACCAAACTGTTCTAATCTTATTTAATATTTGTTGTAGTGTAAAGACGTCCATAGGTAGTTCAGTATTTTATTTGGATAATATCTCTGGCTTCCAAGTTGCAATAAAATACAGAAAGTTTAAGATCTTTGCATGGAAGTGTTTGCTTTAGGTATTTGTATGCCCCAAGCAGACTTCAGGTATTTTTTTCTCTGGTAGGTGGCAAATGCTGAAGATATGATAGGAAAGTGAGGGGTAATTGGAAACTTCTTTTTTGATTAATGTAAAGAGATGGGAGATTATAAAAATTACTTGTACTTTGAACTGCTGAGGGAGTAAATGATTGTAACTGAGGAAATTATTATTTTGAACTGGGAATTAAGATCTGAATTAGCTGTGCATATTAAGGCTTTAACTAGTTTAATGCTGTTGGTTGCCAAAAAAGCAGTTGACAGCAAATGGAAATCAAAATGTAAGCCAGCCGTAGCTGAAGTATTGAATATTGAAAGGGAGATCAAAGAACCGGAGGTGAGATGTTTAGAAAAGAGGAGATATAGATTCCATATAAATAAATATAATTTGTGGGAACAGTACATGCAGAATAATGTACAAGAGGAACAATGAAATTTAAGGGACGATATGAATTAAGCAGTTTATGTAATGAAGTGAAGGAGAATTGTTAAAAAGAAAACATTCATACTGCATGCAAATAATGGAAATGTTATGATTTGTTTTCTCTTCTAGTACTGTATCTATACCCATATCACTTTTCTTACTAGCTTTCCTTTCATATTGGTTTTTGCTACCAAGACTATAGCAACTCCTTTACTAATTTATTTTTCCTAACCTTTGTTAACTAGGTCCAAATTCCTTTTTCTGCACAGTGAATACAGGTGTAGTGCTTACATAAAGCTAAATATAGTAACAGTACACAAGATGTTATAGAGCACAATTATGTATACAAGTACAATTGGGATCGGACACTAGCAAAAGTAGCTTAAGGTGTTGCACAGTAAAAATTAGTGCAATCATGTTGATTGCTTCTAAGATGCATCACATAGTGTTCAAGGAGAATGATAAACACATTAAAATTTTCCAACCGTTACTTGATAAACAGTGAAAAAAACTAAATATTTTAAATTTGATTATAATAAGTGAACTTCGGACAGCAAACTACTACTAAATCAGCCAGTATTTAACTGTCTAATCCACCTTTATTTGATAACATTGTGTGAACTACATAGAGGTGTAGACAACACATAACTACTCCGGCTTACCTGTCAAGCTTCCAGTAGCCATACTACTAAGTGTGTGACCACTTGTCAAGGCTTTTTCAGAAATGCTTCTGCGGATGACATTTTTGGGGCTGCGACATAGACATCACAGTGTACCTTTGCAAGGTAATGTAAACTGGATGTCACCATCTGGTCAAAATCTGCCTTTGGAGCTGTAGTCCTGGATCTCTGTCCTACAGGTGACCAAGCCTTACTAAAAAAGCTCACCCCTGTGTGCCACAACTTGCTGTGAGGGAAAGGTTAGTTTGTTTTTGTGTTCTTTCATTCTGTGTTGCTTTATTGCCTTCTTCTATTTTGTGTATTGTGATTCATTTTCTTTACACAGTTTTACCTGTATTCGACTTTTAATTGCATATTTAAACTAAGAAAGAGACCTCAGCTGTGTCTCTAGTGAGTCACAGACCCTGGTGCTGTCGTGTTTGTAAATCAGCTGTCTTTCTAGCCTGTCCCTTGTGTTAATTTGACCACACATCTCCTTCCCTCCCCTCTTTCATTAGCTATTGTAAGCAAGCACAAAATTATAATTTTATGAAACCACTCCCCTTCAACTATTTAAATTTATTGGCCATCCCACTGGGCAGTAGAGGGAGAGCAGATGAAGCTAGAGGTGATGGAAATGAAGTGCCTAATAAGGGTGGTAGGATGGACACCGTGGGACAGATGAAGAAATAAGGACGTAAGGGCAGAAGCCAAAATAGCTTCAGTTGCAGAAAAGATCAAAGAGAACAGATGATGGTAGTTTGGACAAGTGCAGAAAAACAGAAGACAGTCTTGTGAAGATGATTTGAGATGGACAGGAAGAAAGTAAGAGGAAATGAGGACGTCCAGCAAAGAGGTGGGTGGATTGTGTAAAACGATCTGCATCAGTCAGGCATGAGTGTTGAAGAAGGTAGGAGTGTGGAATTTAATTGAGAGAGAGATGGGTGACAGTTAACCTGATACTCCTACCCCAAACTAGGCATCAACCCCTATACACTAGGTAGGTTGCAACCCCTATAGCACTAGGTGGGTTGCAAAGTGGCTCGCAGATAGAACCCACAGTGTGAAAGTAGTGGACTCCAAGTCAGACTGCCGACCAGCCATGAGTAGAGTCCAACAGGGATCAGTTCTGGGTCCTCTCCTGTTTGGCATCTACTTCTCAGAAGTCCAGACCAGCATGGAGGGACTCTGTCTGACCAGGTTCGCAGAAAACTGCAAGCTGGGAGCCATTATTAACTCCCCCAGGTGATGTAGACATCCTACAGAAAGGACTCACTGAGACCAATGACTGGTGTCGAAACCATGGCCTTAAGCTTAAAGCCAAAAAATGCATCATCATCCCCTTTGGGAAAAACTCCGTTCCCACTAATTCCCATATTGATGGGAGGCCACTAAAAACTTAAGGCATTATAAGAGATCTGGAGACGCAGGTTGACAGCAGCCTCTCCTTCGCCCACCACATTGCCACTGTGGTCAGAAAGTCCTACTATGTGGCACATCTCATTACCAAGGGTTTTGCATCCAGGAAGAAAGAGGTTATCTCTCTACTCTTCCCTCATTAGGCCAGTCATAGAGTATAATGCCCAATTTGGCATGTATCTCACTAGACACATGCAACAGCTGGAAAGGCCACAAAAGTACCTCATGAAGAGGATCCTAGGCCTTAAACAGGAAGGCCTGGGTCTTAAACACATGTCGTACATGGGCAGACTAAAAAAAACTCCAGCTATTCTCTGTCTCATATCGTCTACTAAGAGGCGATATCTGCTTGACTTACAAAGCCATGTCTGACCCAGCTCTGTTAGAAATGCTGCATCTAAAGAAATCCCAATCCCTCCACACCACATGCTCCAGAGACCTCAACTTCATTACCACAATCAACAGAACATGCTGAGGGACAAGTTCATAACCCAGAGACTGCCCATACACGTCAAGCAGAGCACCTCATTGGCCATCTTTAGGAGAAATCTTGATGAGTGGACAGGAAATAGAAAGTTCACCCTGGCGAGCACTCCAGTGGCTCTACTTGATAAAGGCACTGGGAACTAACATCAGGCAGCACGATGCCAGGCACTTCTATGGGCTAGGCTTGTAAAGGCTCCAGGGCCATTAGCCTAGTACACACCTATGAACATATGTAGAAAATGGGAAAAAGGGGGTCTGATGATAATTTCTGTCATATCTTTAAAATCTCTAACATCTACTCCAAAACCACCAATTACTAGAGAGCCCACATTCTGCATTTCAGTAGTCATCTTGGGAGTAGTGATTCTGTTTTGCTGCTGGTAAGGGAAGAAGCATAGGAACATTATTTCCTGGGGCTGCTTATCACTGGACAGCCTAACAACTCCTTCATAGGTGCCAGTTTGGAATTTGTGCTTATATTTTGCTTCTGGTAAAAGAAACAGACTGCATGGATTCCTGACTCTTTCTTTCTGGTTGGGAAGTGAGTGTTTGTGCTATCTTCCTGATTGGTCTGGTTGCTGTTCAAGCTGTCTACCAGGAAAAGGCTACAACATGCCTACAGACCATTACATCATCTGGGACAAGACTGAATCACCAAAGCATACTGTTGCTTCCTTCTAATCCTAGGATTGTTGCTACTGTTTTGCTTCTGATGAGAGAAGAGGCAAAGTAACATTGTATCCCACCACAGTGAAGCTGTGGTGAGACCAACACTAGTAGTAGTCAGACAGTAGCCATTCATGTAACTCGCCTCTCTTCATAATTCTTGACAAACTAATTATTTCTTTTCAGTAAGTACTACTTGATTTGCTTCTGACTTCAGAACATCTGTCTAAATACTTTATCCATACATCATCAGGCTGTATTCATTGGTTCCCCTCAGGTGTTTGGCAGTGCTCTGTATAGCCACAGACACATTAAATTGACATTTTTCTTGTAAAAGCACTATTGAAATTTCACCAATACCTAGATGTTCATCGTGTTTCACTGTTGCAGTCATCACTGTAGGGTTCTTCCTGCCGGCAGGCAGCCCTCTGTTGGCCAGAATCCCAAAGTCTGGGTCCGGCGTCGGCTGTGTACTCACCCTCCCCGACGTCAGTGCGCCAGGGATACAAAGCTCCCAGCCGACACCATGTTCTCCAGTCTTTCTTGCTGCGCGGTGGAAGCAGTTCGCAAGTGCCGGTCGGCTGACTCCTGTTATTTTTGGAGCTTCATACCGAAGACATTCTTCTTTTCAAAGCTAAGTACCCGTTAGAAACTTTTTCTTGCTCCAGACCGATGTCAGAAAAAGTTAATAATTGTATTTCATGTGGGAAGCAAATACCTCATAAGGATTTTCACTCTTACTGTATTCCTTGTCTAGGCCCTGACCACGACGTAGCTAGTTGTCGGTTTTGTGCTAGATTTAATCAACGTACTATTAAACGAAGATACGATTTTGCCTTTCATTACTTTGGGAGGCTATAACATGTCGTCGGACACGCTTCCGACTACCGGAGTTCATAAAAGGCGCAAGGATAAGGATAGGCCTCCGAGGTCCAAATCAGATGACAGTTTACTATCAGAGCCAGCTGCCGGTTCGGCCGTCGTCGGTGAGGCGCTTTCGCAGCCCCTGTCGTCAGCCATTACAGAACCGCTTGCTGAAACGGACTCCCACGAGGAGCCAACTAGGCCTTTGGATACTCCAGGTGCAGGACCTTCGGATAATGCTCCCTTGGATGGGTCCGGAGCCACTGTGCAGGTACCGGCTTCCGAGGGGGTTTTCAGGCCTACGCAGCTTCAGGTAAAGGCAAAGACAAAGACTCCTCCTAAAACAAAGACTCAAGCCCAGGCCTCCTCTGATCGGGACCTAAATCTCAAAAACAAATGCTTAAAATGGCGGAGGACTTGCTAACTGTGATTAGGGGTTCCCATCCCCCTCCAGACAAAAGGCCAAGACAAGAATTGGATTATGAATCCTCTGATCAGGTATCTATCTCTTCAGTGTCTTCCTCTGAACAGGATTATACTTTCCCTCCTTATGAGGATTCTAATGCTGAGGAAATCCATTCCTTCAGCTTCTCCTCCTGAAGATTATTCTTTTGGGGAAACTTTACATGACATGAGGGAACATTTTCACTGGGAAGGACAGGAGTACTCTGAATCTAAGAGAAGGCTTAGGGATTTCGTTCTTCTTCCCCAACACAGACCCCTGGCTATTCGTCTTATTTTGGATATTGTGGATGATGTCTTTTCTGAGTCTAATTTAACCCCTGACTCCTTTCCTCCGGCCCCTGCTAAGCCTGATAGATATTACAGAGTCCCTGACTCCCACCAGTTTCTTTTTAAAAATCCTACTGCTGATCCAGAAACCATTTCTCAGGGTCCTAAGGGTGTTAAGGCCACCACTGCTAAGAACCCTATTCCATCAGATAAGGATTCTAGAGCTTTGGAGAGATGGGGCAAAAAAGTGTACACTTCTGCTACTTTATCTATTAGGGCTTTAAATTGTCAATTTCATATGTTGAAATATCAGCAATACCTTTTGCCTGTTATGAAACAAAAACTGTGTGCCATTTCTGCATGTGCAGACAATAAGGAATTACAAGATTTGATGCATGCTACTGAGCGGGTGGGGAAGCATACCTTACACTGTGGTTTTGATGCTTTGGCGGCCTCTTGCAGGGCGGCTGCCACTGGCACGGTCATTAGAAGGCATGCTTGGTTAAAGGAACAAAATTTGCCTGATCAAGTAAAAGCAAAATTACTGGATGCTCCTGTTCAACATAATGTTTTGTTTGGGTCTAAGGCTGAAGAGGTTATAAAGAAAATGGAGGATAAGGCAAAATCCATGCAAACGGTTAAGGATTTCTTACAAGTTCAGCCTCCTAGATTTAGCAGAAATTGGCCAGCTAAAAATTGGTCCTTTCCCAGCTCAGACAGGCCTCAGAGGGGTAGATATAGGCACCCCAGAGGGAGGGCCCAAGCACAGACCTCTTAAGACCTAGACAGTGGAGTGCTTCCACCCCCAGGGGTGGAGAAGATAGGTCTCAACCTTATAGGAAACAGGCTCAATGACTCCCCCTGCATGGCTCCAGGAACCTCTCTCCTGGAAGCTTCTCTGGGAGGAAAACTTTCTCTTTTTCACCGAAATTGGACTTACATAACCCAAGACAAGTGGGTCCTGGATGTAGTTTTAAGAGGTTACAAATTCCACTTTCACACCTTACCAAAACCAAACGGATGGCCAGACTTACCAAAAACTCAATGGGCAGAGGCATTAAAACAGGTGAGGTCCCTCATGGCTATGAGGGCCATAGAATTGGTTCCAAATTCAGAGACGGGACAAGGCTTTTATTCTAGTTCCCAGAAAATAATATAATACTTGGAGACCTATCCTGGATCTGTCAGTCTTAAATACTTTCCTGGAGATACCAAAGTTCAAGATGCTTACTCTGCAGCAGCTCCTGCCAATGTTGAGCAAAAATGCATGGATGGTGACATTGGACTTAAAAGAGGCTTACCTACACATTCCTATCAGACAGGAGTGCAGAAGATACCTCAGGTTCAAGGCAGGCTCAAAACATTACCAATTCTCTGCGCTGCCCTTTGGCTTGTTTACTGCGTCCAGGGTCTTTACCAAGTGCCTGGCACCAGTAGTAGCTTACTGCAGACTCAAGGGAATTCAAATTTACCCTTATCTGGACGACTGCCTTGTTCAAGCAGACAGCAAGGACATTTTACTCCAGCACCTGGAATTTGTTCAGAATCTACTCAAGTACCTGGGATTCACTGTGAACGTAAAAAAGTCGAATTTGGCACCCACTCAACAGATAACTTTCCTGGGTGCTCTCTTAAACGCAACAACCCAGATGGCATTCCTGACGCCAGAAAAACAGCTACAGCTGGCTTCAACTTTCAAAAGCCTGGTGTTACTGTCTCTGCTAACTGCAAGGAAATTCCTGCAGGCTTTGGGTTACATGGCTTCCTGCATCCTACTCATACCATATGCAAGACTGCATATGAGGAAGATACAATGGTACCTAAAAAGTGTATGGTCCCAGCATTGTCACAGTCTGGAAACAGTGATTGCTGTCTTGCCTTGCCTGCAAATTGAATTCCATTGGTGGACCACGGCATGTCTTCAAACCAAAGGGAAAGCCTTCAGTCTACCTCCAGCCTACCAAGGGATAACCACGGATGCCTCGGATTATGCATGGGGGCCCACTTTCAGGGGAAAGGCCTGCAAGGTTTTTGGACAGAGGATCAGAAGCATCTACATATCAATTTAAAAGAGATGTTAGCTGTGCAGAATGCCCTCTTGGCTTTCGGGGATCTTTTACAGCCAGGGCAGCTACTGATGCGGACAGACAACACCACAGTTATGTGGTACATAAACAAGCAAGGGGTTTCACACTCCTACCCCCTTTGCAGACTAGCCATGACTCTGTGGAACACAGCACTAGCTTGCAAAGTGGATCTACAAGCTCAATTCCTGCCAGGAAACAAAACACTCTGGCAGACAGCCTGAACAGTAACCTGTCAGACCCACACGAGTGGATGCTAGACACCCAAATATTCAAGATGATTACAGAAGCCTGGGGCTGCCCGGACATAGATCTATTTGCATCTTCCCACAACTACCAGTTACAGACTTTGCACAAGGACATATCACAAGCTAGCATGGAAAGTGGATGCTCTCTCATTCAGTTGGAGGAACCTCTCGAGTATGCCTTTCCACCACTACCTCTTCTACCAAGGGTGCTATTAAAAATAAAACAGGACAAACCAAAGCTGATCTTACTAGCCCCGAATTGGCCTCGACAATTTTGGTACTCAACACTGATAAATCTATCCCAGGAACCTCCTTGGATTCTACCTCAGATTCCAAATCTTTTGTCTCAACATCAGGGCCAGGTCCTGCACTCTCATATCAAAACTCTCAGCCTGGCAGCCTGGCGTATTCAGGGTCTATAATTAATCCTACCCTTTCCAAACAGGTCATGGATGTTATCTTAGAGGCCAGCAGGCCTAGCACTAGGAAATCTTATGCAGGTAAATGGAAGAGATTTTGCACCTGGATGCATGCTCAGGAATCAGATCCTCACATTCCAAATATTCCATTGATTTTACATTACCTAACAGATATGTTGCATAAGGGTTTATCTTTTTCCTCCATAAAAATACATGCCTCCGCTATCTCTGCACATTATAATACAGATCCTCCAATTTTTTCACATCCACTTCTGAAACAATATCTCAGAGGAGCAAAGAATTTAAGGCCCCCCTAGGACACCACCCATTCCTGCCTGGGACCTCAGTTATGTCCTGGAAAAACCTACTCTGCCTCCTTTTGAGCCTGCTGCCACATCTGATATAAAGTATTTATCATGGAAGACTGTTATCCTACTGGCTTTAACTTCAGCCAGGAGAGTCTCAGAGTTACAAGCGCTCATGGCTGTGGAACCTTATATTATTTTTCATCAAGACAGGGTTTCTTTGTGGACTAACCCTACTTTCATGCCTAAAGTAGTTTCTAAAGTGGCTTTAAACCAAACTTTTCACCTGCCAACTTTTTTCCCTAATCCACAAAATAAGGGGGAGAGGATCTTGTATTCTTTGGACGTGCACAGGCAGCTTCGCTTTTACCTGGACAGAACCAAGGATATGAGAAAAACAGAACAGCTGTTTGTTTCTTATGCAGCAAATTCCCAAGGCAAAGCTATTTCAAAACAGACCATTTCTAAATGGATTGCTCATGGAATCAGATTTTGTTACTCTCATCATGGAAAGCAAATCTCAGGAAAAATTAGGACTCACTCTACCAGAGCTGCTGCTACTTCAGCTGCCTTTCTCAGGGGAGTCCCTACCAAAGATATTTTGGAAGCTGCAACTTGGAGTTCAGTACATACTTTCTCTAAGCACTATAATCTCTCTTTTTATTCTAAGTCTAGGGCAGGCTTTGCTTCTTCAGTCTTGCAAGGCCTTCTAGCCACCCCTTCTACTCAATAACCACCACCCTTTATCTCAGCTTTGGGATTCAACCCTACAGTGATGACTGCAACAGTGAAACACGATGAACATAGTACAGTTGTGTACATTACCATAAATGTAGATGTTCGAGTGTCTTCACTGTTGCAGTCTGGGTTACCCACCCTCCTATCCCCTCTTATACTTTTATTGGTGTGGTTCCCTGCTTCACCCTTCTTCTGAGGTGTATTTGCTACAGGGTATGGGGTTTGTTGTATGTTACATTTTTGTTTTACTTTTAGCCTTTACTTTTGGGCACCTGACATCTGGGGCAAGAAAAACTGGAGAACATGGCATCGGCTGTGAGCTTTGTACCCCTGGCGCACTGACGTCAGGGAGGTTGAGTACACAGCCGATGCCGGACCCAGACTTTGGGATTCTGGCCGACTGAGGGCTGTCTGCCGGCAGGAAGAACCCTACAGTGATGACTGCAACAGTGAAAACACTCGAACATCTACATTTATGGTAAGTGTACACAACTGTACTTTGCACACAGGACAACAAGTTTGCAGTGAGAAGCACTGCCCCCAGAGTTACAAACTGGATACTCCTGACATTACTTTATATTTTCACTCCAGTGGTCTAATCAATAAAAAAGGTCTGTTGCCATGGATATGACCTTTTCCACTATCTCCATTACCAGCTTGGTGGATGTGGGCAGTGTACAAAATTGCCTCATGTTTACTGACAACCAGTTAATTCTCAAACTGATTTGATATGTGAGAGATGTATTTACATAATGTCACTAGAGACAAAGCTGTCACATAAAAGCACTCCTGATGTCAATAAGATTGTCAGTAACACATATGCTGCACCCATCACATACAATTCAAAGCAGACACAGAGACCCACATATGCTGAGGCACTTAAATGTAACCTTCCTAAACACCAGAGACCTTCTAGATGAAGTACACATAACAAACACTCTCAGCAACCTGAATGCACTCTTTAAAAACAACATTGGCATTAACGCATACGGCCACATCTCATGGAGCCTCTACTTCTAAGCCCATAAGGCAAGCCACCACAAAATTCAGTATTCTAGTCATTGAAGACTCCATTGTTTTACACTGATGTCCCTGTCACCAGGCTGAGTAAGGAGAATGTCACGATCAGGTGCTTATCAGGGGCAAGGATCCGCCACATTATGTACGCAGTCAGGTCACTGGACCACAAGTGCCACTATGACTCTGTCATAGTCCATGTGGGTGTAAGTGACCTGGGATGTACATCCCTAGACTGTATGAAGAGAGACATGGAGCTCTCAGAATGTGTGTCCCAGGATGGTATGCGCTTTGCATCGTGCAGCATTCTACCTTCTCCAAGGATGATGCCACAGTATGAACAAAAGATGACTGTAATTATTGGCTTAATTTATGGTGTCATTCTAAGGGGGTGCAGTATTTGTTTGCATGGAAGGAGATGGTCAACAGACCATTCTGCTGTCCCAGGGCTGGTCTGCACTTCTCCATTCTAGGCTTTTGAATATTGGCCAAAACATTGTCCTCCATCATAGTGCCTTTTGTAGGCAATGCCAAATTGAAAGTACTTCCGACATAACAAATCTGAACCAAGAATATCTAAAGGATGGTGTCTTCATCCTAGAGAATGCTGACATCTGTGTGGTCACTGAGACATGGTTTAAAGCTGCAGAGAGTATACTGACAGTGCAAGGTTGTAATGCCTTCCACAAATTTAGAAGATACTATACAGACAAGGACTAAAGGTGGAGGTGTCTCAATTTTAAATTAAAAAAATATACCTCATTTAGTCAAACAAGACAATGCACTTGAGCTTCTCCACATTCACATCACCACAGGAAAAATCCAATACACTTCCTTGCAAGCTGTAGATCCACCTTTGTGACCCAGGAAACCCATGTCATGTGTTTAAACTTCTTGGAAACACTAACTGTCCGACCTTATGGGTGACTTTAATTACCCCATTATTAACTGGGAATCCTATACAATACAAAAAGTACAGTTTTGTACCTACCATAAATGTAGATGTTCGAGTGTATATACTGCTGCAGTCACCACACTTGGGTTATTCTGTCGTCAGGCGGTCCCGCAGTCGGCTGAACCCCAAAGCCTTGGTCCGGCGTCGGTTGTTGTCGCTTCTTCCCTGACGTCAGTGCGACAGGGGTATAAAAGAGGCAGCCAACGCCATTTTTATCAGTTTTTCTTGCCCCAGATGTCAGGTGCCCCCAACTAGGAAGGCAATACAAAAGCTATGCAAAAATACCTTAATAGATAAACAATGGTACTAGCTGTTAGCAAATACACCATATAGACATGCATCCAATCGATTGATGAACATGGAGTTATAACTAACACCCTGGTATGTAGAGGGGATGGTGGGAGGGTAACCTGGACTGCAGCAGTATATACACTCTAACATCTACATTTATGGTAGGTACAAAACTGTACTATGTTCATCGTGTTATACTGCTGCAGTCATCACACTTGGGTTGAATCCCAAAGCTATGGATGGGTGGCTGGTACTAAACTGGGTTAGGCGAAGCTAGGATGCCCTGCAGTACTGCAGTGGCAAAACCAGCTCTGGTTTTTGAGTATAAAGGAAGGTGTTAGTGCTTGGTGAAGGTGTGCACTGAACTCCAAGTAGCTGCCTCCAGGATGTCCTTGGTTGGAAACACCCTGAGAAAGGCTGCTGAGGTTGCTGTAACCCTGGTAGAATGGGACCTAATATTAACAGGCACTGCTTTCCCATGGTGTGAGTAGCAAAAGCGGATACAATGTGCTATCCATTTGGAGATGGTCTGTTTTGAAATAGCCTTTCCTTGTGAACCTGCAGCATAGGATACAAAGAGTTGGTCAGTATTTCTGAAGGTCTTTGTCTTATCTAAATAGTAATGTAGCTGTCTGTGAATGTCCAAAGAGTGAAGGAGTCTCTCTCCTTTATTCTGGGGGTTTGGATAAAAGGTGGGTAAATGAATGGTCTGATTCAAAGCCACACTGGATACTACTTTTGGCATAAAGGTAGGGTTAGTTCGTAAAGAGACCCTGTCCTGATGGAAAATGATGAAAGGTTCCACTGCCATAAGTACCTGTAGTTCTGAGACCCTGCATGCTGAGGTAATAGCCAGCAACAAAGCTGTTTTCCAAGACAAGTATTGTAGTTCTGCTGAGAATGCTGGTTCGAAAGGAGGCAGTGTTAATTTTTCTAAAACGAAGTTCAGGTCCCAAGCTGGCATTGGGGGTTTTCTGGGGGGTCTTATATTCTTAGCCCCTCTGAGAAACTGCCGTAGTAAAGGATGTGAGAAAATGGAAGGATCCGTATTATATTGAACTGAAATGGCTGAAGCATGGATCTTAATGGATGAGAATGAAAGGCCTTGGTGTAGCATCTCAGTTAAGTATTGCAGTATTTGAGGAATGTTGGGTATCCAAGGATTTTGGCCTTTAGCCTGGTTCCATGCACAAAATCTTTTCCATTTGTCTGAGTAAGTTTTTCTGGTGCTGGGCCTTCTGGCCTCCAAAATGACATTCTGGACGTCCTTTGAGAGAAGTGTTGATTGATAGTTCAAGGTATTCTCCATGCAGCTAAATTTAAAGTTCTGAGCTGGCTGTGAAGTATCAGAGAGTTTTTCTGAGTCAGCAGTAGTGGGAATTGAGGCAAGATCCATGGAGGGCTGTGAGTCAAGTTCCTTAGTAATGGGTACCAATGCTGGCGTGGCCAGTTCTGAGCAATGAGGATCATTTGTGGTCTCTCTGATCTGACTTTCAATAATACCTTGGTCAATAGAGGTGGTGGTGGGAAGGCATAGACTGTCAATGCTGTCCAACTGAATGATAGTGCGTCCACTTTCCAGGCTAGGGAGTGATAAGTCATTGTGCAAAATTTCTGTAGTTGGCAATTGTTGGGGGGAGGCAAATAGATCTATGTCTGGACATCCCCACCTTTGAGTTATCATTGAAAATACTTGTGGGTGTAGTCTCCACTCGTGAGGATCTGTCTGCTTAATTCGTCTGCCAATATGTTTTCCTTTCCTGGCAGGAATTGTGCTTGCAGTTGTACTTGGTAAGTCAATGCTGTGTTCCACAAGGTCATTGCCTGTCTGCATAAAGGGTAGGAGTGTGTTCCTCCCTGTTTGTTTATGTACCACATCACTGTGGTGTTGTCTGTCGTTATTAGTAGTTGTCCTGGATGCAAGAGGTCCTTGAAGGCTGTCGGAGCATTTTGCACAACTAGCATCTCCTTTTGGTTGATGTGAAGATGCATTTGTTTTGCAGACCATTTGCCCTGTATGCACTGTCCTGCCATGTGTGCTCCATAGGCGTAGTCTGAAGAATCTGTTGTCATAGTTTGGTTTGCTGGAGGTAAGACGAAAGGATGACCCTTGTTTATTTGACATGCTTGAGCCCACCATAGGAACTCTTTTTGAAGGCATGGAATGAGAGGTATACTTGATTCGAGGCTGTGTCTGTGTTGAGACCATACACTTTTCAGGTACCATTGTAATTTCCTCATATGCAGCTTTGCATATGAGAGTAGTTGAATGCAGGATGCCATGAACCTCAATGCCTGCAGGATTTTCCTTGCAGTGAGCTGGGTAAAAGTTGCTATCTTTTTGAAGTATTGAGTCAGTTGTTGTTTGTCTGGCGTGAGAAAAGCCATCTGGGCCGTTGTATTTATGCTGGCACCCAGGAATATTATTTGTTGTGAGGGTATTAGCTTTGACTTCTTTTTGTTTACTGTGTACCCTAGGCAACTGAGCAGCTTTATTACAAATGCCAGATGCTGTAATAGAATGTCCTTGCTGTCCGCTTGGATCAGGCAGTCGTCCAGATATGGGTAAATTTGTATTCCTCATTGTCTGCAATATGCAATTACTGATGCCAGGCATTTCGTAAATATTCTGGGTGCAGTAGACAAGCCAAAGGGCAATGCAGAGAATTGATAATGCATTGTACCTGCCAAAAATCTGAGGTATCTTCTGCAATCTTGTCTGATAGGGACATGCAGGTATGCCTCTTTGAGGTCCAACGTTACCAGCCAAGACTCCTTGCCCAGCATGGGAAGAAGCTGCTGAAGTGTGAGCATTTTGAATTTGGGTACCTCCAGGTATGTGTTTAGAATTGAGAGGTCTAAGATGGGCCTCCAGGCTTTGTCCTTTCTTGGGACTAGAAATAGTCTTGAGTAAAAACCTTGACCTTGCTCTTTTGTAGGTACCTTTTGAATTGCTTTCATATCCATGAGAGCCGAAATTTGCACTTGTGCCTCTGCCCATTGGTTTGGAGGCAGATTTGGCATGCCTCTCATCCGTGGTAAAGTGTGGAAATGACATCTGTAGCCTCGGGTAATAATATCCAGAACCCATTTGTCCTTTGTTATGATGTGCCAATTTTGTGGAAATAAAGCCAGTTTTCCTCCCAAAGGTGCTGCCAGGGCAATTTTGCTTGGCAGGCGAAGAGGGAAGTCATTGTGTTTCCTGAAGGGTTGAGATCTTTCGTTTCCCCCTCTTTGAGATGTTGCTTGCCATTGTCTAGGCCTGAAAGAACCTTGTGGCTGGCCTCTACCCCTTGGGCGTCTGTACCTACCTCTTTGGGGTCTGTCTGATGCAGGAAAGGACCAGTTTTTTGATGGCCAGTTTCTGCTTAAACGAAGAGGTTGCACCTGTAAGAAATCTTTAACTGTTTGCATAGATTTTGCCTTTTCTTCCATTTTCTTTAAAACTTCCTCTTGACACCATATAACACATCTTTCTGCAATGGAGCATCCAATAACTTTGCTTTGACATGTTCTGGTAAGGCTTGTTCTTTAAGTCAAGCATGCCTACGTATTACAGACCCTGTGACAGCTGCTCTACATGAGGCTTCCAATGAATCAAAACCACACTGTAAGGTATGCTTTCCCACCTGATGTCCTTCAAGGATGCATCTGCAGTCCTAACAAATGGGTTGTCCTGTCGTCAGGCAGCCCTTCGGTCGGCCGGATTCCAAAGTCTGGGTCTGGCCTCGGCTGGTGTCGCACTTCACCCGACGTCATCTCTGCTGGTCTTTGGGTATAAAGGCATCAGCCGACGCCATTTTCCTCAGTCTTTCTTGCCGCGTGGCGCCCGAAGCAGTAGCTGTTCGCAAGTGCCGGTCGGTCAGATCCAGAGATTACTACTACCGAATACTACGAAGACTTCTAAAAGCTAAGTACCCCGTTGGGGACTCTTTCTTGCCTCAGCCGATGTCAGAAAAAGTAAATAACTGTTTAACTTGTGGGAAACAAATACCTCATAAAGATTTCCACTCTTACTGCTTACCTTGTTTAGGCCCAGACCACGACGTAGCAGCCTGTTTAGCCTGTGCTTCCTTCAACCGACGAACGCTTAGGCGTCGGTCGGAGTTTGCTGAACAGTTTTTCGGCTCAGATTTTGCGTACATTATGCCATCGGATCCTCCGACTTCTCAAATTGTTAAAAAACGCAAAGAAAAAGACCGACACTCGCGGTCCGCGGTTTCAGCTGAAACCGCGGTTAAGCAAACATGAGTGTCTCGGTTTCGGCCGAAACCGAGCAAACGGGTCAATCTTCAGCCGAATCCATGACTACTACCGAGGCTCCTGCTACCCTAGTTGAATCGGCCTCTGAAGTTTTTCCTACTAATGTGGTCCCTCTAGAATTATCGGACACCATCCCTTTGGATGTCTCTACCCCAGCACGTGGTGCTGCTAGGCCTCCTGCAGCCATGTCTATTAAGGCCTTTGCCAGGGCTAAAGCAGCCAAAACTGCTAAATCAGTGCCTGTTAAGCCCCCCTCACACAGGCCCAGTTCCAGTTCTCAAATGCTTACTATGGCAGAGGATCTCATCTCTTTAATAAGGGGATCCCAATCTCACCCATACAGGGCCTCTCAGCCTCCAGAAAAGAGACCTAGAGCAGAGCCCCAGAGCCAGTGTCCTCAGATGATTCTTCTGATGATTCAGACATTACAGACCATCCAGAGGCTCCTTTTCTACTTATGAAGATTCCGATGCTGAAGAATCTATTCCATCTGCCTCTCCACCAGAGGAATTTTCCTTTGGGGAAACCTTACATGCCATGAGAGAGCAATTCCAATGGCAGGGACAAGATTTCTCAGATTCAACAAACACGCTTAGGACCCTTCTACACTTACCGCAACATAGGCCCTTAGCTATACCTCCAGTTCTGCCTGTTGTGGATGATGCATTTAATGATGTTTGCACTGCTCCTGATACCTTACCTCCAGCCCCTGCCAAACCCGATAGGTTTTACAGGGTACCGGACACTCATCACCACCTATACAAGGCCCCACTTGCAGATCCTGAGACTATCTCCCAGGGGCCTAAGGCAGTAGCCGACCTCAGCAAAAACCCTCTCCCTTCTGAAAGGGAATCCAGGTCCTTAGAGATGGGGTAAAAAGTTTACACCTCTGCTACTCTCTCAGCTAGAGCTTTGAACTGTCAGTTTCATATGATCCAATACCAAGAGTTTATGCTTGATCAGTTAACTAAGAAACTGTCCTCTGATGATTCCTTAGATAAGAAATATGTTTTAGAAATGGTGAATAACATTCAGCAGGTTAGTAACCATTCTTTAAAATGTGGCTATGATGCACTGGAGGCTTCATTTAGATCAGCCATGACTGGCACAGTTGTAAGAAGGCATGCATGGTTGAAAGAACAGGTCTTGCCGGATCATGTTAAAGCAAAGCTGTTAGATGCTCATATGGATAAGGCCAGTCTATTTGGTTCTCCTGCCCAGCAAGTAATGAAGAAAATGGAAGAGAAGGCAAAATCTGTACAAACAGTTAAAGATTTCTTACAGGTTCAGCCCCCAAGGTTTAGCAGGAACTGTCCTTCCAAAAATTGGTCCTTTCCAGACTCCTCTAAATCTCAGAGAGGCAGGAATAGACGTTCCAGAGGCAGAAATCAATCCAGAGGAGGTGCCTACAGAGGACGCCAGTGGCAAGGCAATAACCAGCAAGGCACAGACACAACCACTGCCACTGCAACAGGACAATCACAGTGACTTGGCTCTGACACCGCCTACCAGGGAACAAATAGCAGCACCCTTAGGCGGAAAGTTAGCCTTATTTTCAAAAAATTGGCACTATATCACAAAAGACAAGTGGATTTGGCAGACTATAGACCAAGGCTACAGGTTTCATTTCCACACCTTACCAGTAAAAAGAGGAATGCCAAACCTACCTCCAAATCAGAAAACAGAAGCTCTAAAACAGATAGCTCAATTAACAAAGATGAGAGCTGTGGAAAGAGTACCACCAACAGAACAGGGCAAAGGATTCTACTCCAGACTCTTCCTAGTACCAAGAAAAGAAAAGTTGGAGACCTATTCTCGACCTGTCCGCCTTAAACACATTCATCATTGTTCCAAAATTCAAAATGCTGACCCTACAGCAACTTCTTCCCATGCTGGGCAAGGAGTGTTGGCTGGTAACTCTAGATCTCAAGGAGGCATACCTGCACGTCCCCATACGACCAAATTGCAGAAGATACCTCAGATTTCTTGCAGGATCAGAGCATTATCAATTCTCAGCATTGCCCTTTGGCTTATCTACTGCGCCCAGAGTATTCACAAAATGCCTGGCATCAGTAATCGCTCATTGCAGGCTACAGGAATCCAAATTTATCCATACCTGGACGACTGCCTGATACAAGCGGACAACAAAAGCAAGCTGACAAAAGACTTGCAAAGAGTCATTTGCTTACTACAAGCCCTGGGATACACAGTCAATTTAAAAAAGTCAAGACTAATACCATCCCAAACAAGAACATTCTTGGGTGCAGAATTGGACACAGTAAAACAGATGGCATTCCTAACTGCAGAAAAACAAGAACAACTCCCTCTTTACTTCTTGGCATTAACAAAGCAGAACAAACTAACAGCAAGGAAAGTACTGCAGGCCTTGGGCTTCATGGCATCATGCATAATCCTGGTCCCCATGCCAGACTGCATATGAGAAAACTACAGTGGTACCTAAAGAATTTATGGTCTCAACACAGGCACAGCTTAGAAACCGAAATACCACTAATACCATGCCTGAAACAAGAGTTCCTATGGTGGGCTCAAGCATGCCAGTCAAACCCAGGCTTGCCCTTCCACAACTTTCAAGCAAGCCAAACCATCACAACGGACGCCTCAGACCTAGGTTGGGGGGCCCACATGCTAGACAAATGCATACAAGGATTATGGACCCCAGATCAACTGCACCTGCACATAAATCAAAAAAATGCTGGCAGTAAAACTAGCAATCCAGAATTTCAGACCATTCCTCAAAGAAGGCCATTTGATGATAAGGACAGACAACACCACAGTCATGTGGTACATCAACAAACAGGGAGGCACTCATTCATACCCCCTATGCTGAATGACTCTGGACCTATGGAATATGGCTCTGAGCTACAACATTCAGTTACAGGCAATATTTGTACCAGGAAAAGAAAACATCCTAGCAGACATGTTAAGCAGAACTACCTCGGATGCTCACGAATGGATGCTACACCCAGACATCTTCAAGGCCATCACACAGAAATGGGGAATGCCACAAATAGACCTATTCGCATCCCCACTCAATCACCAGCTCAAGAAATTCTGCACAAGGACATACCACCCACTTGCATGGAAGGTGGACTCTCTATCCTTCAGTTGGAAAGGCCTGACAGCATATGCATTTCCACCTCTTCCTTTGATGCACAAGGTACTACTGAAAATCAAAGAGGAGCGTCCAAGGATAATTCTGATAGCTCCAAATTGGCCAAGACAACACTGGTATCCATTGCTGAGGAGCATGTCTCGGGGGAGAACGTGGACACTTCCCCTGATGCCTTTGATGTTAACTCAGAACGACTACAACATCATGCATCCAAATCTAAAAACTCTGCAACTAACTGCCTGGAACATTACATAACAACAACTAACCCAGATTTATCCCAAAGGGTTAAAGACATTATCCTGGAGGCCCGCAGACCTTCTACAAGAAGGAACTATGCAGGGAAATGGAAAAGGTTTGTCATTTGGAGCACTGAAAGAGGAAAAGATGTGTCAAAGATAGATATTGCCAACATCCTGGAGTATTTGGCAGAGCTTCTCCATACAGGCCTGTCCTATTCCTCCATCAAGATACATGCATCAGCTATTTCTGCAGAATACAGCTTGATCCCCCTGTCTTCTCACATCCTGTACTCAGGCAGTTCCTCAGAGGAATCAAGAATGTAAAACCTCCTAGGAAACCACCATTACCAGCATGGGACTTGAACTTTGTGCTAGAAAAATTGACACTCCCTCCATTGAACCAGCAGCAACAGCAGATCTTCAACACCTATCCTGGAAAACTGCTTTCCTACTGGCAATTACTTCAGCAAGAAGGGTTTCGGAACTACAGGCCTTAATGGCAGTACAACCCTTCCTAATCTTCCATCAAGATAGAGTATCCATGAGAACTAATCCTACATTTATGCCTAAGGTGGTATCCAGAGTGTCTCTAAACCAGGCAATCCACCTACCTACCTTCTTTCCCAATCCACAGAACAGGGCGGAAAGACTGCTGCATACCTTGGATGTACATAGACAGTTGCACTACTACCTGGACAGAACCAAGGGCAATAGAAAACTGACCAGCTTCTAGTAGCCTATGCAACAGGAAGGGAAGGAAAAGCAATTTCCAAACAGACAATCTCCAAGTGGATAGGAAATTGCATAAGATTCTGTTACTCCTACCATGGAAAGCCAATTCCACAGAACATAAGACCTCACTCTACAAGGGCTACAGCCACTACCACAGCTTTCTTACGAGGAGTGGCTACCAAGGACATTATTGAGGCGGCTACTTGGACCTCCGTGCATACATTTGCCAAGCATTATAACTTACCTCTATACTCTAGATCCCGAGCAGGGTTTGCCACTGCTGTATTGCAAGGGATCCTAACTACACCATAATTCTTCTTCCTCCTCCCTAGTTTGGCTATGGTATTCTACCCATTTGTTAGGACTGCAGATGCATCCTTGAAGGACATAGTACAGTTTTGTACCTACCATAAATGTAGATGTCCGAACAGGATAGCATCTGCAGTCAGGATTACCCACCCTCCTTCCCTCTGTGGTATTCCTAGGGTATTTACCCTCCTAATAGCTAGCTGGGGGGGGGGATCTCTTATGGTGTATTTGTTTGTATATATGTACATACATGCTTATTTTTGTGTTTGCCTACCTTTTTTTTGGAAACATTGGCATTTACCCAAAATTTAGTTTTCCAAGAGGGCAACTGGCATCTGGGGCAAGAAACACTGAGGAAAATGGCGTCGGCTGATGCCTTTATACCCAAAGACCAGCAGAGATGACGTCGGGTGAAGTGCGACACCAGCCGAGGCCAGACCCAGACTTTGGAATCCGGCCGACCGAAGGGCTGCCGGACGACAGGACAACCCATTTGTTAGGACTGCAGATGCTATCCTGTTCGGACATCTACATTTATGGTAGGTACAAAACTGTACTATGTTCATCGTGCATACAGCTGCAGTCATGACAGATGGGTTCTCCTGCCGTCAGGTGGGTCCTCGGTCGGCCGAATTCCAAAGTCTAGGTCCGGCGTCGGTTGCCGTCACTTCTTCCCTGACATCAGTGCGACAGGGGTATAAAAGAACCAGCCAACGCCATTTTCTTCAGTCTTTCTTGCCGTGCGGTGCCCGAAGCAGAAGCAGTTCGCAAGTGCCGATCGGCCTGCTTTTGAAATTACGAAAATTTTGCAACCGAAGTCTTCTTGAAAGCTAAGTACCCCGTTGGGGAAACTTTTCTTGCCTCAGACTGATGTCAGACAAAGTTAATAATTGTATTTCATGTGGGAAGCAAATACCACTTAAGGATTTCCATTCCCTCTGTATTCCTTGTTTAGGCCCAGACCACGACGTCTTGGTCTGTCGTTTTTGTGCTACATTTAACAAGCGCACCATTAAGCGTCGGGCGGAGTTCGCCCAGCATTATTTTGGCCTCATGTAGAGCTGCTGTTACAGGATCAGTCATGCGTAGACATGCCTGGCTCAAGGAACAAACCTTACCAGATCATGTCAAAGCTAAATTACTAGATGCCCCTCTACAAAAGGATGTATTATTTGGTGCTAATGCTGAGGAGGTATTAAGGAAAATGGAGGAAAAGGCTAAATCAATGCAAACAGTGAAAGATTTTCTACAGGTACAACCCCCACATTTCAGTAGGAATTGGCCTTCCAAAAATTGGTCCTTTCCAGCCACGGACAGACCCCAAAGAGGTAGATACAGGCGCCTGAGGGGCAGAGGGCAATCCCAAGGATCGTTTAGAGGCAGACAATGGCAAGCTCCTACACAAAGAGGTGGTGAGGATAACTCGCAACCATTCAGAAAGCAAGCCCAATGACTTTCCCCTTTGCATGCCAAGCAAGACTCAAATGGCAGCACCCTCAGGCGGAAAACTGGCATTATTTTCAAAAAAATTGGCATATTGTCACAAAAGACAACTGGATCCTGGACATTATAAACAGAGGCTACAGATTCCATTTTCACACCCTTCCAAAAATGAGAGGCATGCCAAACCTGCCACACAATCAAAGGGCAGAGGCACAAAGACAAATTTCAGATCTCTTAGACATGAAAGCTATTCAAGAGGTATCTACGCACGAACAAGGTCAAGGTTTTTATTCCAGACTATTCCTGGTACCAAGGAAGGGAAAAGATTGGAGACCTATTTTGGACTTATCCATCCTAAACACATTTCTACTGCACCAAAATTCAAGATGCTCACTCTACAGCAGCTTCTTCCCATGCTGGGCAAGGAGTCTTGGCTGGTAACATTGGACCTCAAGGAGGCATACCTGCATGTCCCAATCAGACAAAATTGCAGAAGATACCTCAGATTTCTTGCAGGTTCAACCCATTATCAATTCGCTGCATTGCCCTTTGGCTTATCTACTGCCCAGAGTATTCACAAAATGCCTGGCATCAGTAATTGCCTACTGCAGACTTCAAGGGATACAAATATACCCCTATTTGGACGACTGCCTGATCCAAGCGGACAGCAAGCACATTCTTCTGAAACATCTGGCTTATGTAATAATGTTGTTGAATTCTCTGGGATACACAGTCAACAAAAAGAAATCAAGGCTAATACCCTCTCGGAAAATAATTTTCCTGGGTGCCAACTTGGACACAAACACCCAGATGGCCTACCTCACGCCAGAGAAGCAGGGGCAACTAACTCAATACTTCAGAACACTAGCAAATTGCACCAGGCTGACTGCAAGGAAAATCCTGCAGGCTCTGGGATTCATGGCATCTTGCATCTTACTAATCCCATGTGCAAAGCTGCATATGAGGAAACTTCAATGGTACCTGAAAAACCTATGGTCTCAACACAGCTCCTATGGTCTCAACACAGCCACAGCTTGGAAACAATAATACCACTAATTCCATGTCTTCAAAAGGAATTTCTGTGGTGGGCTCAAGCATGCCAAACAAACACAGGTCTCCCATTCAACAAGCCTCAAGCAAATCAAGTCGTCACAACAGACGCCTCGGACTACGCCTGGGGGGCGCACATGACAGATCGGTGCATTCAGGGCAAATGGTCCCAAAAAGAAAAGCACCTTCACATCAATCAAAAGGAGATGCTAGCAGTAATAAATGCTATTATAGCTTTTAAAGACCTTCTGCAACCAGGTCAACTATTGATAAGAACGGACAACACCACAGTTATGTGGTACATAAACAAACAGGGAGGAACCCATTCTTACCCCCTATGCAGACTGGCCATGTCACTTTGGAACATGGCCCTGGACTTACAAATCGAACTACAAGGACAGTACTTGCCAGGCAAGGAAAACACGCTGGCAGACAACCTAAGCAGAAATATGACAGATCTACACGAATGGAAGTTGCATCCTCAAGTTTTTACAGAGATAATTCAAGCATGGGGAAGGCCAGACATAGATCTCTTTGCCTCCCACAAAAATCACCAATTGACAAAATTCTGCTCAAGGATTTTTCATCCAAAGGCCTGGAGAGTGGACGCTCTCTGTTTCAGTTGGACATCAATGACAGTTTATGCCTTCCCACCTCTTCCTCTGCTGCCCAAAGTTCTATTAAAAACCAGAGCAGACAGACAAAAGATGATTCTCATTGCTCCAGACTGGCCAAGACAACACTGGTACCCACTCCTGAGGAGCCTGACGCATTCCCCACCATGGACCCTGCCTCTAATGCCTCTTCTCCTGACTCAGCACAGCTTCAAAACTCTTCACAGTCAGCTAAAAACACTCAATCTAGCCGCATGGAAGATTCCTTAGCATCACAACAGACCCTACTCTCCAAGGAGGTGCAGGATGTCATTTTGGAGGCCAGAAGGCTGTTTACTAGAAAAGCTTACTCAGCAAAATGGAAACGGTTTTGTCTGGAATGAGAAAAAGGGCCAGGATCCTGGAAAACTGAACTTACCTCAAATATTACAGTATCTAGCTGAGCTGCTAAGCAGTGGACTTTCATTCTCCTCCATCAAAATCCATGCCTCAGCCATTTCTGCAGAATACAACACTGATCCACCCTTATTCTCTCACCCCCTCTTAAGACAGTTCCTCAGAGGGGCTAAGAATCTAAAACCTCCAAGGAAACAACCAATACCTGCTTGGGATCTCAATTTCATTCTAGAAAAACTGACCTTGCCTCCTTTTGAGCCAGCTGCCTCATCAGATTTGCAATATTTGTCCTGGAAAACAGCTTTCCTTCTGGCTATTACCTCAGCTCGTAGGGTATCGGAACTACAAGCTCTCATGGCTGTGCAGCCTTTTGTCATCTTCCATCAGGACAGAGTTTCCTTACAAACCAGCCCCTCCTTTATGCCAAAAGTGGTATCCAGGGTAGCTTTGAATCAGGCTATACACTTACCTACCTTTTATCCTAATCCTCAAAACAAAGGGGAGAGATTACTACATTCCTTGGACATCCACAGACAACTGCATTATTATTTGGACAGAACAAAGCCTTTCAGAAAATCAGAACAGTTCTTTGTGTCCTATGCTATAGGAGCTCAAGGAAAGCCAATTTCCAAACAGACAATCTCAAAATGCATAGCCCACTGCATACGCTTTTGCTATTCTTTTCATGGCAAAACTGTACCTACAGGCATCAGATCTCACTCCACAAGGGCCACGGCTACCTCTGCAGCTTTTCTCAGAGGAGTTCCTACCAAAGATGTTTTGGAAGCAGCCAGAGTTCTGTGCATACCTTCTCCAAACACTACCACCTTCCACTATACTCCAAATCTAAAGCGGGCTTTGCCACTGCAGTCTTGCAGGGCATTTTGGCTCCTCCTAGTTCCACCTAGTGCCTACCACCCCTTCTTAGCTTTGGGATTCTACCCATCTGTTATGACTGCAGCTGTATGCACGATGAACATAGTACAGTTTTGTACCTACCATAAATGTAGATGTTCGAGTGCTAATACAGCTGCAGTCCAGGTTTCCCTCCTTCCTTCCCCTCTTGGGACAGGCCTATTGGCTAACATCTCCTCATGCAACCTGATTGGGGTATTCATTCTTGATGTATTTGCTTGCACTACTGTATTTTGATTATATGGCATTGCTTTATTACACAAATGTATGCATTGTCTTCATTCTGGGGGCACCTGACATCTGGGGCAAGAAAAACTGAAGAAAATGGCGTCAGCTGGTTCTTTTATACCCCTGTCGCACTGACGTCAGGGAAGAAGCGACGACAACCGACGCCGGACCTAGATTTTGGAATTCGGCTGACCGAGGACCCGCCTGACGGCAGGAGAACCCATCTGTTATGACTGCAGCTGTATTAGCACTCGAACATCTACATTTATGGTAGGTACAAAACTGTTCTTTCTGCTGCATGCAGCAAATCTTGCATCTCTTTGAAATCAGGTTGATATGTCTGAGGGATCATTTTCTGTTTTAACTGTGTAATCAAGTACTTCTGGTATTTTAGCATGTGGCATTGGCTGTTTAAGGCCCTCATGGCCAAAGTGGCAGATGTATACACTTTCTTTCCCCGTCTTTCTAATGCTCTGGAATCTCTTTCAGAAGGACGTGGATTCTTAGCAGTAGAGGCCTTAACCCCTTTGGGACCCTGGGAAATGGTTTCTGGGTCTGCAGTAGGACTTTTATATAGAAACTTATGAGTATCAGGAACTTGGTAGTATCTGTCTGGTTTAGCTGGTGCTGGAGGTAAGGAATCTGGATGTAGACTAGATTCGGAGTAAACATCATCCAAAATGTCTAAAACTGGAGGAATTGCTAGGGGTCTATGCTGTGGAAGAAGAAGAAACTCACGGAGTCTTTTCTTAGAGTCAGAGTAATCTTGGCCTTCCCAGTGGAAGTGTTCCCTCAAGGGGTGTAAAGTTTCCCCAAAAGAGTAGTCTTCAGGGGGGAGGGAATGGACTCTTCAGCATCTGAGTCTTCAAAAGGAGGGAAGGAGTAATCCTGGTCCTCAGAGTTGCCTGAGGAAATGGATGCCTGGTCAGAGGAAGGATAATCTTCCTCCAGTCTAGGCCTTTTGTCAGGTGGGGGTTGGGATCCCCTGATGAGGGTAATTAAATCCTCAGCCATCTTAAGCATTTGTTTTTTAGGCATAGGGGCCTGTGGGGGGTGAGTGTGGACTCTGCTTCCTAACTTTCAAGGGAGCTTTAGCCTAAGACTTAGTAGAGATAGTTGTCGGTTTGAAGACACCTTCAGAAACCGAAGGCCTATCCAAAATTTCTGGATCACCGTCAGGGCTGGCGTCCAAGGGGTGAGGTTGAACTGGTTCCTGAGGCCCAGCTGCTTCGGTCTGGGAGGCCGTCAGAATTTCTGCATCAGCGGTAGTCGGGGGCTGCGTAGGCGCCTCGCTGAAAACCTGAGTACCGGCGTCAGGCCTTGCTGAGGCCTCAGTAACTGGCCTTGGCTGTCTGTCCTTATCCTTGCGTTTTTTAAACATTGCTGATGTCGGTTGCTCCGATGGCATGCTATAGTTAAATTTTCTGCCAAAATAGTGCTGGGCGAAATCTGCCCGACACTTAATTGTACGTTTGTTGAACCTAGCACAAAACCGACAACCAGAGACGTCGTGGTCTGGGCCTAGGCAAGGAATACAATAAGAATGAAAATCCTTATGAGGTATTTGCTTCCCACAAGAAATGCAATTATTAACTTTGTCTGACATCGGTCTGAGGCAAGAAAAGTTTCCCCAACGGGGTACTTGGCTTTAGAGAAGACTTCGGGCTGAAATTCGATTTGAAAATCTCGGGAGCTGGCCGACCGGCACTTGCGAACTGCTTCTGCTTTGGGCACCGCGCGGCAAGAAAGACTGGAGAAAATGGCGTCGGCTGCCTCTTTTATACCCCTGTCGCACTGACGTCAGGGAAGAAGCGATGACAACCGACGCCGGACCAAGGCTTTGGGATTTGGCCGACTGCGGGACCGCCTGACGACAGGATATAACCCAAGTGTGATGACTGCAGCAGTATAACACGATGAAAATCATTCAGACAAACAGATTCCTGGATTTTGTAAACCACAAACTCCCTGCACCAGAGTGTCAGTACACCAGCAAGGGTTGCAACCACACTGGATCTGGTCCTCACTAATGTGGGAAAGTGCTGCACACCCCCAGTGTAATGTCTTCTCTAGTAAGGTTAGACCACAAAATGGTCTCTTTTGAAGTAAAAATAAAACCCAGAACCCCAGGTAACACTCATATATTTGGAAACTACTCTAAGGCTTAACCTGGCAAAATTTCAAGCCCCAATAAATCCTGGGAACACTGATGCCTACGCAGAAGTGTTCATAGAAACCTATGCAAGCATGTTAATAGCTGCATTGAGGCAGCTGTATCCACCAGGAAGAAGTACAGAACTAACTCAAAAAAAAAAAAAAACAAGGCACCCAGGTGGAATCACAACATCAATAGGATGTGTAACAGAAGTTAGAAAATCATGGCAAAAAATTTGGAGGTGTAGTACCAAAAAGGATAAATGCATTCTCATCAAACTAAACAAACAACTCGTAGCACAAATAAAGTCTACCAAAGCCAAATTTAAGGTAAATTTGGCCTCCCAGGTGAAGGACAACCACAAGGCATTGTTTAGCTATGTCCACAACCTCAAAGGCAATAACCAATTGTGTGCAGAGCTCATTTTAATGGAGTCCTCAATACTGAGCCAGAAGATGTAGCAAGCATACTGGCTGGCAAATGCAGTCCCAAATTCCCATCAGCCTTCCCTCAGGAAATACCATCAAGTACAACTCCCCCTGCTATCACCGGGGAACAGGTCCTTAATGCTTTCTCTGGGGCCAGGAACACTGCATCAGTGGCCCAGTCAGTATCCCAGGATGTTCATCGTGTTTCATTGTTGCAGTCATTACTCTTGGGTTATCCTGCTGGCAGGCTACCCTCAGTCGGCCCGAATTCTAAAGTCTAGGTCCGGCGTCGGTTGCTGTCACCTCTTCCCTGACATCAGTGCGCCAGGGGTATAAAAGATGCAGCCGACACCATTTTCTTCAGTCTTTTTTGCCGTGCGGTGCCCGAAGCAAAAGCAGTTCGCAAGTGCCGGTCAGCCGACTCCTGAGATTTTCAAATCCGAATTTCAGAACCGAAGTCTTCATTAAAGCTAAGTACCCCGTTGGGGAAACTTTTTTCTTGCTCCAGACTGATGTCAGAAAAAGTTAACAATTGTATTTCTTGTAGGAAGCAAATACCTCGTAAGGATTTTCACTCTTGCTGTATTCCTTGCCTAGGCCCTGATCACAGCTTTGCTAGCTGTCAGTTTTGTGCTAGATTTAATCAATGCACGATTTATTTATTTATTTATTTATTTATTTATTTATTTGCAGTTGGTTTACCAGGATAGTCCATTGGGCCAAAATAACCCGTTTTCAATGGAGTCCTGGGGAGAAAAGCTCCAGCACAGACAAAATTAGGTACATACAAGATTGCTAAATATAATGATAATTATACAAGTAGTAGATAAAACATTTAGCTCAAAATTCAAGAAGCATTCAAACAATACAATAAATGAAGATTAATGCGAAGTAAGTGAGCTGAGACAGTAATGTGATTTACATAACAGAGTTGTAATTGAGAAGGAACATAACATTACATTACAGAGTAGTTATTCTGAAGGAACACAAGCTTTGTTAGGTAAAGTTGAGTATGAAGGCATAGAGGAGGATGGATGCCATATATTTATGAGGGGTGGGAGCAAGAACAATCCCATTGGGACCTGAGATGTGTATGGAGAGAGTTTTTGAATATGTAGTGATTAGAGGTGGTACGAATGGATGGTGGGAGTGAGTTCCAGAGACGGGACAGGTTAGAGGATAATAAGTGTTTACCTGGGAGATAAGATGGTTTATGAACTTTGAGTAGGTTTTGATTGTTGGACCTTAAGACTCTATTTGGTAGGTGCATTTTGAAGGCAGAAGACAGGGAGGAACAAAGAGAGGGGTTAAGAATGAGCTTATGAGCTAAAGTCAGCTGTATATAGATAAGATGATTAGGTAGTTCGAGCCAGTTTAGTTTATGGAGAGAGGAACAGTGGTGGGTGGAGGACCTATGGCCATTTGCGAATTTGGCAATTTTGTTATAGCAGGAGGAAAGCTGGCTTTTTAGAGAGGTCTGAAGATTAGCCAGATTAAGTGTCGGTTCGATTTTGCATTTCATTACTTTGGCCGGCGATTTAATTATGTAATGCCGTCGGACCAGCCGACAACCGGAGTTTACAAAAAACATAAGGATAGGCATCTGAGGTCCAAAACCAACGACAAGGCCTCTGCTAGGCCAGTCACCAGTTCGCCGTTTCTCAATGAGGTGCTTTCGCAGCCCCTGGCGCCCGCTACCTCAGAGCCACAGGCCGCTTCCGACTCCCACGTGGAGCCGACTCGGCCTCTGGATACTCAAGGTATTGGACACTCTGAAATCATTCCCTCAGATTGGTCCGGAGCCGCTGAGCAGGCATCGACTTCTGTCTTCAGACCTACACAACTATATATTAAGCCATCTTCAGCTTCAAGGATAAAGACTAAAGCAGCTCTAAAGACAAAGAAACAAGTACATCATTCTCCTTCTCAGACTTCCATGCCTAAAAAACAGATGCTCAAAATGGCCGAAGACCTAATTACTTTAATCAGGGGCTCCCATCCCCCTGCTGATAAGAGGCCTAGGCAAGAGACAGAGTATGATTCTTCTGATCAGGTTTCTATTTCCTCTGATTCCTCTTCTGAACAGGATTACTCCATGCTTCCCTATGAGGATTCTGATGCTGAAGAATCCATTCCGTCAGCCTCTTCTCCTGAAGATTATTCTTTTGGGGAAACCCTGCATACCATGAGGGAGCATTTCCACTGGGAGAGCCAAGATAGCACAGACCCCTTGCTGTTCCACCTGTTCTAGACATTGTAGATGATGTATTTTCAGAGTCCGGCCTTTCCCCTGACTTTATCCCCTGCACCTGCTAAGCCAGACAGATGCTACAGGGTCCCGGATTCACATAAATTCCTATATAAAAACCCGGCTCCTGACCCAGAAACTATATCTCGGGGTCCCAAGGGGGTTAAAGCTTCCACTGCAAAAAACCCTGTCCCCTCTGATAGGGATTCTAGGGCTCTAGACAGATGGAGAAAAAAGTCTACACTTCTGCTACCCTGGCTGTAAGGGCTTTAAATTGTCAGTTTCATATACTTAAATATCAGCAATATTTAATGTCACTGCTTAAACAGAAATTGTTGACAAATACTGAATGTTCAGAGACCAAGGAATTGCAGGATTTATTGCATGCAGCTGAACAAGTGGGAAAGCATACTTTGCAATGTGGTTATGATTCACTGGAGGCCGCTTGCAGGGCCGCTGTTACAGGTTCTGTTATTAGAAGGCATGCTTGGTTAAAGGAACAGAATCTGCCTGATCATGTTGAATCAAGGTTATTAGATGCACCTTTACAGCATGATATTTTGTTTGGTACTAAAGTAGAAGAGGTGTTGAAAAAAATGGAAGATAAAGCAAAATCCATACAGACATTTAAGGATTTCTTACAGGTACAGCCACCCAGGTTTAGCAGGAACTGGCCTTCTAAAAATTGGTCCTTTCCAGTGTCAGACAGACCACAAAGAAGCAGATACAGGCATCCCAGAGGCAGATCTCAGCCCCAAGGCTCATACAGGCCTAAACAGTGGGGTGCTCCTACCTCCAAAAGCAGAGAAGACAAATCACAGCCTTACAGGAAACGGTCCCAATGACTTTCCTCTACCAGATCCAAGCACTTCTTTTGGTAGCCCCCTTAGGGGGAAAATTAGCACTTTTTTCATCAAATTGGCAAATGGTTACCCAAGACAAATGGGTCCTGAACATAGTGTCCCAAGGCTACAGGTTCCATTTTCACTCTCTACCAAGGTCAAAGGGCATGCCAGACCTGCCACACAATCAATGGGCAGAGAGACAAAAATAAATTACAGCCCTCATGGACATGAGGGCCATTCAGCAAGTATCACAGCAAGAGGAGGGGCAAGGATTTTACTCCAGACTTTTCCTAGTACCCGGAAAGGACAGAACCTGGAGACCAATACTGGACCTGTTTATACTAAATACGTTTCTGGAAGTTCCAAAATTCAAAATGTTGACTCTACAGCAGCTACTACCGATGCTGGGCAAGAAGGCTTGGCTCGTAACTTTGGACCTGAAAGAGGCATACCTGCATGTCCCAATCAGACAATGCAGAAGATACCTCAGATTCATAGCTGGCTCAATGCATTACCAAGTCTCTGCACTGCCCTTTGGCTTATCTACTACGCCCAGGGTCTTCACAAAATGCCTGGCACCAGTAATTGCGTTTTGCAGACAAAAAGGAATTCAAATATATCCCTACTTGGACGACTGCCTAATTCAAGCAGAGAACAAAGACATTCTTCTAAAGCATCTGGCATTTGTAAAAAGATTACTAATTGGCCTAGGGTACACAGTAAACGAAAAGAAATCAAAACTAGTGCCCTCTCAAGAGATAATATTCCTGGGTGCAAGCTTAAACACAACTGCCCAGATGGCTTATCTCACGCCAGACAAACAAAAGCAACTGACTACTTACTTCAAGAAATTGGCAACAAAAACCCACTTATCTGCAAGGAAAATCCTGCAGGCCTTGGGTTTCATGGCATCCTGCAGCCTACTAATTCCATATGCCAGACTGCATATGAGGAAACTACAGTGGTATCTAAAAAGTGTTTGGACTCAGCATTGCCATAACCTGGAGACAGTAATTGCACTCATTCCCTGCCTGCAACAGGAGTTTCGATGGTGGGCACAAGGGTCTGCCATTCAGTTTACACACAGCCAGACAGACACTGAAAACGGATGCATCAGATTATGCCTGGGGGGCCATTATGGCAGGAAAATGTATTCAGGGCACATGGCCTGCAAACCAGATGCATCTTCACATCAGTCAAAAAGAGATGTTAGCTGTTCAAAATGCCCTGACAGTTACTGATAAAGACAGACAACACTACGGTCATATGGTACATAAACAAGCAGGGAGGTACACACTCCTACCCCCTCTGCAGACAAGCAATGACCTTATGGGACACAGCATTGGCTTTACAAGTTCACCTGCAAGCGCAATTCCTGCCAGGAAAAACAAATAGTTTGGCAGATGAACTAAGCAGAAACCTCATGGATCCCCACGAATGGAAACTGGATCCACAAGTCTTCAGCATGAAGGAAATGGGGATGCCCAGACATAGATCTATTTGCCTCCCCTCACAACTGCCAATTGCAGAGATTTTGCACAAGCATTTATCACAAGCAAGCATGGAAAGTGGACGCCCTATCCTTCAGCTGGAAAAATCTAACAGTATATGCCTTTCCTCCACTGCCTCTCCTTCCCAGGGTACTCCTAAAGGTCAGACAAGAGAAGCCAAAAATGATACGGATTGCACCAGACTGGCCTCGCCAGCACTGGTACCCAATCCTAAAGCGCTTATCTCAAAGTCCAGCATGGATATTGCCTCAAACATCTCACTTGCTGACCCAAAAAAACAATCGGATCCTGCACAGCCAACTCAGGACCTTAAATCTGGCAGCATGGCGGATAATGTAGCCATTCAGAATACTCCTCTTTCAAAAGCTGTTATGGATGTTATCTTGGAGGCCTGGAGGCCCAGTACCAGAAAATCTTATGCAGAAAAATGGAAGAGATTCTGTGCTTGGAACCAGGAACAAGGCATTGACACGTGTACCAAATATCCCTCAGATTTAACAGTACCTAACTGAGATGCTGAACCAAAGGCCTTTCTTTCTCATCGATTAAGATTCATGCCTCTGTCATTTCAGCCCATTACAATACGGAACCACCTACCTTTTCTCATCCTTTAATAAGGCAGTACCTCGGAGGGGCCCAAAACATTAGGCCTCCAAGGAGAGCATCAATTATGTTTTGGAAAAACTCACACTGCCTCCTTTTGAGCCAGCATCAACAGCAGATATAAAATTCTTATCCTGGAAAACAGCTTTGCTCCTAGCAATAACCTCTGCAAGGCGAGTTTTGGAGTTACAAGCACTCATGGCTGTGGAACCTTTAATCTTTTTTCATCCAGACAGGGTTTCTCTGAGGACAAACCCTACATTTATGCCTAAGGTGGTGTCCAGTGTGGCCCTCAACCAAACCATTCATCTACCTACCTTTTATCCAAATCCACAGAACAAGGGGGAGAAAATTCTACATTCTTTGGACATACACAGACAGTTATGCTTCTACTTGGACAGAACTAAACCTTTCAGAAAGACTGAGCAACTTTTAGTGTCATATGCTGCAGGATCACAAGGAAAGGCTATCTCTGTTTCTAAATGGATAGGCCATTGCATTAGTTTCTGCTATTCTCAACATGGCAAATCAGTGCCTAAGGGCATTATGCCTCATTCCACCAGAGCAGCAGCCACTTCAGCAGCCTTCCTCAGAGGAGAACCAACCAAAGATATCTTAGAGGCTGCAACCTGGAGTTCAGTGCACACCTTCACAAAGCATTACCACTTACCTCTTTACTCTAAGTCCAGAGCCGGCTTTGCCACTGCAGTTCTCCAGGGCCTCATAGCCTCTCCTAACCCTATTTAGCCCAGCCACCCATCCTCAGCTTTGGGATTCAACCCAAGAGTAATGACTGCAACAGTGAAACACGATGAATATAGTACAGTTGTGTACCTACCATAAATGTAGATATTCAAGTGTATTCACTGTTGCAGTCCAGGTTACCCACCCACCATCCCCCTTTTCTTTGCTGGGACTTATCTGTACTTAATTATCCTATACAACCTATGTGGTGTATTTGCTCGTAGATGAAGGAAATGTTTATTTTTGTGCATGCATATTTTTTGGCAAATTTTTCAGCCTACCAATTTGGGGGCACCTGACATCTGCGGCAAGAAAAACTGAAGAAAATGGTGTCTGCTGCATCTTTGATACCCCTGGCGCACTGATGTCAGGGAAGAGGCGACAGCAACTGACGCCGGACCTAGATTTTGGAATTCTGGCCGAGGGTAGCCTGCCAGCAGGATAACCCAAGAGTAATGACTGCAACAGTGAATACACTCTAACATCTACATTTATGGTAGGTACACAACTGTACTATGCTTTCTTAATAGCATGAAACATGATCTGTCAGGCCCTCTGGAATTGCTGTTTAACTGTAGCCTCCAAACAGGCTTTGTAGCTCATGAATGGAGAACAGCAGTCATCCCTCTGCACAAAGATGGGCAATCCACAGACTCTGAAAACTACAGACCCGTAAGTCTCATATACACAGCCATGGAAATAATTATGTAAAGGAACATTAATGACATAGGAACCCCCTAGACACTGCACCCATCCCAATTTGGTTTCATCAATGTCGGGTCATGCCTACTCAACCTGGTGAACTTCTTTCATAGGGTCACCAAAGCAATGCAGAATAGTTCACACTGCCTACCTTGACCTGGCCAAGGCATTTGACGCAATCCCTCACTTGGGCAATGTTGACAAACTTAAGAGGGTAGGTACAAATGTCACCCAGTGGATTGCCAGCTGGCTCACATACAGTGCCAAGGAAGTTAGAATTGGGGAGTCCACCTCTTTAAAGAGGCCAGTAACAAGTGGAGTCCAGTCCAGAACCATGGACTAAAGCTGTATGCCAAGAAATGCTTAATAGTATCCTTTAGGAAGTCATTCAACCCTGGTACCCCTGGAAACTCTCAAATTGACAAGACACCCCCTAAGAGTTGACAGAGTAGTCAGGGATTTGGGGACAGACAGACAGTAATCTAGCCTTTGACCAACACTTGTCTACATTAGTGAGGAAATTGTTCTCTGTTGTGCAACTTTTAAACAAAGGTATGGTATCTAGGTCCAAAGAAGCAGTTGTTCCACTGTATTCAGCATTCATCAGACCTGCCATTAAGTACAATGCCCCATTTTGTATGTACCTAACCAGGCATATCTAATAATTGGAACATCCGCAGAGGTTCCTCAGCAAAGGAATACAGGGTGCAAATAACATGACATATGCAGACTGCCTCAAGGTTCTATTACTGTATTCGGTCTCCTACAGACTGTTGAGAGATCATCTATGCCTGATGTACAAGGCATTGTGTACATTTTAAAGGAAAAATGCTTAAAATGGAGAAAGAATAGATACTATAATGGAATATAGTTTCTCAGTTTACTAAAGTGTGTGCTGTGACAGCTGCACATTTATTAAAGTTATTGAGTTATAAAAAAACACCCATGTGTCATTCAGAATAACTGAAGTAGGACATTTTATATCGTGTATTCTTAACCTTATGATGAAATGCCTTTGTACTTGGTTCCTGTTATGATTTTGTGATTTCTGCACTCTTTTCTTTTTTTTTGTCATATTTAATCTTTTACGGGTCTTTTTAAAATATGTAGAAAACATCTGTACAAAATGAGGACCACTTTGGTTTCAATATATGTCCTCTGATACAAATAATTAATTTCTGTTGGGAAATCAGATTATTTACTTGAAATGAGCATTGAACTCCTCTAATGCTTCTTTGTAGAATGTAACAATTATTTATGGAACAGGGACACTATCTCACAGCCTGCTTTAGTTTTATTTTCTTACTAAAGTTTATTGACTAGTGGCTGCGGTGGTGCAGCGGTTAGCATTGTCGCTTCACAGCAAGAGGTTCATCGGGTCGATTCTCAGCTAGAGCGCCTGCTGTGTGGAGTGTGCATGTCCTCCCCACAGCTGAATGACGTTTAAAGACATGCAGGTAGGTGTGTGTGTGAATGGGTGTGCCTTTCTTGAAGGATGACGTTGGGCTGGCACCTCGGCACCGTAAAAATCTACTGCTAATCATAAGTGGACTGGCATTCCACTGTGGTGACCCCTAACTGGGAAAAGCAGAAAGACATTACTTTACTAAAGTTTATTGACTGGAGTAGTGAAGTTATCCAGAAGGATACTGTTCAGAATTCATTAAACAATAACAAGCATTGTAGACAGTGCAGTGAAAAGAATTATAAACAGATTAGTAGGATATTTTAGTACAGTAAAATAAAACTGGATGAATGTACATTTCTGGAAGAGAAGAATGCAGATCTTGTAGTAGTTATGCAAATAGTACAGGCGACTTAAGATAACTAATGGTTATAGAGTTTCTGTACACAGTAACCTAAACTCTTAAGACTGTCCAGTCTGTTCACCTCACTGGATAGGACTAGCCTGCTCCTAGGTGCCAATATAGCAAACTGCTGTTTTCAAGAAACCTGAGGTCTTCCTCTGCCTCCCAGAATGTACCACCACCTCCTTGCTTATCAGATCTGATTTCGCCCAAGCATCAACAATGATTTTTTGCATTGCACAGATGGGTGTTGCAATTTTCTATTCTATCATTTAAAAAACTATGAAGAATTATACAGCCTACTGTACTATCAAGAGTTTTACCATACTTGCTGTGCCTGTCACAGATATAACTGTATTTTTGTGACCCCCCCCCCATCACCAACTTAGGCCTTAATCCATTCACAACTATTTCAGAATTCCTACAATTCAGTTTTATGTTTTAACAGTGTGTAATTGTCAAATTGTAGTTGTGGTGTAATTGATGCTCGTCTTTACTCTGCCTTTTTGAGTTTGATTTCTGTTTCTCTCTGTTGCGTGGCCTCAGACACACATGCGTGCACACCTGCAACCACCTATCCTTCAGCAAAAGGGTCCCCCTCCCTGTAGATTATCTCAGTCCCAGAACCACTCGCCCCTTTACCCACACACATGCTCCAGCAACCACACACATATCCACATTCATGATTCCCCTAAATTAACCCCCCCCCCCCCCGACCTGCCAGGCAGAGGCACATTTTGTTACGCACACTGTTTATGTAGTTTTATTCATGCTTCTGCAGACAAATGGGCAGGCATACTATCTACACGCATGCCAACAGTAACATACCCTCACCCCAATGTCTTCGATGAACTTACCTACACTGGAACTGCTTTCATAGGAGTGAACAGGTGTACTTTTTTCATAAACAGTAAAATTTTATTTGGAGCGATTGAATTGCTTGGCAGTTGAAATTGGGAGCTGTTGGCATTTCCATGGGGGAGAGAGAGAGAGAGATGAAAGGCACACTTAGGTTATTAGGATTTGCTTTTTCTGTTGACAGCCACATTATCATGAAGCTCTGTTAACAAGACTGATCTCTGCTCTGAGGGCCCTGCTAGTTGGAACTTCAGTGTCAGGGCAGCCAGAGAATTGGAAAGATTTATCATTGGGGAGAAAATGGCTGTGTTAAGATTTCCCCCCTGTGGTAGGCCTTTCTGAATCTCACCTTTGTCTCCAACTAAATATATTTGCTAATGGGGAGAAAAAACTTAACTTTCAAATGCAATGTAGAGTTCTCTCAGAACACTTTGGTCAAACCTCCCATTGTTAAGCACTTGCACCTGTTCGCTCCTTGTCTCCAGCTAAAAGCAGGTACTAATAAAGGATAAACAGTTAATACCTTGCAAATGCAAGAAAAAAAAAACTTTTTCACATTTTTCATAATCTCTTGTTTTTCAAACCTGCATGATCTGATGCTACCAGTCTCATTATTGATCACAGATGGGTCTTGGATCAGATCTCGGATCTGAGCTGGCAGAGTAAGCGACAGCTCCTGAGCTCGAGCTCCTCCCCTCCCAGGAACCCCTGCTACCCATAATCCTCGGATCTCATTTGCCGCAAACAGTGAGTGGACGTATTCTTTGAGGTTCAAGCTTTTCATCCAGTTAAGTAGTCCTTTTGGGTATTCTTTTTTCTGTTCCCTTTTTTCCTCCTTGTCTGTGTAGTGTGTTTAGCTAGTTTAGTGGTAGGTTTCCTCCCCTCCTTTAGCTGCTCGTTGGTCCATTAGGCTCTTTCCCGCCTTTTCCCCTTCTTTGGTATTTTCCTCCTTTCTTTGAGTGACTGTGTGTGTGTGTATGTGTGTGTGTGTGTGTGTGTGTGTGTGTGTGTGTGTGTGTGTGCGTGCTGGGAGGGGGTATTTTTTGTTTTTAGTATGTTGGAATAACCCTCTGGATCTGATGCTATCTGTGTCATTGCCCATGGATGGGTCTTGGATCTGACCTCGAATCTGAGCTGGCATGTAAGCGACAGCTTCTGAGCTCGAACTGCTCCCCTCCCAGGAACCCCTGCTACCCATAATCCTCGGATCTCATTTGCCACAAACGGTGAGTGGATGTATTCTCTGCGGCTCGAGCTTTTCATCCAGTTTAAGTAGTCCTTTTGGGTATTTTTTGAGTGTTTTTCTTCTCTCTCCCTTTTTTCATCCTTGTCAGTGTAGTTAGTTTAGCTAGTTTTGTGGTAGGTTTCCTCCCCGCCTTTAGCTACTCGTTGGTCCATTAGGCTGGCCCAGCAGGAAAAGGGGGAAGAAAAGGAAAATCTGTTCAAACGGTTAAAGATTTCTTGACTCCACACACCCTGTTTAGCAGGAATAGACGCCTGCCAAAATTGGTCCTTTCCTGACTCCGCCCTACACCAAAGGCAGAATAGACAAGGTAGTTCCAGTGAAGGGTTCACAGAGGAGCACTGTGCAGAGGACATCATGGCAACCATGAAGTGAGGCAGAGGCACAGACACAACCACTGCTACTACATCAACACAACCACAGTGACTCCCCCCTAAACCCACCAGGGGGAAAAAAGTAGCTCTACCACTAGGAAAGTTAACCTTATTTTCAAAGAAATACTGGCAAGAACAAAAAGACAAGTGGATTTTACAAACTATAGATCAGGTCAAAATTCCACACTTCCCAATTTACCTCCAAAAAGAGGAATGCCTCAAAATCCAAAAAATCAAAAAGCAAAACATTACAACAGATAATGGAGTTAGGCAGTGGAAAGAGCTGTGGGGAGAGTGCCCAGACTGCAGCTAGTTCCAAGAATTCCTCCACAGACTATTCCTAGTTCCAAGAAAGGAAAAAGAATACACCAATTCTCGTCCGTCCACCTCAAAATCATTAACCATTGTCTCAAAATTCTTTCATGCTACCTAAGGCTTCTTCTTTCTTGGCTGGAGTGTCTCATGAGGCATACCTGCACTCCCAGGCTCATGTGCCTGCCTAAGATACATCAGGCTTCGAAGCAGAGAAGGGATAATAATTTGCAGGTTCAACCAGGAGCACTATCAATCCCTCAGCATTGCCCCTTTGGCATATCTACTGCCCACAAAGGGCAAAAATAGACGCTCCCAGTAATCGCCCATTGCCAGAGGGAGGTGGAATAGTATTACCCATACCTGGTACACTGGGAGTACAACAAAGGGGACAACAAGCAGAAGCTGACAACATTTACAAAGTAGGTTTTACACTTTATACAACTGGGATACACAGTCAATTTACAAAGTCAAAGGCGCTACCCATCCAAAACAAAGACATTCTGTTCGCCGGAATTGACACCACCAAAGCAAGCCAAAGAACTACCCAAAACAAAAAAACAACTCTTTTACTCCCTCTCCAACACACTGGCAAGTGCAAACAAGAACAAGCTGCAGAGTGCCACCAGGTGGCGTCATGCATGCATCATGTGGAATCTGGTCCCATTCTCAAGAAAGAAATGAGAAAACTACAGTGGAAATGTAAAGAATTTATGGTCCCAACACAGACACAGCCTAGAAACAGAAATCCCACTAATCCCATGCTTAAAACAGGGGATAATCCCTGATAGCTCCAACTGGCCACACAACACTGGTACCCACTGAGGAGGCATGTCTCTCGAACAATATGGGCACTTTCGATGCCTTTGATGTTAACTCAGAACAACTACAGCATCATAGTATCACGTTTTGACAGCGAATACAGCTGACATGTACAGTTTTTCACACCTGTTTTTCAAGCCCTCAGAGGAAATCAAGAATGGGGCAAAACCTCCTCAAGAGCCAAAACCTTACTCAGCTTGGGACTCTAAAACAGACTGTGCTAAAAGTTAGAAACACTATCACCCTTTGAACCAGCAAAGCACAGCAGACCAACCTACAGTCACTGTCATGGAAAAACTGCTCCTCTACCTGTACTACACCTCAGCAAGGAGGCTCTCAGACAGGCAATAACATCAGTGTGCAACTCCTTCCTAATCTTCCAAGATAGAGTGTCCATGAGGACTAATCCCCATGATTCTATGCAAGGTGGTATCCAGAGTGTCTTTAAACCAGGCAATCCACCTACCTACCTTCTCCCAAACCCACAAAACAGGAGGTGCCATAAAACAGACTACCTTGATATGTAGACATAGACGCCTACACTTGACAGAAATGCTACAAAACAGAAAGATCACCCAACCCTGTAGCCTATGCACAGCTAACAGGAAGGGAAGGAAAAGGAATTTCCAAGACAATCATTCTCCAAATGGATAGGAAAATGTATACATTCTGTTTACTCTTTCCATGGAAACCAATTCCCACAGAGCAAAAGCCCTCATTCTACAGGGTAACAGCCACTACCACAGCCTTTTCCTGCCTTTTCCTGTTCTTTAGTCTTTTCCTCCTCCTTTCTTTGTGTGCGCGCTGGGGGGGGATTCGTACTTTTTGCTTTTAGAATGTCTGTCAGACAAACCCTCTGGTTTTAGGTGCTGCTCCTCCTCATGTGGTCGGAAGTTAGCTCCTGCTGATAGTGGAGTGTGTTTACTGTCTAGGAGAGCCACATTTACAGGTTGAATGTGATATTTGGGAAGGATTCAAATCCAGAGCTCTCCTAGACCATAGAAATAAGCTTTTGCTAAAAGGGCTAGCAAAGGGGGGTTTCCCCTGGTCTTGGGTTCCACCTGCAAAGCCACATCGGAGCCCAAGAGGAAGCTGTCTTCCTCTCAGGACTCCTTCTAAATGGCCGAGGCTCTCTGATCCCAGTGGCCTGAATCGGAGTCCAGCGTCGGGGGCATCGGCTCTGGGGTCTTAGGTTCAGAATGCCTTGGCTGCTCTGGTTGGATCCGAATCCTTGGAGGTTCAGAGGTCCTCTGATCCGAATAGGTCCAAAACCCCCTTGGATCCGACGGGTTCTTAGTGCGCTTGGATCCATCCAGGCATCTGATCTGACAGCTTCCTTGGAGCCCATTGTTGATTTTCTAGCTGCTTCGAGAGTGTCTGATCCGACCGAGTGCAGCAGGTCCTCCTCCAGGGACCGCAGACAACTCAGCCCATTCTTTGGTTTGCTCCTGGTTTACCAGGAGTTTGCTCCCATCTGACATGGACCAGATGATGAGGAGCTTCCTCAAAGCCCAAATGGAAATTGGCTTTTTACCGTCCCCGAGTCACTTGCCGAGGGGCTCTTCACCCATGTCAGAACTCCTCTCTTTCCATCCGACTCATGCGAGTTCGGCTCCCCATGGTCAGAGCTTACCTACGGAGATTCCATCGGTGTCTGGTAGCGTTCACTCCCACACCGCCTGGGTCCCTGACTGGTTCAGCTCCATTGCCCTCAGTGCTGGCTATGGCTTGACCCTGAGATGTCTGCGGGGTCCACTGAGGTGGAGGATCTGGTCCAGAGTTTTCGGACTGTTCCCTTCCCTTGGGGGCATCCACTTTGGATAGCTACCAATATGGTCCAGGGGCATCGGCATTGTGTCCGCTCCCCCCTTCCGCCCCAGTCGGCCTTTCCCGGCAGGGAATAGGGTGGGGCTTATTCTAGTTAGTCGGCCTTTTGGGTGATGGAAGGGACCGTCTCTGGTCGGCAGCCTCTACCTCTGCTCTGGGCCTACCCCTGCCTGGTTCTGATTTGGATGGTGAGTCCTCAACATGTGTGATGGGTCAGCCCTCCTGGGATCGCCTTCAGAAGGCCATTACTCCCCATGGAGGTACCCTCCTTCTCAGAGTCCTCCTCAGAGCCCACAGTGGAGGAACCCCATCGGAACAGGACATGCAAGAGGAGGCACCTGGACTCCCCTCGAGAGTCCCTCATTGAGGGCACGGATTTTGAGGAAGGGGACCGGTCCCTCAGACCTCCATCTGAGGAGGTGTCCTTTGGAGACATAACTCAAGATCCTGAAAGATTGGGGGGGGGTTGGTCTGCCCCCACCCCATCCTCAGAGGAATCTGTTCCTGAAGGAGTTCAGGACAGACTCATCTTGCTCCTGGCTGTCTTCCCCCTGCGGATGAGCTAGTTCAACTTATTCCCAGCAGGGTGTGGAAGGAGCTGGACACAGTAGAGCTGTTCCCCAGGAGAGCGCACAAGTTCCTAAGTCCAGCAAAGGACAAAGCTTTTTGGAATAAGGGTGTCCCTGTGGATGCCATTGTGGATGTTCATCGTGTTACACTGCTGCAGTCATTACACGTGGGTTATCCTGCTGTCAGGCGGTCCCACAGTCGGCCAGAGTTCCAAAGTCTTGGTCCGGCGTCGGTTGCTGTCGCTTCTTCCCTGACGTCAGTGCGCCAGGGGTATATAAGATGCATCCAACGCCATTTTCTTCAGTCTTTCTTGCCGCGCGGTGCCCGAAGCAGAAGCAGTTCGCAAGTGCCGGTCAGCCGGTTCCTGAGATTTTCGAAGTCGAATTTCAGATCCGAAGTCTTCAATAAAGCTAAGTACCCCGTTGGGGAAACTTTTTTCTTGCCTCAGACCGATGTCAGAAAAAGTTAATTGTATTTCTTGTGGGAAGCAAATACCTCATAAGGACTTCCACTCTTACTGTATTCCATGCCTAGGCCCTGATCACGACGTCACTAGTTGTCGGTTTTGTGCTAGATTTAACAAACGCACTATAAAAAGACGTTTTGAATTTGCTTTGCACTACTTTGGCAGAAGGTTCAATTATACTATGCCGTCGGATCAACCGACGACTGCAATTCCGAAAAAACGCAAAGACAAGGATAAAGACAGGCATCCGAGGTCGAAAACCGACGACGAAACCTCTTCTAGGCCAGTCGCCGGTTCTCAGTGAGGCACTTTCGCAGCCCCTGACACCTGCTACCTCAGAGCCACAGGCCGCCTCCGACTCCCACATGGAGACAGCTAGGCCTCTGGAAACTCAAGGTATTGGTCCTACGGAAACTAATCCCTCAGATGGGTCTGGAGCCGCTGAGCAGGCATTGGCTTCTGAGGGTGTCTTCAGACCTTCACAACTTACCATTAAAGCAACAGCCAAGACAAAAGTACCATTAAAGACAAAGAAGCAAGTACAGCATTCTCCTGGACAGTCCTCCATGCCTAAGAAACAGATGCTTAAAATGGCCGAAGACCTCATTACTCTAATTAGGGGTTCCCGTCTCCCTCCTGAGAAAAGGCCTAGGCAGGATACAGACTATGATTCCTCTGATCAGGTTTCCATTTCTTCTGATTCCTCTTCAGACCAGGGATACTCTCTACCCCCCTATGAGGACTCTGATGCTGAAGAATCTATCCCTTCAGCCTCTCCTGAGGATTATTCTTTTGGGGAAACTTTACATACCATGAGGGAGCATTTCCATTGGGAAAGTCAGGATTATTCAGAATCCAAGAAAAGACTCAGGGATTTCCTTTTATTGCCTCAGCACAGGCCCCTGGCTATTCCGCCTGTGCTAGATATTATGGATGATGTGTTCTCTTGAATCCAGCTTATCTCCTGATTGTTTGCCCCCTGCACCAGCCAAGCCAGATAGGTATTGAATCCCTGACTCTCTCATGTTTCTTTATAAAAATCCTTCTGCTGATCCAGAAACTATTTCCCAGGGTCCAAAAGGGGTTAAGGCTTCCATTGCAAAAAATCCAGTACCCTCTGACAGAGATTCCAGAGCTTTGGATAGATGGGGGGAAAAAAGTATACACTTCTGCAACTTTAGCAGTAAGAACTTTAAATTGCCAGTTTCACATGCTTAAGTACCAACAATATTTAATGGCTCAGTTAAAACAGAAAATGCTTGCGAGCTCAGAAGCTCCTGACTATAAAGAAATGCAGGATTTATTACATGCAGTAGAACAGGTGGGAAAACATACTCTGCAATGTGGTTTTGATTCTTTAGAGGCCTCTTGTAGAGCCGCAGTTACAGGTTCTGTGACTCGAAGACATGCTTGGTAAAAGGAACAGAGTTTACCTGATTGTGTTAAGGCAAAATTATTGGATGCTCCTTTACAGCGTGATACCTTGTTTGGTGTTAAGGCAGAAGAGGTGTTAAAGAAAATGGAGGATAAAGCCAAATCTATGCAAACAGTCAAGGATTTCTTACAGGTACAGCCACCTCGATTTAGCAGAAATTGGCCAACAAAGAATTGGTCCTTTCCAGTGTCAGACAGGCCACAGAGAGGCAGATTACAGACACCCAAGGGGGGGCAGATCTCAACCCCAAGGCTCTAACAGACAATGACAGTGGGACACTTCAACCCCAAAAGGAGGTGAGGACAAGTCTCAACCTTACAGGAATCCGTCCCAATGACTTCCCCCTTCGTACGCCAAGCACTTCCCTTTTGGCAGCCCCCTTAGGGGGAAAACTAGCACTTTTTTCTCAAAACTGGCAAACTAATACCCAAGACAAATGGGTTCTGAATATTGTGTCTCAAGGTTACAGGTTCCACTTTCATACTTTACCAAGGCTAAAAGGAATGCCAGACCTGCCACAAAATCAATGGGCAGAGGCACAAAAACAAATTTCAGCCCTCATGGACATGAGAACTATTCAAAAAGTACCACAACAGGAACAAGGACAAGGATTTTACTCAAGACTCTTCCTGGTCCCCAGAAAGGACAAGGCCTGGAGGCCCATACTAGATCTTTCAATTCTAAATACTTACCTGGGTATTCCAAAACTCAAAATGTTGACATTACAGCAGCTTCTACCCATGCTGGGCAGGAAGGCTTGGCTTGTTACTCTGGACCTCAGAGGCATACCTGCATGTCCCTATCAGACAAAATTGCAGACGATACCTCCGATTCAAAGCTGGTACAATGCACTTCCAATTCTCTGCACTGTCCTTTGGCTTATCTACTGCGCCCAGGGTCTTTACAAAGTGCCTGGCACCAGTAATTGTATTTTGTAGACAAAAAGGAATTAAAATATATCCATACCTGGACGACTGCCTCATTCAAGCAGAGACAAAGGACATTCTTCTACAGCATCTGACGTTTATAAAAAGGTTGCTAATTTCTCTAGGGTACACAGTAAATGAAAAGAAGTCAAAACTAGTGCCCTCACAACAGATTATATTCCTGGGTGCCAGCTTAAATACAACGGCCCAGATGGCTTATCTCACGCCAGACAAACAAGTTCAACTAACTCAATATTTTCAATTAATGGCAAAAAAGTCCCATCTCCCTGCAAGAAAAAATCTGCAGGCCCTTGTATTCATGGCATCCTGGATACTATTAATACCATATGCTAGACTACATATGAGGAAATTACAATGGTACCTAAAAAGTGTTTCGACTGAACACTCTCACAGTTTAGAAGCAGTAATACCAATGATTCCCTGCCTACAACAGGAGTTTCGATGGTGGGCACAGGCATGTCACCTAAACAAGGGTCAGCCTTTTACCCTACCCACAGCCAGGCAGACTCTAACAACAGATGCTTCAGATTACACCTGGGGGAGCACACATGGCAGGAAAATGCATTCAGGGCAAGTGGACCACAGACCAAATGCATCTTCACATCAATCAAAAAGAGATGTTGGCTGTTCAAAATGCCCTAACAGCTTTCAAGGACCTTCTGCATCCAGGAGATACTATTAGACAGACAACACCACAGTAATGTGGTACATAAACAAGCAAGGGGGCACTCATTCTTATCCCCTATGCAGGCAAGCCATGACCTTGTGGAACACAGCTCTAAAGTATCAAGTTCATCTGCAATCACAATTCCTGCCAGGAAAGAAGGTGGCAGACTATCTAAGCAGAAATATCATGGACCCTCACGAATGGAAATTGAATCCACAAATCTTCAACATGGTAACGCAAAAATGGGGATGCGCAAACATAGATCTTTTTGCCTCCCCACTGAATTGCCAACTACAAAAATTCTGCACAAAGACTTATCACACACAAGCATGGAAAGTGGATGAGCATGGAAAGTGGATGCTCTCTCGTTCAGCTGGAAAAGCCTAAAAGTTTATGCCTTCCCACCACTGCCTCTCCTTTCAAAGGTACTCCTAAAAGCTAGACAAGAAAAACCACAGATGATCCTGATTGCTCCAGACTGGCCACGCCAACACTGGTACCCTATCTTAAGGAACTTGGCTCAAGGCCCACCATGGATTTTGCCTCAAATTCCACACCTTCTGACTCAACAAAACAATCCGATCCTGCTCGGTGAGCTCAAAATCCTAAACCTGGCTGCATGGCAGATTCATTAGTCAAACAGGCAACACCTCTCTCTAAAGCGGTTATGGATGTCATTTTGGAGGCCAGGAGGCCTAGTACCAGGAAAGCTTACTCAGAAAAATGGAAGAGATTCTGCGCCTGGAACCAGGCTCAAAGCCTTGACCCTCTTGTCCCAAACATTCCTCAGATTTTACAATACTTAACTGAGATGTTGGACAAAGGCCTATCCTTCTCATCAATTATGATCCACGCCACTGCCATTTCAGCACATTACAACACGGATCATCCTTTATTCTCTCATCCCTTGCTAAAGCAGTACCTCAGAGGGGCTAAAAACATAAGACCGCCCCGGAGAGCACCAACACCAACTTGGGACCTCAATTTCGTTTTGGAAAAACTGACCCTGCCACCTTTTGAGCCAGCCAGTACAGCTATCTAAAATTTTTATCATGGAAAACAGCTCTGCTCCTAGCAGTAACTTCAGCACGAAGAGTCTCAGAGCTACAGGCATTAATGGCAGTGGAACCTTTTATAATTTTTCATCAGGACAGGGTTTCTTTAAGGACAAACTTTACCTTTATGCCAAAGGTGGTATCTAGTGTGGCTCTTAACCAAACCATCCATTTGCCAACTTTTTATCCAAACCCCCAGAATAAAGGGGAGAAACGTCTGCACTCTTTGGACATACACAGGCAGCTACACTTCTACTTGGACAAAACAAAAGCTTTCAGGAAAACTGAGCAACTGTTTGTATCATATGCTGCAGGATCACTGCAGGATCACAGGGCAAGCCTATGTCAAAGCAGACTTTTTCCAAATGGATAAGACACTGTATTCATTACTGCTACACACAGCATGGAAAATCAGTCCCTAATAACATTAGGCCACATTCCACCAGGGCAATAGCCACTTCAGCCTTTCTCAGAGGAGTACCTACCAAGGAAATTTTGGAGGCTGCAACTTGGAGTTCAGTGCACACCTTTACCAAGCATTACCACTTGCCTCTTCACTCTAAATCCAGAGCAGGATTTGCCACTGCAGTTCTGCATGGCCTCATAGCCAATCCTAACTCTTTATAGACCAGCCACCCAACCTTAGCTTTGGGATTCTACCCAAGTGTAATGACTGCAGCAGTGTAACATGATGAACATAGTACAGTTTTGTACCTACCATAAATGTAGATGTTCAAGTGTTCACACTGCTGCAGTCCAGGTTACCCTCCCCCCATCCCCTCTGAACTAGCTGCACTTATCTATGCCTTTCTATCCTATACAACCGTTGTGGTGTATTTGCTTGTAACCGAAGGTATTGTTTTTATTTTATATGTATATTTTTTATTAGCAATATATATTGCCTACCTACGTGGGGGCACCTGACATCTGGGGCAAGAAAAACTGAAGAAAATGGTGTCGGATGCATCTTATACACTCCTGGGGCACTGACGTCAGGGAAGAAGTGACAGCAACCGATGCCGAACCAAGACATTCGAACCCTGGCCGACTGTGGGACCCCCTAACGGCAGGATAACCCAAGTGTAATAACTACAGCAGTGTGAACACTCGAACATCTACATTTATGGTAGGTACAAAACTGTACTTTGCTGCACCCACCAAGAAAGAGCTTGCGGAGCAGAGCTTTAGAGTCCATCCCCCTAATAGAGGGTTGCAGGCGATTGACCATTTTGGGACTCCTCAGAATCCTCCTCTGCTGGCCTGGGAAGGGGATTTGATGGCAGATGCTGTCTCAGAGGCAAAGTAGGTCCGCAAAATTAGGGCTCCTGAGAACCATTCTTGGAGAAGCCCTCACAGTGCTCCTGAAGATCTGCCTGCCTGACTGCCCTGCCCTGGAGTAATTTGGGGGCAATATCTCCTTGTACCCCCCTGGCTTGGGCTGCTATTACCTCAGACCAGTGGGTGCTAAGCATTGTGTCCAGGGGATACTTTATATCCTTCGATCAACCCCCAATCCAAAAATCACTCCCGGACGTTCCACCCTGCCAGAGGGAATTAGCGCTTATAGTTGTTCAAGACCTTCTTCAAAAAGAGCCACCTAGGAGCTCCCAACAGGACAAGGATCTGAAACTTGCTCTCGCTTCTTTTAGTGCCCAAAAAAACAGGGGACCCTCCGTCCCATTCTGGACCTCAGCAAGTTGAATTTATCTGTCAGGAAGTCGAAGTTCAGTCCATTCTTGCAGTTCTGCTCAAGGATGATTGGATGTACTTGGTAGATATCAAAGATGCATACTATCACACAAAAATCGACAGACGCTCCAGGACATTCCTGCGCTTCTGGCTGGAGACCAGTCACTGTCAGTTTAGAGCCCTGCCCTTTGGTCTCACCTTAGCCCCCTGGATGTTCACCAGATGTATGGCTGTGGTAGCAGCCCATCTCCGGCTGCAGTGGTTTCAGGTCTTCCAGTACCTGGATGATTGGCTCCTCATGGCTCCCACAAGGCATCCTCTCACTCTAGCCACAGATTACACTCTTGGCCTATTTGGAAATCTGGGCATTGCAGTCAGCCTTACCAAGTCACACCTTGTCCTGTGTCAGAGACTGGAATTCATAGGGGTACTTCTGGACATTGTGTCGGAGACTGCAGTTCTTTCCCCATGCATGGGTAGACAGGATCCAGAGCAAGTCCTCCTCCTCCTGGATTGGGAGAGTGTCCCTGCCCACCTAATACATCAAGCCCTTGGTTCTGTGGTGGTGGCTGTTCATCTGGTCCCCCTCGCCAGGTACCACATGCGAGTGCTTCAATGGACCCTTGCAGTACAGTGGTTAGCTCATCCTCACCTTATGTCCATGGCAGTTCAGATATCTCGAGTCTGCTGGCGTCACTTAACATGGTGGCTCCGGTCCAAGGATGTTCTGCTAGGCAGACCCTTTTGTCTTCCACACCCGCAGGCCCTTTTGTCTTCCACACCCGCAGGCCACGGTGACCATGGATGCCTCCCTGTTGGGGTGGAGGTATTTTCAGGGAAGGACGGTCCAAGCCACTTGGTTCCCATCGGAGACCAAGTTGCACATCAGTGTCCTAGAGATGAGAGCTATCTTCCTATTGTTGCAAGCATTCCAGGACTGTCTCCCACTTGGGACTGTGGCAGTTCAGACAAACAACATGGCGGTAGTCTGGCACATCAGGAAGCAAGGGGGGACACAATCGTATCCTCTGTACAGAGAGGCCATGAGAGTGTGGGAATTGGCTACGTCTTCCAGGCACCTTGTTCTTGTAACGCATATTCCCAGCGATTCCAACATGTTGGCAGGCAAGCTCAGCAGATCTGTCCCGAGTCCCCACAAGTGGTCCCTGAACCAGTCATTGGCAAACCAGATTTTCGACTGTTGGGGTTCTTCCATGCTGCAATCTGTTTGCATCCACGATCAATCAGAAATGCAGCAAATACTTTGCCCTGATCCCCCCACCAGGGGAGTCACCCAGGGACGCTCTGATTCACAATTGGCCACTGGGACTTTTCTATGCCTATCCTCCAACTCCCCTCATTCCAAAAGTCTTGCAGGAAGCCCGTTGGCTGAAGGCTCACATCATCCTCAATGCCCCCTTCTGGCCTCATCTGACATGGTTCTCCCTCCTCTGGTCTCATCTAAAATATCAACCCTGGATATTAGATCCAGCCCAGGACTTCATTTTCCATCCCTGGGGACTTCCTCTTCCCAACATTTAATCCCTGAGGCTGACAGCTTGGTACCTCCAGTTCCAATGATTGTCAGCCAGGTTAAACTGCCTTTTCCATTGAAGGACATCATTTTGGCATCCCAGAAGCCTTCTACTAAAAAGGTTTATTCCAGCAAATGGGAGAGGTTCTCTCTTTGGGCTCATCAGCAGAACATAGATCCTTTTTCTGCTCTTTTTCCGGACATTTTGTCATTCCTTTCCTCTCTGTTTCATCAAGGAGCGAGTTTCTCAATGAATAAACTTCAGTTGGCGGCTATTTCTAATTTTCATCCAAGTGCCAGCCCCATGTTTTCTTCTAGATTGTGCAAGGCCTGTCTTAAGGGTGTTTTCTTGCTCAGGCCTCCTTTCAAAGATCCATCTCCTCCTTGGGATCTTACATTGGTGCTGCAGTCCCTGACACAGCCCCCCTTCGAACCTATTGCAAAGTGTGATATTACGTTTCTTTCTTGGAAAATGGCATTTTTGGTGGCTGTTTCCTCTGCCAAGAGGGTTTCTGAATTGCATGCTCTTTGCATAAAAGCTCCCTTCATGATTTTTCGCAAGGATAGAGTTTCTGTCTGGACCAAAACTTCATTCCTTCCTAAAGTAGCCTCAGAAACTAACCTTAATTAGTCAATTCAGTGTCCTGTCTTTTTCCCAATTTTTCGAATAAAGGAGAGTACAAACTTCATTGCTTGGATGTACATAGGCAGCTACGTTTCTTTTTGAAGAGGACTTGAGTTTTTTGAAAATCAGATTAGCTTTTTCGTAGCTTTCTCTCAGGCGAGGAAAGGTAGGGCGGTTTCCAAAGTGCCAATTTCATGTTGGATCACTTGTTGCATAGCTCACATTTCTTCCCAGGCCTGTTAAAGCTCATTGTACTAGTTTGATGACCACTTATTCGGCCTTATGTGCTAGGACTTCCTTGGATGAAATTTGTGCTGCTGACACTTGGTCAAATCCCCATACTTTTGTAACTCATTACAAGCTGGATTTGGTGTCCAGGGGTAGTGCTTTGTTTGGTTCTTTTGTGCTCCGAATTATCCTTCCTTGAGACCACTCAGGGTTATAGATAGCTGGAGACTCTGACCCATCCGTGATCAATATTGACACAGATAGCATCAGATAAAGAGTTAGTACTTACCATAACTTGGAATCTGTGCTATCCAGTGTCATTATTTATCACATTCCCACCCTCCGTCCCCCTCCTTCTGGTGACAAGGGGATTCGTGGAGTATTGGTGTGTTTTGGTTCTGATTTTCCTTATTGTGGACAGTTTCACTGTCCTTATTTTAATGTAGTAAACCTGATCTGAGGATTATGGTTAACGGGTTCCTGAGAGGGGAGGAGTTCAAGCTCAGGAACTGTCGCTTACTCTGCCAGCTCGGATCAGAGGTCGGATCCAAAACCCATCCGTGATGAATAATGACACTGGGTAACACAGATTCCAAGTTATGGTAAATACATAACTCTTTTTTTAAACTACCTTAGTTATAATTTAGAATAAGGGCATTATGCTAGATACCTACCTGCATAAAAACAGAATTATTTTTTTGATTCTGTATTTAATATGATCAAAACACTTTTACTTCCCTCCAGCAGCCCGATATTACGTTACATTAATTTTAACTTATTTCCTTCTACCCTTTTTTATCTTGTTGTATTGTAAAACCTGGATGTTTTACAATTAAAAAAAGTGTGTTTTCTCATCACTAGCATGTGCAACAGTAATGGATAGAACTTCCTGCTTCTCGCATTTAAAATATGTTGGACTACAGATTATACAGAGTTGCTTTACAGTGTAATATGCAGCTTACATCATGCCGTTATTATCTTAAATTAATAAGAACAACTTTTTTTTTTTAAACTTAACTTCCTTGTCCGCCTAAACTTTGAAGATAAAATGTGATTTATATTTTAGCATTCTCCCACCAGTTTAACAAAGTTAACAACATTCTAGTCTGTTTCAGCCACTTTTTGCAGAGCCACAGATGTCCTTCCATGTCACTGTTGCAGTATTTATCTTGGGATATCTTGCCAAGTGTAGCTGAACTTGTGGCCAGCATACCAAATCTTTTACACTTTCCAGGAATCGTATATCAAGACATAATGTCCTACATACAAAGCGTAAGGCACATGTGTGTCATTTGGTTGCCTAATTCTCAGAATTTCATTGCCGTTAGTCCGAGCACATCCACTGAATTCGATCTGTATGCAGTTTACCAGTTGGTTCATCTAAAGAGCTTTCTAACGATAATGCCCCATTGGGACTCCTTCCTTTCTTCTTTTATTTCTTGTAATTTATATTGATGTCATCCAGGAAGGAAAAGTGTGAGTGTCGGAGGCAGAGCCCCCATAAAGATATAAACGAGAATTACCTTTTTTGTTTGGATGCTACACACAACAATATGCACTGAGAGACTTGTCAGGCATTTGTCCCTAAGTCACTTCACAGTCATCTATCATCTCTGTCGATTTATTTAGAAAAACAACTCCTGAAGCTTTTGGCTCAGGTTTCCATGGCTGAATTCACTTACCATGAAATTCAACCGGTACTTAAGAAAAAAGCTAAAACGGCATGTACTGATTCTTCTGCTTTGAAGCATTCACCAGCAGTCTCCCTCAGGTTGGATGAAGAACCAAAGGACTGTCTGGTGCTGATGCTGGTTCCCTCTGCCCGCAATCCAGTGGAAAGCCAACAGGAGCTGTCTAATGGTATGTCCACCGAGGCTGTGCATACATATGTTACAGTTGTAGAGGAAGAATCATGACTGATTACATCCTAGGGGGATTCTCCAAATATTAGCTAGGGGAATAGATGCCTGGTACCCTCATCGTATCTAGGCTGGGGTCTGAACCTGAACAGAGAACCAAACATGCAACTTCTATGGCGAAGGATCCTCATGTAAAGTGGCAGGACTTTACTTGGGGACTGTTTAATGCCACTGTGAATGAGAAACCCCCACAAGGGTTGTCTGTCCCTTCTTCTGCTCCCTGGTGTTTCACCCCTTCTAAGAGGTCTAGGGATTCTGATTCTTCCGATGAAGAGTTGGATTCTGGTGAATAATCCTTGACATATTCCTCCCATATCCACTCTCCTCTTGTCCTATGGTGTGATGAAGAGGTTTTCTTGTCCCTTGATTGTCCTTTTGCAGAATTATCTTCTGGGGATACAGTGCTGTTTGTGATGGAACATTTTAAGTAGGACTGTTCTCAGGTTTCTGAGGTTCAGAAGAGATCTTTTGAACTCTTGAAAATAGACTCGCCCAGACCCTCTGCAGTCCCTCCTGTTTTAGCTGCCCTTTTGAATACGTTTGCAGCAGCCTTTCAGGCTCTCAACTTGCAGCCTCAAAGAAGCCAGATTTTAAAAAGTCTATGAAGATCGCAAGTGTTTGTGTAAAAGCCCTTCATATAATCCTGCTGTTTCCACGTCCGCAGGTAGCCCATCCAAACTTCTATCCTCTTCCAAGTTATTACTTCTGATAAGGACAGCCTTGCTATAGAGAGATGTGGGGAAAAAGTGTATACTTCTGCTATTTTGGCCTTTTAGAGACAGTAATTATCAGACCAACATGATCAGATGTATCCTGGCTCTTTTCTCCTGACCTTTTTCTTTTTTTTCCCTATGTGCTAAAATTGGACAGTAAGATAACTACCCTTTCTCTGCTGAGGTTTGCCACACCATTCCATTAAATGCAGCTGATGCCCCTTCTAGGGCAGATGTGTCTGGTTCTGTTATGAGGAGATATTCTTGGTTGTGGCTTCAAGCCTTGAGGACATTAAGGTCAAACCTTTAGATTAACCCCTAGACAATCAGAAATTGTTTGCACTGTTAATGGAGAATTGTTTAAAACCCTTCAGGATAAGGGTAAGGTTATACAAGAGATCTGAAGCAAATTTTTGTTTCCCCTGTATCTATGTTCCAGAGGCACTATCCATCTATTTTTATTTCCCAATAGGCAGCCTAGACTGTCTGCTAGAAGAAAGAGGATTTCCAAGCGCTTTTACCCAGACAAAGCTACCAGTAGTTCTAGAGGCCTAAAACCTTATTTTCCTGGCAAATATGCTTCTATCTGACATCCAGCATTTCCTTTCCCTTGGCTAAATTCCTGTGTTCCTCAAGCTAACCCTTTCCTTTCCTGTTTGGCAGCAGATAACGACAAATGCCAGGGTTCTCTCCATCATCCAAAAAAGTCGTTTTATGACTTGGAAATCCCTTCCTCAATTTTTTGGCCTTCCTCAGCCTCCTCCATACCAGCTTCCTCATTTTCCTGTGGTTCTGTGGGATGTGGTGGATAAAGAAACCATCCAACCTGTTGCCCTGTCTCAGCAGGGAACAGGTTTTTATTCCAAAATGTTTGATTCCCAAGAAGGAGAGGCCTAACCTAGATCCATCCTTTCTCAAGGTCCCATCCTTCAGAACGTTGTCTTTTCAGACAGTATTCACTCAGTTACTTCCTCAAGCTTTTCTGGTATCTGTGAATTTGAAGGACACTTGTCTCCATATTCTTTATTCACTTTCTCTTGGGAAGTTTTTATGTTTGTTTCCTCCTTCTCCTCATTATCTGTTCTGTGCTTTGCCTTTTGGTCTTTCTACAGCTCCAGTGGTCTTAATCAAATGTCTGGCCCTGTAGTAGCATTATGCAGACTTCAGGGAATTCAGATATTCCCTTATTTTGGATGACCATCTAAAATCCCTTCTCAGCAGCTTCTGTTTCTAAATCTACACTTCACTATGCTTAGGGTCTGTAATGTGGGGTTCACTGTCAATCTCCAAAAGTCTGTGTTGGCTCTCTGTCAGGATCATGTGTTTTTGGGCTGCAGGATTAAGACCATTCCAATATTGGCTAGTCTCCCACCTCTCAGGGTCTTCACTTTGACTGCTAATTTTCAGTCTCTTCTTCCAGTCCTTCCTGTAAGAGAATTTCTCCAGTCCCCGGAGTACATTACATCCACCATTTTCATGGTTCCTTTTGCTGAACTCCACATGAGGAAATTTCAGTGGTATCTTAAGACTGTTTGGCTCCAGCACTGCCATCCTGTGGAGTATCCGATCCCTCTCTTACCTTTTCTCTAGCTCAAGCTCTTATGGTGGATTCATCAGATTTCCCCGAATCCAGGTCTGCCTTTTCAAGTTCTTCTCCCTATTCAGGAGCTATACATGGATGCTTCTGATCACGGTTGGGGAGCATCCTCCAACAACCTAAAATTCCAGGGTCTTTGGTTCGGTCAACAACTGACAGACTATATCAACTTCAAGGAGATGAGTCCTCTACTTCTAGCTGTTCAGGCGTTTCACTCCCTTTGGGTTCCAAGTCCTCTCAAGGTTTTTATAGTCAATACCACAGTCATGTGGTACATCAGCAAGCAAGGGGGCACAACATTTTAACTTCTTTGGAGGCTGGCTCTTCGGGCTTGGGGTTTTGCAGTCTGCTATCACTTGGTTCTACAGGCAGTTTACATCCCTTCAGAGCACAATCTGATGGCATACTCTTTGAGCAGGTACAGGACAAATTCTCATGAATGGATGCTTCACAGGGAGGTATTTCTAGCCATTATACAACAGTGGGGGTACTCATTGGGTAGATCTTTTTGCCTCCCCTGTGAACAGACAGTTTCCCCAGTTCTGTTGGAGTGCAAAGACCTCTGGCTTAGAACATGGAGTCCATGTCTTTTTCTTGCAAGGGGATATTTCTGTATGCCTATCCCCTTCTTTCTCAACTACCATAGTTCCTGCACAAGATAATATGGGACACATCCAAAATCTTGCTAGTGATTTCCTTTGACCTAGACAGTACTGGTTCCCCCTTCTATGTCACCTGGATGGGGCAAATATGACAAATTACCTCACAGGATGGAACTTTTCACATGAAACAAAGGATCTCTGATTCACTTTCACTTGCCCACTCTTCAACTGACACTTTCGGTGAAGGGTTTTGATTACTTTCAGGCAGTGATTTTTCTGAGGACGTACTTTGGGTTTTGCAGGAGGCAGAAACCCAAAGATCTTCTGTAACTAAATAGATGAGATTTTCTATTTAGTGTCTCAAGCATTACCTGGACCGTTTTTCTGTGAGGATCCCCACGGTCCTTTCTTATTTCTGTAAACTGCTCAGTTCTGGTTTGGCATATTCATCTGTTAAATTTAATTTGTCAGCCATTTCCAGCTCTCTGCCTCTGAATCTACCTTTGGCTTCTAGTTTTGAAGTCAAAAAATTTTTGAAGGGTGTCCTTATCGGGCCTTTAAGAAAACCTGTTCTTTCTTCTTGGGACTTTAATGTTGTACTTGAAAAATTGACTTAGTCCCATTTTGAGCCTGCTTTTTCTTCCTTGCAAAATTGTACTTGGAAGAACAATATAGTTGGTGGATTTTCTGACAATGGGGTTTCTTAACTTCAAACACTCATGGAGATTCCTCCTTTTTGGTTTCTCACAAAGAGAGGGTCTCTCTTCATACCAGTCCTTCTTTTATGGCTAAGGTGGATAATGATTTGTCCTTGAATTAGTCCATTTATCTTCCTTCTTTTTCCTTTCTCCACAGACTATTAGTGAAAGGGTTCTTCACACCTAGGATTTACTTAGCTCAGATATTACTTGACAAGACAAAAACGTATCATGACATTTGAGCAACTTTATTTCCTTTCATGCTAGGAAATTTGGTTTGGAGGTGTCTAAGAAAACCATCTCCTGGATTTCTACGTCCATTTCTTTTTACTATTCTTTTCATGACAAGCAGATTTCTGCTTCTGTTTGTGCTCATCCTACCAGGACAGTGGCCTCTTCTGGTAGTTTTTTCAAGGATCTGGATATTATATCCATCTTGGAAGCTGCTACTTTTTTGATAAAAATGTGAACATATTCATTCCATTTATTTTCTTAATTATTGGAAGCCATCTCCTGTACTAAAGCTAAAAATTCAACTGCTTTTTGCTGAACAGCTGCAAGGTCCTTGCCTGACTGCTTTTTTTTTTCTTTTCTGGTTGATTTTCTCACCAGATTTCTTCTTTGCAGGCAACCAGACAGTGTAATTTCTAGACAGTAACTGAAATTTTCCCAGACTGACAGTTTAAATGGCCAACAACAGAATTTATTAGCCAGTAACTGAATTTTACCCAAATTAATAAATTTTACTGGCTTTTTAAACAGTTTTTTAGTTTTCACACTGGGAGAGCTGTAGTCAGTCTGCTGCTCAGTGTGCAGCCATCTTGGAAGTTCCTAATTTGCAGATCTCTTTTCAGCAGAGGAGAGTATTTGCTACATTGTTTAAATGTTCATTAGCAGTAACATTGCTGCATGGACTGCAAATCAAATAAAAAAATCATTATCAGCTTTTTATTTTTTTATCATACACATCTAATAAATTATGCCAAAAAAGTGTTAAAATATTGGTAGCTTTTTATTGTATTGTGATTTGTCATCAGAAGTACAACAGAGATTTGTGTAATAAGTCTTCTGCACATAACTAGTAAAGCAGTGGTTACCTTTAAAGCCGTCCTTGAGAATGCTCCAGTAGATGTTATTGCTGCAGCTGTGACATTGCACGGCACTGTAAGCTGAATGAGATCTCAAGGTCTAGGTCTGTCTTCAGGTCTGTACTAATTCAAGGTATTTTATCATGGTGTGACATGCAGCTGTTCAAACATTCACTTATTTGAATGGAAAGAAGATCATAGAAGTGATCAAATATGAAAAGATCAAAAATTGCTTGCCTTCTTGTGCAAGATTTTGGTACAGTGTGGATTGAGAATTTTCACTTTCTCTACGGTAGTGTGACCTTCGGGGTCAGTATGTAGCAGTGGGATGTGGGAGGTGCAGGAGGGCTTGCCCCCCCCCCCCAATAAAAAGAACAGTTTAAAAACATTTTTTCAAGTTTTTTTGTGTGCTTGACTGCTTGAATTTCAAACACATTTAAGAACTCTCTACTCCCTATGTTTTTGTTTTGAGTGTTTATTGTAGAGTCCTTGTTATGATATCACCTAATGAAAGCCCCAGGGCTGTTGCTCTAATGATGTGAAGTGGAAGGACTGAATTATGCAAAATAAACAATGTATGTGTCATTACAATAGATCTTCATGCTCATCCATTTGAACATCCCCACTCTCCTTTTGGTTTTGAGGGATGTTTGGTAATTTGTTGTATGACTTATGTGTTTGTTGTTGTTTATTGTGTCCTTCCTTGATCACTGTTACAGTATTGATTGCATATATGAAGGATCCTTCTAAGGATTATGTACATCTGGCCAGCATATCAAAGCTTGGGTGCCTGCCTCTCTCTCTCTATACATCTGAACGTGTACCCAAACGTAAAAATGTGAGGCAGTACATAAGGGCTATATATACTGGTAACAAAATCCTCACAGCATTCTTGCTGCCAACCTGAACACTGAGAATTTGCTTTTATTTCTATCAGATCTATGGCCTGTGCCATTTTCCCTTGCTGGTGGGCCGATAAGTATCCCCATTTGGGAATCTTCCTCTTATTTCTTTTGACGAAGTGTTATTTCTTTCATGTGAACTAAGAGGGATAAATGTCACCGTGGGAAGCAGTTGCTGTGTAAAGATAGTCATAAAGAGTGTTCCATTTGTCAGTTGTTTGTGCCTAAAATCTTAATGAGCATCTTATCTTCCCTCATTATCTACTGAGAAAAATTCAATGCCTGAAGATTCTGTTGTCTGTTCAGTCCCAAACATCTCTGATATGGCACTTGATGAGCCCTCAGACTACCCATTTTTTCCTGCTTTTCCCATTATTGTGACCCCATTGGAGACTGGTAAGGCGTTGTTAACAAGTCCTGCAAACCGATCAGACAACATGTTGCCTCGGAAACCTGTCTTAGTTAATTCTCCCATCCAGATAGCTAGATGGGGTTTATATTAGCTCTTCAAATGCTTAGGTTGTCGAATGCCAAAATGTCAACATCTAAACATCGAAGTCTAATAAACGCGACAGGCCAATTATGCAAATTTTTCCCTGGGAAAAATTTGCTTGGCCATCATTGAGGATTTGCCCTTTTCCCTGATATAGAACGATCTTGGAGTTGGTATATTTAGTTAGGGGGGTGTGGGGTGCACAGCCCACCAATTGATTAAGGTTTTAGATTTTTTTTTTTTTTTTTTGGACATGCAAATTTTTTCCCTGGGAAAAAATTTGTGTAATTGGCCTGTCACGTTTATTAGATTTCGACGTTTTGATGTTCGACAGCCTAAGCGTTCAAAGATCTAATAGAGACCCGCTAGATGTACTGTTAAGTTCAGTTATGATGCTGCATATGCATCTTTTGCAGCTGCTGTAAGTGGGTATGTTATAAGGAGGTATTCTTGGTTGAGGTCCCAATTTTTACCAGAAGATGCCAAGTTCAGATTATTAGATGCCCCTCTGGATAGAGTGAATCTCTCTGGTTCTACTGCTGCTGAAAGCTTTAAAAACAAAACAGCAGGAGAGGTCAAATTATACAGGATTTTAAACAGATTTTTCTTTCTGCTGTCCCTAAATTCAAAAGGAATTCTCATTCTAAGGTTGGAATCTTCTTCATGGGGAACAGAAACCACAACAAGTGTAAAATGTTTTCCAAAAAGAAATTATAGGACAAATCAAAAGCAGATTTATACGAACCTAAGGTTTCCTTTCCAGACAAGTCAGCCAATTTGTGACTATCTGCTTCAACCTCGATCTTCCACATTAGTTTGTCTCCTCTTTTTCTATCAAAGAAGTTTTCTTTTTCCTTTCTTATATGGAGACTGAGATGGATAACTTTTTAACATCATAGAGAAATCCACCAACACACTTGGGTGTTCTGCAAGTACCCTCAAACTAAGAATACCTGGTTTTATCCATCCTGGAAAAGTTGTTCCTTCAGGGTTCTCTTCAAAGAGATGAAAAAAGGGATTTGATTCAAGACTCCTTTTGATTCCCTGAAAGGATAGCAATCGGAGTCTCATTCCAGATTTATCAGTCTTCAACACCTTCTTAATGGTGCCAAAATTCAAAATGTCTTCTCTGCAGACTCTTCTTCCAGTGATGCTTTTTTGGTCATCTTGGACATAGAAAATACATTTTCCCATTCACCGTGATTTTGTGCCTTACAATTTCATTTTCAGTTCTTTGCTTTGGACTTTTGTCTTTCCACAGCTCCAAGGGTATTCACTAAATGCCTAGCCCCAGTCATAGCTTTCTGCAAGCTTCAGAGGGTGTAGAAATCTATCTCTGTACAGACAACCTTCTCCAGGCATATTCAGCAGACAAACTTCTTCTGCATCACAAGGCTACCATGGATCTTCTTTTTTTTCCTGAAAAGTCTGTTCTCCTTCCATCTCATCTCAGCATCTGGTCTATGCTTCTCATATGGATCTCATCTCAGCATCTGGTCTGTGCTTCTCACATGGATCCTGGCTGCAGCAGGCTTGGCTATATGGGTTTTATCTTGCTAAGGGTGTAACAGCTGGACAGCTTCTAAAATTTTCAGGGCACCTTCCACCCACCCAAACCATTAGTTAGCTTGAGCTGACCTGACTAAAAAGTCAGGCTTTTGTGCCAAGCCTTTCATAGCTTTCCTTTCACAGAAGAGCACTCCTCACATGGGCTTCTGAGGATCGACTGTTGGCTAAAGTTGTTCCAGTACTGAGTATGTATGGTCCTTTCGGGGGGATGGCACTTACTTTTATTACATAAATTTTACTTTTTATGTAAAACTTTAATTTTGAAGCTAGGAAAAGTGTTTTTAATGATGCTCGTGTAAATTTTAATTTGAGGAGATTTGCTAGGTTACATTCTCAAAAGCTTCCAGAAGATGACAAATAAGACATTTTGAGTTCTTCCTTGGAATAGAGACTTAGTTTTTTTGGCATTTGCCCTCAGAGGTCCTTAAAAAGTGTGATGAGAGAGGTAAACTGGTTCAAGGGGTCTCTCAAATTTTTTAGCCATCCTTTCCAAAGTTTGCCAAGGGATTTAATGCCTCCTAAACCACTTACTTTGAAAAGAAAAATAAGCAGACCCAGCATGCTGCTGGTAAGCAAACATTTAGAAAGCAATGGCAGGGGAGTTCAAAGAAAAAAAAAACATGGACCCCCAGAACAAAGGACAGGCTAAGAAGTCTGACTATATGAGAGACTACCCTCCCCCTAACTCCCTGGTAATTCCTTAATTCTTCCAGAAAGTCTAAATCTCCATCTCTCTCTCTCTCTTAACAGATGGTTTAAGACGGCTAGGTTCCGAAAGTATAAAATCAAGGTTATCAACAGCAAGGGGAATCTGTCCCTCCTTTTTGATTGATTCTCTCACATCTGCTAGAACAAACTCTTCCTTTCTCATTCAGCATATGCCTTCCCAGGGACTGATGGAAGCTGTCACTCCTCCCTCAATTAGGAGAACAGTTTTATTCAAGGATTTTTCTGGTGCCAAAGAAAGAAGATTCTCTGAGACCAGATGTTCTTCGTGTTTCACTGTTGCAGTCATCACACTTGGGTTATCTGCTTGTAGGTAGCCCTCGGTCGGCCCAAATACCAGTGTCTTGAGATTTCTGTGTTGGATGCTGTCACTTCTTCCATGACATCAGATCGTCAGGGGTATAAAACAACCAGCTGACGCCATTACATCAGCTTTTCTTGCCGTGCGGGTGCCCAAAGCAGTTTGCAAGTGCCGGTCTGCCGCTACCTGAAATTTTCATTTTTCGAGTTTCAAACCTGAAGTCTTCTAAGGCTAAGTACCTCATTGGGGATCCTTTTTTCTTGTTCTAACCGATGTCAGAAAAAGTTAACAATTGTCATTCCTGTGGAAAGCAAATATCTCAGAGATTTTCATTCTTACTGCGTCAATTGTTTAGGCCCAGACCACAATGTTCCTCCCTGTAGATTTTGTGCCTTGTTCGACGCCTGACCTATTCATCATCGGCCTATCTTTGTAACTAAATTCTTTCGCTGTCATACTCCGTATTCTGAAATGGCTTCGTTAAGCCATCCGACTACCGATTTTCTGAAAAAAACGTAAGGATAAAGACAGAGACAGACCGCATAGGTCCAAAACTGCCAACGACACTTCCGTTAAGCTAGTTGCCAGTCCACCGGTACTCAGTGAGGCGCTTTTGCAGAACCCGATACCCCCTTCTACAGATTTGCAGGCCTCTACTGAGATCCAGTCGGAGTCCGGTATGCCGTACAATGCTTCTTCGACTATGGAACCTGCAGATGTCTCTACCTTGGATGGGTCCGGAGCTACTGTGCAGGCACCGGCTTCTGAGGGTGTATTCAGACCTTCCAATGTTCGTATTAAACTGACTACTTCGTTTTTGACTAAAACTACCAAATTTCTCAAGCCCAGAGTTCGCACTACGTCTAGGAAACCGACGCCCAAAGTGCATTCTCAAGCTCTCATGCCTCAGAAACAAATGTTTAGAATGGCTGAAGACCTTATTACTTTAATTAGGAGAAGCCAGTCTTCCCCCTCTAAAAGGCAAAGAATTGATTTTCCTTCACCAAGCATTACCATTTACCTATCTTTTCTAAATCCAGAGCTGGATTTGCTACAGCAGTCTTTCAAGGCCTGCTAGCCAGCCCTAACACTTCTTGACTGCCTCCACCCTTCCTCAGCTTTGGGAATCAGCCCAGGTGTGATGACTACAACAGTGAAACACGAAGAACGTAGTACAGTTGTGTACACTTTACCATAAGTGTAGATGTTCACGTGTCTTCACTGTTGATGTCCTGGTTACCCTCCCTCCAGCCCCCTGACTTCTCTATGCTTTCTACCCTTACTCTTTTTGGACATATCTTATGGCTATGGTATTTACTTTTTATTGGTGGTGTTCCACACCATGTAATTGCTTCGTGTTATGGGGGCACCTGACATCTGGGTCAAGAAAAACTGATGTAATGGCGTTGGCTGCTTGTTTTATACCCCTGATGACCTGATGTCATGGAAGAAGCGACAGCATCCGATGCAGAAATCCCAAGACTCTGGTATTCGGGCTGACTGAGGGCTACCTGCAGGCAGATAACCCAAGTGTGATGACTGCAACAGTGAATACACTCTAATATCTACATTTATGGTAAGTGTACACAACTGTACTTTCTGAACCTGCTTGTGATGGTGCCCATATTCAAAATACTACCACTTCACAGCTTATTACCCTTTATTCCCTATTTGAGTTCTCTAGCAACCTAAGATTTAAAAGATATAATCATCACATTGCAATGGCTACAGATTTTGTATGTTTCTTAAGGTTTTCCCTGTCTGAATCCCATTATCAGTTATCTGCATTACTCTTTGGTCTATCCACTTCTCGAAGGGTATTCAGAAAGCATCACGATACTGTGATAGCCTACTGTAGACTGAAAGTTATTCACATTTTTCTTTATTTAGGAAGGTCTTCCTTTCTCTCTCAGCTCCAGCACAGTCCATCGCAACAGACACGTCAGACTTTGCTTGTGGAACAGTGTCTATGAGGTTAAAAGTTGAGGGTCTTTGGAAAAGAAAAGACGGATCAAAACACACAAACATAAAAGAGATGTTGGTACTTATCAGTGCTATCAGCTCTGTCATCTGTAGTCCCCAGGGCCTCTTTATGACTTTACAGACAACACCACAGTTATGTGGTACCTAACAATCAAGGGAGAACCAGATCTTACCCTCTGTGCAGATTAGCCATGGTGGCGTAAGATGTAGCTTTTTGGCACGTTCTCACTCTGCAGGCATCTTACATGCCTTCATTGCAAACTTGAGTGGTGTATAAGCTGAGCAGGACCAGGACAGACCCTCAGAAATGCAAATTGAATCCGGGAAGTCTTCCAGGAATCGACCCATTTGTAGGGAACACCTCACATGTAGTAGTAATTCGACAGTGAAGGCCTAGAAGATGGATGCTTTTTCTTTTCCATGGACAAAAATGTCCCAGAATGCTTTTCCACTCTTTTCCCTAATGTCTGTGGTCATTCTGAAGATTCACAAGGAGACTCTGGTGAGTCCGTTCTGGCCAGGCAATAATGGTTCTCCCACCTCAGTTGCCATAAGCTTTCTCACATTCTGGATCTACTCACACAAGAACCAGGGTGTTTGACACATCCTGACTTCAAACAACTACAGTTGATTTCCTAGATGAAGAAAACCTGCCACTGTAAAATCATGCACTAGTAAATGAAACACATTTTTTAGTTGGTACCAAGAAAAGGACCAGTCCTACATCCATTTAGGGCAGGTGTTTCTCTGGTTCTACATTATTTGAGTGAGTTACTATCCCCTGGCCTGTCTTACCCCAATCAAGGTTCGTTTGTGGGCCATTTCAGCATGTTTGCCCACAGATCCAGCTCTTTCATTGTAGTCTCATGTAAAAGTGCTTTTGAAATGGATGTTACATATAGGAGCTTCTACAAAACGGGTGGCTCCACATTGAAATCTTAATTTTGTGTTAGAAAAAAACTATTTTTTTCTCTTTGAACCATCTCATCAGTCTGACTGGAGGTTCTTAACATGAAAAACAGTGTTACTAATTACAATGACCTCTGCAAGAAGACTGAGTGGCAAGTTCTTGTGTGGGTCAGCCGTGTATCATTTTCCACAAAGATGGCGTTTACTTGAGAACTAATCTTTTATTTAAGCCTAAATTGTTACCTGACTTTAAGCCAAACTATTCTCTCCACCACAACAAAACAAAACAATTCCAAGCAAGGTTAACAAAACAAAACAAAATTCCAAACAAGGTTATGCTCATTCTACCAGGACCATGGCTTCATCTGTGGCTTTTTGGAAAGGTTTGGATTCTAGAAGTATTATAGAAACAGCTACTTGATCCTTTCTGCTCAAAATGCAAAAACTAGATTCTTTCCCCAGAATTAGGACAGAGTTTACTATGACCTTTCTCCAAGGGTTTCCGGACCCTCTGCTTTCCTCCTAGTCAGTCTAAGGTAGTATCATCTACCCATTTAGCCAAGACTGCTGCAGCAGTGACCATTCTAACATCTGCTGTTGTGTATGTAAACTTACTGTAACAGTAGATGCATGAATTTTGTGCTGCAGTAGCAGTATTCTCCCTCCACCCCTTTATTTTTGCATGTCTTTCATGCCAGGATGTGGTCTTCTGTTTTATTTTTCTAGCTTTGGCCTCCCTATCTGATTGGCATGAAAGCTTTTTAAGGGCTTCGTGCCCAAACCTGACCATTTAGTTGGCTGGGCTGTAGCTGACTAACAGGAATGTGCCCTGAAAGCTTTGGAAGCTAGCAGTCTGTTATATACTTAGCGGGCTCTAACCAATGTTCTTAAGGCTACTACAGAAGTCATTATTAGAACATCTACTGTTATGGTATGTTTACTTACACAACTCTGCTTTCTGGAGTGCCGTCTGAACACTCTCTCTGTTTAATTTCTCCAAGTCTTTTGGGTTTCTAATATCATGATGGGAATAAACCCCGTTCCTAAGTCAAAATATGATTAAAGTTCATGAAATTAGTATTGTTTCAGTCTTTGTTGTTAGCCAGAAGTGTTCCTCGCAGTACCCATAATATGCCCAGAATTGACTCCTCCTGCAATTCATATGGCGTTACATGCATCAGTAACATATCTGAATACAACTGTAAATTCAAAGACCCCCATTGCTCCTACTACTGTTGGGACTTTCTGGGTATTCTCCTTCCACATTACCTGTAGATCCTGGTATTTTATGACTTTGTGTGTCTCTGTACGTAAGACACTGTAGTCACTAGGTGTAGCAATTTCAGTCATCAATGCTTATTTTGTCTTCTTTTCCTGGACTACTATATCTTGTTTTCTTGCATCTGATTTTTTGACCTGTTGGTAACTGATGATCTCATGTGATGTAAACTTCATCTTTTTCTATGATGCTTTGTGGCTCATGTTTCCAATGCTTCTTATCTACTTCATTATTATAATGTTTTCACAATACTCAGTGCAACAGTCTTGACACATTATTATGTATTTCTTTATACAGTCCTTCTGTCATTAATGTGTCGTACCCAGCAACCTCTCTTTTCTGAAACTGTGTCTGTTTCTTCCACATTTTCAATGGACTTTGTGGACCAACATGTATCTTGATAGACATGAGGTTGTTCCAAGAGTTTTCTGTACTTGCAACTATATTTATGCATTTTTAACATTTCTTTCCTTCTCATTTGATCCTACACATCATATTCTTTCTTTTGTTTGTTGGCACGTTTAGTTGCCACCTGCTTTTTATCTAATTCTGGTATGATTTCAATTCCTGCTTGACACCGATATGCTTCATGCTAAATTGAACAGGGAAGTCATTTTAGATCTTTTTTCCTCATGTTTCAAAATTTTCATTGGATCTTGGGAGGTCAGCAGATATGCATGTAGTCCTACGATCACTGCTCTATACATGCAATCAATTTTGAGGAGACTCACACCTCCTTCAGAGCGAGGAATATATAAACTGGGCACACTGATTTTTATAAATCATTTGATAAGCATCAAACATTTTTCTTGTTTTCCTGTCCAACTGATCTAATACCATTTTGAGGACAGTCAGTCACTCCAAAGTTAGGACAGGAAGAGCAAATTGGTTTATAGCCTGGATTTTGTTCCTTGAGAGTGCTGTTTTCAGTATTAATTTTAATATTCTAAAATATTCCTTACTAAGTTTTATTCACATTTGTTCATGTTTTATTATTGATCCTTCATCATTTTCCAAATACTTATATACTCTGTCTTGGACAAGTTCTTTTATATCACATTCCTGTCCCAGACTGATATTTTCTTGGTGCTGCAGCTTTCCTGCTTTAAAGGTTGGTTTTGCACATTTGTAAAGACCAAATGACATTCTTATATCACTATGGAAGTTTCTGAGAGCACTATAAACTTCTTAGATGTATCCCTCAGTTTGTCTAATACTGGATTGATTACTTCCCTCTATAGAAAACCTATCTGGAAAAACACACTTTTATGTTATGACAGTATGCATCCCAGATACACCTTCAAAGGCATAGCCAAGAGTCAGTTTACAAGACTCTCTAGAATTTGCAAAGATCCTAACAACGTAATGATTGAGGCAGATAGTATGGAACAGCTCTTTATTGACAGAGGTTATAATACTAAGTTAGTAAGAGATATAAAGTATAGTACTTTAGGTCTAGAAGATACACAAAAACATATTAACATTACAAATAAACATGATTATGTAACGAGACGGATATGTAATTTTAATAATACAAATAAACATATACCATATATTACTAGATACAGTAGTGACATATCATCTTTAAAACAAGTTGTGATGAAAAATTGGAATGTCTTAACTATAGACCCCTTTACCAGAGAATTAGTAGGTAGTAGTCCAACATTTACTTTTAAGAATAGTGACAATTTGAAACAGATTCTTTGCAAGGATCCACTCTACATGTATCTCCCTCAAACTACCATCAACAAGAGGTTAGGTACTTACTCCTGTGGTCACTGTAATAGATGTAAATACATCACTACCATCCAAATATATAAACATATTACTTTGGACTTTGTTTTTTCTTCTACTTTTTTTGCCACCTCTGAATCTAAGAATCTTATATATCTAGCTACTTGCATTCAATGTGATGCATTTTATATTGGTCTCACTTCTAGATTATTAAAAGACAGAATTTACAATCATGTTTATGACATCAGGAAAGGCAATGAACTGAATGCTCTTGCAAAACCTATTTTGATCAACACTAATCATGGGTTCTGTTTTATAGTCCTACAATTAGTTAATCCAAGTCAGAGGGGTGGTGATAATATGTATCGATTAGCCAGTACCGAATTAAAATGGATTTTGAGGCTAGGGTCTCATTTACCACCAGGTCTCAATAGTTCCATCTCTATAAAACCGATCTTGGAAAATAGAAGATTATGATATTCATGGTTTCATAGACTTTTTTATAATGACCATTGATCATCACAGGTCATAATTACATTTGACATCAGTAATGTAGTTATTTGTTTATCTTTGTCTGCATTTGTTACCATGTCTTTATTCAGTATAAATATACCTTTTGTGATAGGTATATGTTATCATACACAGTTATTCAGGTTAGTCTTTTTTTTATATTTCTTACATAGGTTATTTGTATATAGTTACATATGTTTTTTATGCACCATGGATTTCACTTATTATTTGTTGTTTTTTTCGTTGTTTCAGTTGGGTTATTCATTACCCTATCAAACATTTTATATAACATGTTGCAGGATGTGAAACATGTTTATTTATTATTTTTTATTTATTTTTTATTTATTTATTTCAGGGCTGGAACTTTCTATTCATTCACTTATAATGTAGCTATCTGTCTTCTTTCATTTAGCTTTGATACAGCTATTTTATGACAACAGGATCTCTGTTTGAATTTAATACCATCTTGTTTCTTTTAAAGCTTGATTGATTAATAGATGCTCAATTGAATAATTTTCCCGCTTTTTTGGGGTATATAAACTCATCACTTTTACATGGTTATTTATCTGAAGAAATGTAGAGATATCTACGCGAAAGCGCTCATCTTTCCTTTTTGTGAATAAAGATTTTTATGGATTATATCTGAATTTACTGTTCATTTACATCGCGGAGAGACTACCCGTTTTTGTGTTCAACAGCTGTTTCTTCATTTTGACTGGCATTCTCTTTGGTACTACAACTACAGTTTTTTACGTTTCTTTTTGGATTTCTTGGTTTCTTGCTGGAGTTGTTTACACGCGATGGAATCAACTTGCATTGAACTTGACTATCGCCCAGAAACGAGGGATAATATACCGCTATGGACCAATTTATTACATCAGACACCTAACCCTTTATTGGCTCTGGACTTAACCACCAGCAACAGCGTGAATCCTGCTTCTATAAATGGTGAGAATTTAACAGATTTTCATAAGTTGTCTAAAGAACTGGAAGATGATCTTTATAAATTACAGTGGTATGCCTGGCAGAGGCAACACCTAGAAGCCTGCCTACATTTCCGCATTGTACCGAGAGGCATGCGGATATTTTGCATGCCGACTTATGGTGAAAGCCATCCAATTCTCCTTAAAAAATGGCAAGATTTAAATATAGAACTGGGGTTTAACTATATGAAACTACTAGTATTTTTCCCCGTTAGAACTTGAACTAAGAGCTAAGATTGATAATATTTATAAGAACATTACAGAGCGCTTTACCTCTGACTTTTGTGTGAAAAGAATAGACAATATACGGTCTCAGGTTCACCTCTTTAGTGACCGTTTAAAACAGATTAAGCAGAAGAAACTTCAGCGAGATCATAATGATTTTATTTCTGGCCAAATCTTTGTTTGGCCGAGGAACAACAATAATTCATCCACGGCTAACAGTGCAGTGAACGAGTTTCGTTCTCATTCTACAGCTACTGCTACACAGGCTATACATACCACCACCTACTCATCTGCTGTCGCTAATACAGGTAGACAAGAGAATGTATCAGCTTCACTGTTACCTGATCCTGTTCTGAATATTGACTCTGTTGTAGACACGCCCCCTCCAAACCAACAAGCTCTCACCTGGAATCAGGGCGATATTTCTTTAGGAGCCAGACCAAAAACTTTTACTCCAGAAGATAATCGTTTTTTACCTTATCCTATCAAACAAACTCTAAACAGAGGTCGCTCCAGCAGTCGGGGACCACGGAAGCGAAAATATTCCACAGAAAGACTGGATCCGTCAAGGAGAACAAGAAATTGAAGAATTTGACTTTCAATATTTCAAAGTTCTCCTTAACAGACTCTGACATCAGTCTGTTAAATAGAGGACTTAATTTTATCCCAGCTCAAATCAGTTATTTAAGTGATACCTTAAGTTGATCTAAGATTATTTTGCCGCTCTGTCTCACTTAAATTGTTTTTTAAAGATCAAGTTAACATAGAACAGCATGACACTATATGCTATATGCATAAGAGAAAGAGCTGCTTTATACCTATTTTACCTTCACATATTGAATGCTTTCAAAAACTATGTGAAAATGATTTTTATTCCTTTTATTTTTCTAAGCGCAAAAGCCATTTGTTTTATAACCTGACGAAACCTGAATTTGATTCCTTACAGAAATTAAAGAAGCAAAGTGATATCACTATCAAACCAGCAGACAAGGGGGGGGCATAGTCATTTTGAATACAATTGACTATTTTGATAACATGTAATCCTTGCTCTTTGATAGTAGCACATATAAGGAGATTACAGGTTTAGAAGTTAATACAGTAATAGCAACAGTTCATAATGACATATATGATCTACTTATGGGCAGACAGATTAACAGAGAAGCCTATGAATATTTTTACATAGAACATCCAGTAACACCTGTTATAAAAGGGTTACCAAAAATTCATAAGGAAATCCATCCCATCCCTATGCGACCCATAGTGGCTGGTGAGAGATGGGTAACCTCCACTATATCCAGATGTTCTTCATCTCACATTGCTGCAGTCCTAACACTTGGGTAGTCTGCTGTCCCTCGGTCGGCCCGAATATCAGAGTATAAGGCTGACGTCGGTCAAGGCGCATTTGACTGACATCAGAACATCAGGGTACAAATGCGCATGACCGACGTCATATCCTCAGTCTTTTTTGCCGCATGGTCCGATGCAGAAGCAGTGTTGCAAGTGCTCATGCGTTCTGAAATTTTTCGAATTCGGAGTTTCAGACCAAAGTCAGAGTTGGTTAAGTACCCGTTGGGAATATTTTGGTTTTTTCTTGCCTCAGTGGTTTACCGGATGTCAGAAAAAGTGAATAACTGTATTTCTTGTGGGAAACAGATACCGCATAGGGATTACCATAATTTGTGTATACCTTGTTTGGGACCTGAGCACGGCGTTGTTGGGTGTCGCTTTGTGCTAGGTTCAATAACGCACTATAAAGCGAAGGTTGGATTGTGCCAGGTTGGTCTTTGGGAAGCGGTGCAATTACAATATGCCGCCGGATGCTCCGGCCGCTTCTCAAAGAAGCGCAAGGACAAGGCAGTTAAACCTAGGTTAGAGAGAGTCGTCCGAACCGGACGCCGGTTCTTTAGAGGCGTCAGTGGAACCGGTGGTTCCGACTGAGGCCTCTCTGGAGTCCCAGGGGGAAACTTTGTTTTTACAGGATGTGGCCTCCCAGGAGGCAGGTCAGGCTGTAGGGGCTTCTCAGATAACTGTACTCCCCTCCCTTCCTAAGGTGTCTAGGCCCTCTCTTTCTGCTTCCAAGGCTTCTCTTAGAGGCAGGTCTAGTTTAGCTTCTGTGGGTGTCACTCCTAGTTCTTCAGGTTCTGTGCCCAAGAAGCACATGCTTAAAATGGCAGAAGATTTAATTACTTTAATTAGAGGCTCTATGGCCCCTCCTGATAAGAGGCCTAGGATGGAACCAGTGTTGGGAGATTATGAGCAGGCTTCACATGTGTCTGGGCTTTCGGTTGGAGACTTGCAGGAGTATTCTCATTATTCTGATTCTGATGTGGATGATTCTACTCCTTCTGCTTCTCCTCCTGAGGATTTTTCTTTTTCAGAGACCCTTCACTCCATGAGAGAGCATTTTAAATGGGAAGGTCAGGACTTCTCTGATTCAGGAAAAGGCTTAGGGAATTTTTGTTTTACCCCAGCATAGGCCTTTGGCTATACCTCCTGTTCTGAATGTGGTGGAAGATGTGTTTGCAGAGGCTTCTCTTAATCCTGATTCTTTGCCTCCTGCTCCTGTTAAACCAGAAAGGTATTACAGGGTGCCTGAAGCTCATAAGTATCTTTTTAAGAGTCCTAGGGCTGACCCAGAAACTGTTAGCCAGGGGCCTAAGGGTGTTAAGGCTTCTGTTGTCAAGAATCCGGTTCCTGCAGATAAAGAGGCCAGGGCCTTGGATAGATGGGGAAAGAAAGTTTATACTTCTTCCACTCTAGCCATGAGAGCTTTGAATTGCCAGTTTCACATGTTGAAATATCAAAATTATCTCCTTTCACAGTTGAAATCTAAGGTTGATGCGCTGGAAGGTATTGATTGTAAGGAGTTACAAGATTTAGTGCATGTTTCTGAACAGGTGGGTAAGCATTCTTTGCAATGTGGTTTTGATGCTGTACAGGCCTCGTCTAGGGTGGCTGCCACTGGGTCAGTTCTTCGCAGGCATGCCTGGCTGAGGGATCAAAATTTATCTGACCATGTTAAAACTAGGATTTTGGATGCCCTTTGCAATCTGATGTCTTGTTTGGTTCTCCTGTTGAGGCAGTTTTAAAGAAAATGGAAGACAAGGCTAAGTCTATGCAGACTGTTAAAGATTTTTTGCAGGTTCAGCCTCCAAAGTTTAGTAGAAATTGGCCTTCTAAGGGGTGGATGTATCCTTCTTATGATTCCCAGTCTAGGGGTAGATCTAGGCGTGGCAGGGGCAGAGGTCAGGGCTCTTTCAGGCCTAGAACAGGGAGTTCTCCTGCACAGTCTTGCGGTGAGGGCAGGGGTCAGTCCTTTCGTAAACAGACCCAATGACCTACCTTTTCAGCTGCCAGAACCTTCTCGCCTGGCAGCACCTTTGGGAGGAAGGTTGGCACTTTTCAAAGAAAATTGGAGTTTGATTACCCAAGACAGATGGGTATTGGATATCATACATCACGGTTACAGGTTTTATTTCCATACCTTGCCTCCTTTCAAAGGCATGCCAGACATTCCTCCTCAACAAAGAATAGAGGCTCACAAGCAAATTTCTCTGTTACTCCAAATAGGGGCCATACAGCCGGTTCCTATGCCAGAAAGGGGCCTAGGATTTTATTCTCGCCTGTTCCTGGTACCAAAAAAGGGAACACGTGGAGACCAATTTTGGATTTATCTATCCTCAACACTTATCTGGACATTCCCAAGTTCAAAATGTTGGCGTTACAACAGCTTTTACCTCTGCTGGGCAAGGATCACTGGATGGTAACTTTGGATCTCAAGGAGGCTTACCTTCATGTTCCTATCAGGCTAAGTTGCAGGAAGTATCTGCGTTTTCGGACTGGGACTTCTCACTATCAGTTCTCTGCATTGCCCTTTGGCTTATCTACTGCGCCCAGAGTATTTACGAAAGTTCTGGCTCCAGTGATAGCTTTCTTCCGGCTAAGAGGAATACAAATCTATCCTTATTTGGACGATTGCCTGATTCTGGCTCAAGGAAGGGACGAGCTTCTTCGTCATTTGGAATATGTGATAGCAGTGCTAAGATGCCTGGGGTATTCTGTGAACGAAATAAAGTCCAGTCTAGTACCCTCTCAAGACATGTGCTTTCTGGGTGTAAGACTGAATACAGCATCCCAGATGGCCTTTCTAACCCGGACAAACAAAAGAATCTTTCCTTTACTTCCATCATCTATCTCTTCAGTCCGGGCTGACTGCAAGGACAGTCCTTCAAGCCTTAGGGTTCATGGCATCTTGTATTCTGGTGCTTCCCAATGCCAAACTGCATATGAGGAAGTTGCAATGGTATCTCAAAAATGTATGGACACAGCACTGCCAGGATCTGGACACTGTCATTCAAATAATACCTTGCATTCAAAAGAAATTTTTGTGGTGGGCTCAGGAATGTCACCTAAACAAGGGACTCTCTGTGACCCGGCCAGAGGCGAGTCAAATTTTAATGACAGATGCCTCAGACAAAGCTTGGGGAGCTCATCTAAACGGAAAGTGGATACAAGACAAGTGGCCTGTCAGACTACAGCATCTACATATCAACTTGAAGGAGATGTTAGCAGTCCAGTTTGCATTAATAGCTTTCAAGGATTTACTTCTTCCAGGGCAGGTGTTGATTCTAACAGACAACACAACTGTCATGTGGTATATCAACAAGCAAGGGGAACACATTCTTATCCTCTATGCAGGCAAGCAATGATTTTGTGGGAGACTGCTCTCAGTTTACAACTAAGTCTTCAGGCAAGGTTTCTGCCGGAGCACAGAACTCCTTAGCAGATGTGTTAAGCAGACAAATCATGGATCCCCACGAGTGGAAACTGGATCTTCATGTATTTCAGAAATTGACAGTGTCCTGGGGAACTCCAGACATAGATCTGTTCGCTTCTCCACTAAACCACCAGCTGCCAAAGTTTTGCACGAAGAGGTTTCATCCCACAGCTTGGAAAGTGGATGCTCTTTCTTTCAGTTGGAAAAATCTTCATGTGTATGCCTTTCCACCTCTGCCTCTCCTCCCAAAGGTACTTCTGAAGGTCAGACAGGACAAGCCAAGGATGATTTTGATAGCTCCAGATTGGCCTCGACAGCACTGGTACCCATTACTGAGAAGTCTAGTCACGGAAGCCTCCATGGCCTTTGCCTTTGATTCCACATCTGTTGTCCCAGGAGGACAGTCATTTGCTCAATGTCAAACTTCACTCTCTTCACCTAACAGCCTGGCATATTCTGTTTTAAACCATAGAGGGTCTCAACTTCCACAACAAGTTTTGAATGTGATTTTGGAAGCTAGAAGGCCTAGTACAAGGAAAGTGTACGCAGATAAATGGAAGAGATTTTTATTTTGGAGTGCAGCTATGGATTTGGATGTTTCTGAGCCTGATTTAAGTGTGGCTCTTCAATATCTTACTGAGTTATTGGACAAAGGTTTGTCCTTTTCTATTAAGATTCATGCTGCAGCAATTTCAGCTCACTACGATTGTGACCCACCATTGTTTTCTCATCCTTTGTTCAAGCAATTTCTTAGAGGGCAAAGAATATAAGACCCCCACGAGGGCTCCTACTCCTGCTTGGGATCTCAATTTTGTGTTGGAGAAACTCACTCTACAACCTTTTGAGCCTGCAGCTACTGCTGAGTTGAAATATTTGTCATGGAAGACTGCTTTTTTGTTGGCCATTACCTCTGCAAGAAGGGTTTCTGAATTGCAGGCCCTTATGGCAGTTGAGCCTTTCTTAATTTTCCATAAGGATAGGGTATCTTTACGTACTAATCCTTCCTTTATGCCTAAAGTGGTTTCTAGTGTGGCTTTAAACCAAACTATTCATTTGCCTACTTTTTATGCAAATCCCCAAAATAAAGGGGAAAAGATTTTGCACACTTTAGATGTACACAGGCAGTTGCGATATTATTTGGACAGAACTAAAGGATTCAGACAATCTCAGCAGTTATTAGTTTCTTTTGCTTTGTGCTCTCAGGGCAAGCCCGTGTCAAAACAAACTATTTCTAAGTGGATTGGATTTTGCATTGCTTTCTGTTATTCCCATCATGGCAAAGAGATTCCAGCTGGGATTAGGCCTCATTCCACTAGGGCTACTGCCACTTCAACAGCTTTTTTCAGGGGGGTGGCTACTAAGGATATTTTGGAGGCAGCCACTTGGAGTTCAGTGCATACCTTCTCTAGGCATTACCACCTTCCACTGTACTCTAAATCCAGGGCTGGTTTTGCCACTGCTGTGTTGCAGGGCATTTTGGCAGCTCCTGCTTCATTATAGTTTAGCCATCCTCCCTTACGTCTGCTTTGGGATTCTACCCAAGTGTTAGGACTGCAGCAATGTGAGATGAAGAACATAGTACAGTTTTGTACCTACCATAAATGTAGATGTTCAAGATCCACATTGCTGCAGTCCAATTTACCTCCTTCCCTCTGTAGTTTGAGGTGGTTGTGTGGGTTGGGTTATCCATCTGAGGTATATTGTATGTATTGTATATATTGTACATATTTTTGGTGTTAGGCTGGTTGGTTGTTTAGTTGTTGTCTATGGGTTTTGACCTTTCTTTTTAGGGTCTTCTGACATCTGGGGCAAGAAAAGACTGAGGATATGACGTCGGTCATGCGCATTTGTACCCTGACGTTCTGATGTCAGTCAAATGCGCCTTGACCGACGTCAGCCTTATACTCTGATATTCGGGCCGACCGAGGGACAGCGGACTACCCAAGTGTTAGGACTGCAGCAATGTGGATCTTCGAACATCTACATTTATGGTAGGTACAAAACTGTACTTTACATTGAATCCATGTTGAGACCTGTGGTTGATAAAATACCATCTATTCTTAAAGATACCTATCAGCTTTTAGAATGTTTATCTGATCTCCATCTTGATACTTCTAATAATAAGTATCTACTTATTACCTTGGATGTCAAGAATTTATTTACATCCATTCCCAATAATTATGGCTTGGAAGCTGTTGGAGAGCTACTAGTGGGTCATTCTGATTTTGGCAACAATAAGCAGATATTGGTTTGTCAACTACTTGAACTAGTTTTGTACAATAATGTGTTTACTTTCCATAACACAAAATTATTTACAACAATGGGGGGTTGCCATGGGCACCCCCTGCACCAATACATACGCTAATTTAGCAGTATTACATTGGGAAAAGAACTATCTGATGTTATGTGATCCTATCTCGCCTACATTCTGAATGATGGGTTCGGAGCCGATCCCTCGGCTCCGACTTGGCACGCTTATGCCAAAGAGCGAAGTCTCTTATTGGCTGAGCTTACTATATCCCAGGATGCACCACCATCAGTCCCCCAGATCTCGTTTGCCGCTTAACTGCAAGGACGTGGTCTCGAGCTGGCTGGGCTGAGTAGCTTTTATTAACTACTTTTTCTGTCAGTTTTTGTGCTTGTATTTCACAAAAGCCGTTTTAACGGCTATTGCTGCCTATTGCTGCCTGTTGTGTACGATTGAGTAGTGGTATTTCTTGTGTGTGATTGGGTAGAGTTTGTTTCGGCCCCCCTTTCAACAGGGCCTTTTCGGTCAAACTGTATAACTGAACTTTTAGTGTTTTAAAGTTCCCGGTTATTACATCCTAGGTTGTGTTTTACACTGTTTCTGTAAGCCTTCGGTTTTTTGTCATAAGCGATTCTACAGTTGTTAAATTTCCTGTCAGAAATTGTTTAACATCATGTCTCAAGCCCCTAGGCCTTCGGGCTTTAAAAAATGTACTAAATGTGCTTTTAAGATGTCTGTTACTGATGACCATCTACTTTGTGTTTATTGTTTAGGGGCAAAGGACTTGCAGGAGTCATGCAGCGTATGTCACGCTTTTACCTCTAGGGTCCTCCAGGAGAGGAAAAATAAATTAATTCTTAAAGGGTTGATTAAACCCTTTTGAAGAAGCCTTGTCTTCCGCTCCGACTCCTGCCAAAGAAAAGGGCTTGGCTCCGACCAGTCCGTCGGATCCGACTGCCAAGAGACCTAGGCAGGCCTCTCCTTCGGCTCCAAAGACTTGAGCCGAGGTGAACGGTCTGCCTCGATGCCTCCAGTATCGACTCCTGCTCGGAGCCGATGGCTGGGGCATCGAGAGGCGGGTCACCTTCGCCGGCTCCACTGCTCGGAGCCGACAAGGTCGCGCTCAGACACTTCCTCCTCGGCGCCAAGTCTACCTCGGCACCGATGGAATCTGGTGTGTGTTTCCTCGGCGCCGATTCTAATCGAGTCGCCGAGCCGGGTCCCCTAGTCCCTTGGGGCCAGGGAGAGGTCTTCTCGAGCCCGTTCTGTTGCCTCTGGGTCTTCGGGAATGGCGGCTTCTGATATAGACCGCGTGCTCCAGAGACTTTTCCAGTCCCCAGTCTTCCAAAATTTGTTTCGCTCCGACCCAGTTGGCTTCGGAGCCGATGGCCATGACCCACCCCATTGCTATTCCTCCTCCGACTGCTTCGGCTCCGGAGCAGGTGCTCTTGGAGCCGGTGGAGATCTCAGGGTCGGCTCCGACCCTTACTCCAACCCGGCCTCGGGTCCGAGTTTGGTACGCGGACTTCTTCGGCTGGACCCGAGGGTGATGTTTCGGGACCGATGCTTTCGGTTCGAGCCTTCCTCTCGGTGCTTCCGGGACTTCCGTACTATCATGGCCCCGAGACTGGGCGCTCCCAGGATTCTGGAGGTCCGGCTTTCAGAGCCATGAGGAGTGCCTTGGCCAAATCCTCTTCGCCATCTCTCCGGTTTTACCAGCACCTTCCCTGGGCGTGGAGACTGGGTCTTTGGCAGTTCCCTGTCCGTAGCCAGCGGAGCCCGAGGCCTGAGGTTACCCCAGTGGGGTTCCCCTTCCTGAGGGTTCTTGGAGTCATCTCAGAGGAACCCCAAGGAAGAGATCGTGCAAGAGGAAGCACGTGGACTCCCCGAGTCTATCACATCGGACACGGATATGGATGATGCAGAGGGGTCCCTAAGTCGCCTCGGATGATGTCTCCTTTGCAGACATCTTAGAGATCCTCAAACAACGAGGCGGCTGGATGTCTAAACCCCTCTGCGGACGAATCAGTGCTCCTCAAGGCCTTTGGGGCTCAGCCCTCCGCCTCCTGGGTATCTCCGCCCTTCGACGCGCTTCTGGATTTAGTTTGTCCTCGGGCTTGGTAACACCCTGATACTGTGGAACCAGACCCTTCTCGTCCGAACAAATTCTTATCTGCTCCCCGAGAAGGAGTTCCTTACTAAAGGCGTGGCTGTAGATGCCATGGTGGTGGCATCTGCTACACAGCAGGACGTGGCAGAGGCTTCAACGTCCATCCATCCTCCTAATAAGGAGTCTAGGAGTATGGATAGGTACGGAAGCGCACCCTGACTTCAGCGGCCTTTACCTTAAGGTCTCTGAATTATTTGGCACATTTTACCAGGCTTCAGAGGGATCTGGTCAAGGAGTTGTCAGACTCCTCTCGGGTAACCTACCTGAGTAGCTAGCCCAGTCCGTTAGCTCTCAGTTGGCTATCCTTACGTCAATTGCTAACTCGTCCATGAGGCTCATATCCTATGCGGCCGAAGGGGGTAGAGCGGCAGGCACAGGCGTGGCTCTCGTAGACAGGCCTGGCTCCGCTTGTGTCAGTTTGGAGGCCTTCAAGTCTTCCTTCGCTGACGCTCCCTTTGATGGGTCCTCATTGTTTGGACCCAAGGTGAAAGACACCCTTACCCGCTGTGAGCAAGAGGGAAAACGTTATCTGCCGAGGGGCCCGTTATTCCACTCCCTTCGGCCTTACCCAAGGCCAAAGGAGGGAAAATGTGGTTCGAAAATCTCGCAAGTTTTCTCCCAACAGCAGGAAGATTCCCGTCCAGAGGCAGAGGGCGGGAAATTTTTCAGGAGACGCCGTCCCAGAGGCGGCAGAGGGCCCCGCAATTCTGGAGACCGCGAGTCCTTTCGTGGCTCTTCAGCCTCCCACACGACATGAGGGATTGCCCGGCTGTGCTGCTCGAGCCAGTCGGGTGTCGCTTGCCAAGCACCTAAAAGCCTGGGAGTCAATCACTCAGGACAGATGGGTGCTTCGGATAATTGCCGGAGGTTACACCATCCCATTCAAATACTCACCCCCTCCATCCAAGAGAATCCCGGACCCACCACCCAGTCAAAGGGAAATAGCAGCCGCAGAAGCTTCAAAGCTGCTACAAAAAGGAGTCATCCAACCGGTCCCCACAGACCAAATCGGATCAGGAAATTACTCCAGGTTCTTTTTAGTGCCAAAAAAGACAGGGGACCTGAGACCAATATTGGATCTCAGCAGACTGAACCTATCCGTTCAAATCCAAATTCCGAATGGTCACATTGCAATCCATTCTCCCGTTGTTGGAGAAGGATGTTTGGATGTGCTCCATAGACCTCAAGGACGCCTATTATCACATACCGATACATCAGGTGTCCAGAAGGTATCTGCGCTTCAGCCTGGGAGCCAGTCATTACCAATTTTGTGCTCTGCCCTTTGGTCTCACCACAGCCCCAGGGTGTTCACCAAGTGTTTGGCAGTAGTGACGGCTCACCTGAGGAGCCTTGGATTCCAAGTGTTTCCCTATCTCGACGACTGGCTCCTGACTGCCACCACCAGGCATCTACTTATGGACAACCTCAAAGCCACCATCTCCTGGGTGTTTCCTGGGGATTACATTCAATTGGTCAAAGTCTGTCTTGCTGCCCTCTCAGCGCATAAAGTTTATAGGAGCAGAGATAGACTCAAGATTGATGCGTGTCTTTCTTCCTGCCGAAAGGATCCGAACCTTACAGGGCCAAGTTCAAGCTCTGATTTGAGATCCAAAGCCCCAGCCAGGATGGTCCTACAGGTTCTAGGCTCAATGTCTGCCACGGTACTTTTAGTTCCTCTAGCAAGGTTACACATGAGGATTCTTCAGTGGCTCTTATCAACTCAATGGTCCTTCCAAGATCTTCCCTCAATCATCACATCATGATTACGGAAATATGCAGAAGGGACCTGCTGGTGGCTTCAGACATCCAACTTGGATCAGGGAAAACCCTTTGTTCTCCCCTCCAGTGGTTACCCTGACGACAGATGCCTCCCAGATAGGGTGTGGGGGCATTGTCTGGGCAGGCTAGTTCAGGGCTCCTGGCTTCGGATGAAGCTCTTCTCCACATCAACGTGTTGGAGATGAGGGCTGTACTTCTATCCCTACAGGCCTTACACAAGTTCCTTCCTCAGGGCATCATCGCCATCCACACAGACAACATGTCGGTGGTTTGGTATCTGAACAAACAAGGAGGGACCAGATCGTATCCCCTTTGCAGAGAGGCCATGAGAGTGTGGGAATGGGCGGTAGCTACCAACCGCTTCTTGGTAGCGACCCACATCCCGGGAAAGTCAAATGTATTGGCGGACAAATTAAGCAGGACAATTCTCTCTCCTCACGAATGGTCTCTAAACCGCACAGTAGCAGCCCAGGTTTTCAAGAGATGGGGCAGCCCGTGCTGCGACCTATTTGCGACTCCACAAAACACCAAGTGCCAAAGGTTCTTCTCCTTGATTCCACATCAGGGAGTACCCGCCCTGGATGCTCTAGCTCCACCCCGGGCAACAGGGTTGCTTTATGCTTTTCCTCAATTCCACTCCTTCCCAAAGTCATTCAAAAGCTTCTCAGCTAAGGTCTTCAATGATTCTGATTGCCCCATACTGGCCTCGTCAGATATGGTTTCCTTACCTGAAAAAGCATGCAGTGGACGATCCGTGGACCTTAGACCTGATCCCGGATTTGCTAATCCATCAGTCGGGACATTGGCATCAGTCCCTTCAATCTCTGAAATTGACAGCTTGGCTCCTCCACTTCCGACCTTAGTTAGAAGTCACACACTAGACCCGGAAGTTGTTCACATTTTGTCTTCGGCCCACAAACCCACCACTAACAAATTGTACCTCAGTAAGTGGAAGAGGTTTGCTATCTGGGCTCAACTCAAGGGCTTAGACCCTATCACTGCTCCTGTCCCAGAGGTTTTGAAATTCTTAACATCCCTATTTAATCAGGGATCTTCTGTCTCAACTATTAAAGTTCAACTAGCTGCTATCTCTAAATTCCATGAATCCACGGATCCTCCTTTGATGAGCAGCAGGCTATGCAAAACATTCATTAAAGGTGCGAGTCTGTTAAGACCACCAGTTTTCATCCTGCACCTCCGTGGGATCTTGATTTAGTGCTTGCATTAACATCTCCCCTTTTGAACCGGCTGCTACATGCGAATTAAAATATCTGTCATGGAAAACGGCATTCTTAGTGGCTATTACTTGCAAGAAGAGTCTCAGAGCTTCAAGCCCTGTCTATTAAACCACCATATCTGATTTTCCACAAAGATAGAGTATCTCTTAGGCCTAATCCATCCTTTGTCCCAAAGGTCTGCTCTAGTTTCTGTCTTCAACAATCTCTAGAACTACCAGTTTTCTTTCCAAAATTCTCTAATGAAGCAGAATACACTCTCCATAAATTGGATGTTCACAGGCAATTACGCTTCTATTTAGACAGAACTCAGCAACTTCGTAAGTCAGACCAGTTGTTTGTGTCCTTCTCAGATAATAAATTGGGCCAAACCATCACAAAAGCTACAATCTCAAAATGGATCAGAGATTGCATAACTCAGGCCTATTCTTCTTCAAATAAGCAACTTGCATCATCTATCAAAGCTCATTCTACCAGAGCTATGGCTACTTCTATAGCTTTTCATTCCAAGCTCGCTATTTGGGAAAATTTGTGCTGGGGCTACTTGGTCCACCCCGCACTTTCATTTCCCACTACAAATTGGATGTGGCATCTAAAGGACGAGCTTCATTTGGTTCCACGGTACTCAGGAGTGTTTTCCAGTGAGCCACCCAGGATTCAGGTGCTAGGGACGCTGTCCCATCATTCAGAATGTAGGCGAGATAGGATCACATAACATCTTTTAGTTATGTACTCACCATAACTTCAGATGTTTGGGATCCATCTGCCACATTCCTGATACCCACCCTCCTTCCCCCTGCCTTGCAGATCAGAAGAGATAGAACGGTTTTGAGCTCCACTGTTTTTATCTTGTTTCATCTGACGATATTATATAAGCAGGGTATGCATGTGTGCATGTATGCGGACAAACTAGATCTGGGGGACTGATGGTGGTGCATCCTGGGATATAGTAAGCTCAGCCAATAAGAGACTTCGCTCTTTGGCATAAGCGTGCCGAGTCGGAGCCGAGGGATCGGCTCCGAACCCATCACTCAGAATGTAGGCGAGATGGATCCCAAACATCTGAAGTTATGGTGAGTACATAACTAAAAGTTTAATGCCCTAGAATTCAACAAAATTAAGTTATATAAACGCTTTGTTGATGATATACTTATTATATGGGAGGGTAGTAAATCGGAATTTGATCAATTTGTGAACTATCTGAACTCCACCACCAGCTTCTTAGAATTCACTATGGAAGTTTCTGAGAGCACTATAAACTTCTTAGATGTATTCCTCACTTTGTCTCATACTGGATTGATTACTTCTTCCCTCTATAGAAAACCTATCTGGAAAAACACACTTTTATGTTATGACAGTATGCATCCTAGATGCACCTTCAAAGGCATAGTCAAGAGTCAGTTTACAAGACTCTCTAGAATTTGCAAAGATCCTAACAACCTAATGATTGAGGCAGATAGTATGGAACAGCTCTTTATTGACAGAGGTTATAATACTAAGTTAGTAAGAGATATAAAGTATAGTACTTTAGGTCTAGAAGATGCACAAAAACATATTAACATTACAAATAAACATGATTATGTAACGAGACGGATATGTAATTTTAATAATAATACAAATAAACATATACCATATATTACTAGATACACTAGTGACATATCATCTTTAAAACAAGTTGTGATGAAAAATTGGAATGTCTTAACTATAGACCCCTTTACCAGAGAATTAGTAGATAGTAGTCCAACATTTACTTAATAGTGACAATTTGAAACAGATTCTTTGCAAGGATCCACTCTACATGCATCTCCCTCAAACTACCATCAACAACAGGTTAGGTACTTACTCCTGTGGTCACTGTAATAGATGTAAATACATCACTACCATCCAAATATATAAACATCCTACTTTGGACTTTGTTTTTTCTCCTACTTTTTTGCCACCTGTGAATCTAAGAATCTTGTATATCTAGCTACTTGCATTCAATGTGATGCATTTTATATTGGTCTCACTTCTAGATTATTAAAAGACAGAATTTACAATCATGTTTATGACATCAGGAAAGGCAATGAACTGAATGCTCTTGCAAAACATATTTTGATCAACACTAATCATGGGTTCTGTTTTAGAGTCCTACAATTAGTTAATCCAAGTCAGAGGGGTGGTGATAATATGAATCGATTAGCCAATACCGAATTAAAATGGATATTGAGGCTAGGGTCTCATTTACCACCAGGTCTCAATAGTTCCATCTCTATAAAACCTATCTTGGAAAATAGAAGATTATGATATTCATGGTTTCATAGACTTTTTTATTATGACCATTGATCAGCACAGGTCATAATTACATTTGACATCAGTAATTTAGTTATTTGTTTATCTTTGTCTGCATTTGTTACCATGTCGTTATTCAGTATAAGTATACCTTTTGTGATAGGTATATGTTATCATACACAGTTATTCAGGTTAGTCTTTTTTTATATTTCTTACATAGGTTATTTGTATATAGTTACATATGTTTTTTATGCACCATGGATTTCACTTATTATTTGTTGTTTTTTTCGTTGTTTCAGTTGGGTTATTCATTACCCTATCAAACATTTTATATAACATGTTGCAGGATGTGAAACATGTTTATTATTTTTTATTTTTTATTTATTTATTTCAGGGCTGGAACTTTCTATTCATTCACTTATAATGTAGCTATCTGTCTTCTTTCATTTAGCTTTGATACAGCTGTTTTATGACAACAGGATCTCTGTTTGAATTTAATACCATCTTGTTTGTTTTAAAGCTTGATTGATTAATAGATGCTCAATTGAATAATTTTCCTGCTTTTTGGGGTATATAAACTCATCACTTTTACATGGTTATTTATCTGAAGAAGCGTAGAGATATCTATGCGAAAGCGCTAATCTTTCCTTTTTCTGAATAAAGATTTTTATGGATTATATCTGAATTTACTGTTCATTTACATCGCGGAGAGACTACCCGTTTTTGTGTTCAACATCATCTGAGAAAGTTTTGACCACTTGTAGTTGTGTTTTCAGTTCCTCATCTGACAAATTATATAGTTTTAAATCGTCCACACAAAGAAAATGAGAAGTCTTTGCACTTTGTTGTTTTCTGGGTGCCTTGTAGCCATGACCTAATCTGTTAAGTAGCTGCAGGTTAATATGTTAAGGGCAAGACAAAAGAGCAGTGGTGATAATCACCCTGCAATATCTCCGTTTGAATTTTTATCCTTGCTCGGGGTGCTCTTATAAATATTTGCTACTCATGGCTAAATCTTTGTGTAAAAATGTTAATACTTTTAGCCATAAGTTAGGTACTGCATCTAAGCCTGGGGTTTTCCATTGAGGAGCTTTTTTAAATTTTGTTTCAATTTCTCTGGCTGTTACTTCAACCCATTTCACATCCTATACATTTGAACTTCTTATTCTTTCTTTTACTTTTTCCATCCATTCAGCATCTTTTTTTCACAGGATCTTCGTAGATATTTCTCCAAAATGTGTCTTTTCTTCTTTTTTTTTGGCAGGGGGGTGGTGGTGGTGTTACAATACGTTTGTCCCTCTTTTCCTAATTCTCTATAAAACTTTTTTTTTTGGGGGGGGGTCATCAATGAATTGCTTATTTTGTACTTTTCCATTGTACTTATCTGCATATCTTGTAAGTTTTTCTGCAATTGTATATGATGGATCCTGATCTATTCTGATACTGCTTGTTGCTTTTATCACATCTAAGTATTTTTGTTGATCTTTTTCCTCTTCTGTACTTTTCCAACAATGATACTTACCTTAACTACTTTATAATTTTCTCTATTCAATACTTCCATTATGGTATTTGATTTCTCCTCTTCCTTTCCTTACTTCCCTGTGTTTTTGTGGTAAGACTTTATCTGTTATCAATTTAGCTGCACAGTAATATATCCTATTTACTTCTATTATATTGTATAAGTTTGTCTGTAATCTATTTATTTCATTGATCTTAATATGTCTGTCCATCTCTATTAAATCAAGCAACTCTTCCCTTGGATCATTTTCTTCTAAACTGAGGGTATATTCTGTGTCCTTCATTTCCTGTGGGCATTCTACAAGAGGTTCAAGAGCTTTTTCCTGTGCCATGTTCTCTTCAGTTTAATCCTGTGTCGTCCCTTGCTCTTTCATTTGGGAACTCCCTGACCTATCACTTCACAACATTGACTGTGTCATAGTTGCCACCCTTTCCTGTTCCTTCCCTTGCTGTGCAACTCCAGCTGAACTTTTATACTCATTTCCTGCTGAAGGCTCCAAAGTATCTTCATATGGCAACTGATCAGATGATGATCTTCGTGTTTCACTGTTGCAGTCATTACATTTGGGTTATCTGCTTGCAGTAGCCCTCAGTCGGCCTGATTAACAAAGTCTTGGGTCCTGCGTTGGTTACTGTCCCTTCTTCCATGACATCAGGTCGTCAGGGGTATAGAACATGCAGCCGACGCCATTACATCAGTCTTTCTTGCCGTGCGGTGCCCGATGCAGAAGCAGTTCGCAAGTGCCATTTGCCGACTCCTGAAATTTTCGTTTAAGTTTTCGAACTGAAGTCTTCAACTAAAGCTAAGTACCCCGTTGGGGAAACTTTTTTTTTCTTGCTCCTTACCGATGTCAGTAAAGTTAATAATTGCATTACTTGTGGAAAGCAAATGCCTCACAAAGATTTTCATTCATACTGTATTCCTTGCCTAGGCCCTGACCACGACGTACCTTGCTGTCGGTTTTGTGCTTTATTTAAATAGCGCACTATCCGCCGTCGTTTTATTTTCGCCTCTAAATATTTTATTTCTCTGTTTAATTATCCAGAAATGTTGTCAGTTAGCCATCCAACTACCAGGATTCTGAAAAAACGCAAAGATAAAGACAGAGACAGGCCGCCGAGGTCCAAAGCTGCCGACGATGCTTCTCCTAAGCCAGTCACCAGTTCACCCGTACTCAGTGAGGTGCTTTTGCAGCCCCTGATACCCGCTACTTCTGACTCGCAGGCGTCTACTGAGACCCGGTATGCCGCGAGATGCTTCAACTGTGGAACCTGTGGATGTCTCTACCTTGGATGGGTCTGGAGCCGCTGTGCAGGCACCGGCTTCTGAGGGTGTATTCATGCCTATGGACTTGCATATTAAACCGACACCTCCTTCTTCATTTAGGCCAAAATCCGAACCATGCCCAAGAAACAGATGCCCAAGCCGCATGCTCAGGCCTCTATGCCTAAAAAACAAATGATGAGAATGGCTGAAGATCTTGTAACTCTAATCAGGGAAAGCCAACCTCCCACTTCTAAGAGACCTAGGACTGAAGTGGTTTATGAATCTTCTGACCAGGATTCTGATTTTTCTGATTCTTCTGATGATCTGGATTTGCCCTTATCTACTTATGATGATTTTGATGCAGAGGACTCTATTCCCTCTGCTTCCCCGCCAGAGGATTTTTCTTTTGATGAGACCTTACATACTCTAAGGGAGCATTTCCACTGGGAAAGCCAGGATTTTTCTGATTCAAAAAAGAGGCTTAGGGTTTCTTACTCCTGCCTCAGCATAGGCCTTTAGCTATACCTCCTGTACTAGACATTGTTGATGATGCCTTTTCAGAATCTAGTTTGGCCCCTGATTCTTTGCCTCCTGCTCCCAGAAAACCTGACAGATACTACAGGGTTCCTGATTCACACAAGTTCCTTTTTAAAAATCCTATTGCGGATCCAGAGACTATTTCACAGGGTCTCAAGGGCATTAGGGCTTCTACTGCTAAAAATCCTACCTCCTCTGATAGAGACTCCAAGGCGCTGGTAAGAAGGTTTACACCTCTGCAACCTTGACCATTAGAGCTTTAAACTGCCAGTTTCATATGTTAAAGTATCAACAACATCATGTTGGATTGCTTAAAAAGAAAATGATGATTCCTGACTATGCTGAAAATAAAGAATTACAGGATTTAATGGATTCTGCTGAACAGGTTGGAAAACATACTTTGCAATGTGGATTTGATTCATTAGAGGCCTCTTGCAGGGCTGCTGTTACTGGGTCTGTGCTCAGAAGGCATGCTTGGCTTAAGGAGCAATCTTTGCTTGATCATGTTAAAGCTAAATTGGTGGATGCTCCCTTTAATCAGGACTGCCCGTTTGGCAACGAGGCTGAGGAAGTTCTTAAAATATGGAAGATAAAGCTAAATCTATGCAAACTGTTAAAGATTTCGTACAAGTTTAGCCTCCTAGATTTAGTAGGTAGTGGCCCTCTAAAAATTGGGCCTTTCCAGCCCCTTCCAGGTCTTCTCAAGCCAAACCCAGAAACAGCAGAAACCCCAGGTTTCAGTCCCAAGGAACACACAAGACTAAGCAGTGAGAGGTTTCCGCACCCAAATCTGGGAGTAGTAAGACTACCCCCTATGGAAAACTCAATGACTTGCTTTTAAAACTTCCAAGCACTTCCCAACTGAATGCTCCTTTAGGTGGAAAGATTGGTTTGCAGGCCAAAAACTGGCAACTCATTACCCAGGACAAATGAGTTTTAAATGTAGTATCCCAACACACGTTACCAACACTAAGCGGGTGGCCAAATCTACCCCCAAATCAGTGGGCACAGGCCCAAAATCAAGTACTCTCTCTCAAACATGGGGGCTATTCATTTGGTACCAGAAGAGCAAAACGGACAAGGTTTCTATTCGAGATTTTTCCTGGTACCCAGAAAAGGCAATATATGGCATCCTATCTTAGACCTTTCTACTCTAAAACACCTTTCTGGTGATTCCAAAATTCAAGGTGCTGACTCTTCACCAGCTGCTTCCTATGCTAGGCAAAGATGCACGGTTGGCAACACTAGACTTTAACGAAGCATACCTGCACATCCCTATCAGGGAGTCTTGCAGAAAATACATACACTTCAAAGCAGGCTACATGCACACTCAGTTCTCTGCACAGCCCTTTGGCTTATCTACTGCTCCCAGGGTATTCACAAAGTGCCTAGCTCCAATCATTGCATTTTGCAGGCAAAGAAATATTCAAATATACCCATACTTGGATGATTGTCTAATTCAGGCAGAAAGCCAGGACATTCTTTTGAATCATCTGGCCTTTGTTCAAAGGGTACTGACTTGTCTGGGGTTCACCATAAATGAAAGGAAATCACACCTGGTACCCTGTCAGCAAATTATATTCCTGGGAGCAAGCTTGAATACAACTTCCCAGATGGCTTTCCTCACGCCAGAGAAAACGGATTCATTTGACAACCTACTTCAAACAAGTGGCCACAAAAACCCAGTTTATCTGCAAGGCAAATACTGCAAGCCTTGGGGTTCATGGCCTCCTGCATTCTTCTAATTCCATATGCAGGGCTGCATCTGATGAAACTACAATGGTATCGCAAAAACCTATGGTGTCAACATTCACAGGATCTAGAAGCAAGGATTCCTCTCATACCTTGCCTACGCCTAGAGTTCCTTTGGTGGGCAGAGGCCTTCCACCAAAATGGGTCTACCATTCACATTACTTCCTGCCGCCCAAATCTTAGCAACATAGACTATGCATGGGGGGCTCACCTGGCAGGGAAGTGCATTCAGGGCAAATGGAACCCAAATCAAATGCACCTGCACATAAATCAAAAGGAAATGCTGTACAGAATGCTCTGATAGCCTTCAAGGACCAAATTCTTCCAGGACAACTAATAGTAAAGACAGACAACACCAATGTCATGTGGTACATAAACAAGCAGGGAGGTACACATTCTTACCCCCTTTGCAGACTAGCCATGGCATTGTGGAACACAGCCTTGAGCTACCAAGTGAATCTACAAGCTCAATTCCTGCCAGGAAAACTAAATACACTGGCAGACGGACTAAGCAGAAATGGACCCACACGAGTGGAAACTGGAACCAAGGATTTTCAACATGTTGACCAGCAAATGAGGGAGCCCAGATATAGACTTGTTTGCCTCCCCCCAGAACCATCAACTGGACAAATTTTGCACAAGGATTCCCCACAAGCTAGCTTGGAGAGTGGATGCTCTATCCTTCAGCTGGAAAAACCTATCAGTTTATGCCTTTCCTCCTCTGCCTCTGCTCTCCAAGGTACTACTAAAGATCAGACAGGACACACCAAGGACGATTTTGATTGCACCAGACTGGCCTCGCCAACACTGATACCCACTCTTGTGCACTGTCACGCTTGGCTCCATGGCACCTGCCTCAGACTCCTTCCCTGTTGTCTCAGCAGGAGAACCAGATTCTGCACCCTCAGCTGCAAACCCTAAACCTAGCAGCCTGGCTAATTACCTATTCTCTCCTTTACCATCCCTCAGTAAATCAATGATGAATATCATTTTAGAGGCTAGGAGGCCTAGTACTAGAAAATCTTATACTGCAAAATGGAAAATATTTTGTGCCTGGAACCAAGCTCAAGGAATGAAAGCAGCAGTGCCCAGTTTACCTCCGATTCTACAATACTTGACTGAGATGCTTCATAAGGGCTTGTCCTTTTCCTCCTCCAAAATTCATGCCTCAACCATTTCGGCTCATTATAGCACAGATCCCTCCCCTCTTCTCTCACCCACTGCTCAAGCAGTTCCTCAGAGGGGCCAAGAATTTAAGGCCACGCAGGAGAGCTCCAAATCCAGCCTGGGATCTTAACTTTGTCTTGGAGAAACTCACTCTTCCTCCTGTCGGGCCAGCTGCTACTCCAGATTTAAAATTTCTTTCCTGGAAAACAGCTTTCCTTTTAGCAATCACTTCTGCAAGAAGGGTATCTGAATTACAGGCCATTATGGCAGTGGAACCTTTCATCATCTTTCATGGGGACAGGGTTTCCCTCAGAACCAATCCGGCCTTCAAACCCAAAGTGGTATCCAGTGTGGCTCTTAGTCAGTCCATTCATTTGCCTACCTTCTTTCCTAACCCACAGAACAAAGGGGATTGGATACTGCACACTGTAGATGTGCACAGACAGCTTAGATTCTACTTGGACAGGACTAAACCTCAAAGGTAATCTGAACAACTGCTTGTGGCATTCGCTGCAGGGACAGAGGGGAAAGCTATTTCAAAACAGACCATTTCAAAATGGATGGGCCACTGCATTCTTTTCTGCTATAAGCACCATGGAAAACCTATCCCACAGGGAGTCAGACCCCATTCAACCAGGGCTGCATCTACCGCTACAGCCTTTCTCAGGGGCGTCCCTACTAGGGACATCCTAGAAGCTGCTATTTGGAGTTCTGTACATACTTTCACCAAGCATTATCATTTGCCAATTTTCTCTAAATCCAGAGCTGGTTTTGCCACTGCAGTCTTGCAGGGCCTTATAGTTGGTCTTAATTCTATTTAAATTCCTCCTCCCAACTCTAGCTTTGGGAATCTACCCAAATGTAATGACTGCAACAGTGAAACATGAAGAACATAGTGCAGTTGTGTACACTTACCATACATGTAGATGTTTGAGTGTATTCACTGTTGCAGTTCTGGTTACCTTCCCTCCAGCCCCCTTTCTTCTTTTGGCTATACCTCTACTCTCACTTACTATGCCCAAAAAACTTTTTGGTGTGTTTGCTTTTTTGTTGGAGGTATATCCTTGTATTTATAGATTTAATTGCTTCCCATTAGGGGGGCACCTGACATCTGGGGCAAGAAAAACTGATGTAATGGTGTCAGCTGCATGTTTTATACTCCTGAAAATCTGATGTCATGGAAGAAGGGACAGCAACTGACGCAGGACCCAAGACTTTGTTAATCAGGCCGACTGAGGGCTACTGCAAGCAGATAACCGAAATGTAATGACCGCAACAGTGAATACAGTCGAACATCTACATTTATGGTAAGTGTACACAACTGTACTATTCCTGCTCCATTGGTTTCTCCTTAATTTGAGAATTCATTATTCTGTCCTGCTGTGGTGTTACCAGAGTTAGATTTTCTATTTTCTAATTGCTTGCTTTCAGTCTCTGTTTCTCCTACAATTGACCTTGTCTAAGGAAATGGAGAGAAAAGACTGCCTACTAATCCACCTGAAATATGACTTGTCAGGACTACCCCCCTTCCCTTTACAGAGGCTGAGTATCAGCCTCAAAACAGGTTTTGTGCTGAATGAATGAAGGGCAGCAGCAGTCATTCCCTTACACAAAGGTGGGGATTCAGTGACGTGCTAATTATAGACCCATAAGCCTGACCAGCCTCATCTGTTGGATTGCAGAAATTATTATTTTTGGAATTCATAGGTAAGGGTATAGGTAACCTGCAGACTCTCAACCCAAGTCAATTCAGTTTCATCAAAGGCAGATCCTGCCTGCTTACCCTGGTCAACTTCTTTGAAAAAGTGACTGGAACAGTGGATGTGGGCAAATCAGTACATCCTGCATGTCTGGACCTCACAAAGTCATTCGACACCATCCCACACTCAGATGATATGAATAAGTTCTCAGCTGTAAAAGTAAATTTCTGTGTAACTCATTAGATGGCAAACTGGCTCAGAAAAAAGGACTCCACCTCCTCCTAAAGACCCGGTACTGGTTATGTACAGCAGGATTCAATTGTTGGGCCTTTATCTTTAACATTCAGTAAGTAAATGCCATTCTTAAGTCTTTGTAGCCGAGTAATTTTGCAGATGACCGCAAACTTGGTGCCATCATAAACTCCCCAGAAGACACTATATGATCCTCTAAGATAGCCTGTCCCAAACAAATAGCTGATGTCAAAACCATGGACTAAAACTAAATGCCAGGAAATGTTATAATTGTATCCCTTGTTCTGATTTATTTATTTTTTATCATCACAAAGCTTATATCTAAAGGTATGGCATCTGGGTCCATAGATGTAATCATTCCACTGTACGTGGTACTCATTAGGCAGATCATTAATTATAATGCCCTTTGTAGTATGTACTTCTTCAAACACTTGTCACAACTAGAATGACTACAGTGAATCTTCACTTAGAAAATCAAGGCCTTAAATCTTAAAAACTATGTGGGCCATCTCAAAATTGTATCCCTCTTCTCAAGTATCATTCATGCTTAAGACCCTCCACCAACTCTGTCCTGTCGGGCCTGCATTCACAAATCCAGTCTAAGGGATCTCAGTCTCTTCTGATGTATAAATAAAACATGTTAAGAGGACTAGGTATGTATCATTACAGAATTCCGCTTGCATGGAACTGTCCTCCACTCTACATAAAACAAAGTACTTTTCTTACTCTGTTCAAACATAATGTGGGCAAATGGACTGGTAACCACATAGGTTCATAGGTATGTACTAGGCTAATGGTCCTGGAGCCTTTACAAGCCTAGCCAGTATGATTACCCTGGCATTGTGCCACCCGACCTTAGTTCGTAGTGCCTCTGTCGAGTAGAGCCACTGGAGTGATCCCCGGGGTGAGTTTTCTATTTCTCATCCACTCATCAAGATCTCTCTTGAAGAAGGGCCAGTGAGGTGCTCTGCTTGACATGTATGAGAAGTCTATTCCATAGCATGGGTAGTCTCTGGGTTATGAACCTGTCCATCCAGCATGTTCTGTTGTTTGTAGTAATGAGGTTGAGGTCTCTGGAGCTTGTGGTGCGGAGGGATTGGGATTTCTTTAGATGTAGCATTTCTAACAGAGCTGGGTCAGACATGGCTTTGTAAGTCAAGCAGAGATAGCCTCGAATTAGGTGATATGAGACCAAGAATAGCTGGAGTCTTGAGTCTGTCCTTGTAGGACATGTGTTTAATGCCTAGGAGCCTCTTTGTGAGGTACTTTTGTGGCCTCTCCAGCTGTTGCAGGTGTCTAGTGAGGTACATGCCAAATGGGGCATTATACTCAATGATTGGTTTAATGAGGGAAGAGTAGAGAAAGGCGATGATGTCTTTCTTCCTGGATGCAAAACCCTTAGTAATGAGATGTGCCACATAGAAGGACTTTCTGACCACAGTGGCAACGTGGTGGTCAAAAGAGAGGTTGCTGTCAATCTGTGTTCCCAGATCTCTCAACGCCTTCTGTGTTCAGTGGACTACCATCAGTGTGGTAATTCAAGGAAACCGGATTTTTCCCAAGGGGGATGACGACACATTTTTTTGGCATTGAGCTTAAGGCCATGGTTCTGACACCAGTCGTCCGTGTCATTGAATCCTTTCTGTATGATGTCAACATCACTTGGGGAGTTAATGGCTCCCAACTTTGTTAGCCAGAGTCCCTTCGTGTTGGCCTGGACTTCAGAGAAGTAGATACCAAACACTAGAGGACCCAGGACCGAACCCTGTGGGACTTCAGTCATGACTGGTAGACAGTCTGACTTGGAGTCAGCTACTTCACACCTTGGGTTCTATCTGTGAGCCAGTTTGCAACCCACCTAGTGATGATGGGGTTGATGCCAAGCTTACTGAGTTTTTCTATGATTCCTGAGTGGGGAATGGTATCAAAGGCCTTGACCAGATCAAGGTAGGCTGTATGAACCACCTTGCCTTCATCCACAGCTCTGGTGACAGACTCAAAGAAGTCGACCAAGTTGAGCAGGTATGATCTACCCTTCACAAAACCAAACTGTGTAGGATCCAGAGTTTGGAGATTCCCTATATCCTTGTTTATTAGGTTCATGATGATGCGTTCCATAGCTTTGCATATCGGACTAGTCAGGCTAATTGGCCGATAATTCCTAGAGTCTGTAGTCGCTCCTCCTTTGTGGAGAGGGATGGCTGTAGCAGTGTACCATTCGGTAGGGACAAAGCCTGAGGTGAGGCTGTAATTAAACAGGGCACACAGGTGAGGTGCCAGTTCACACTGTAGTTCATGTAGAACACAGTTCTTGGCCTTGGATAGTGCTGTTTTAACCTGTGCAGCAGTAGTACTTGGGTGCCTGGCAATCTACTGGTATTGTGATTGGTCCTGGGGGGTAAAGTTAGCACTGAATCTGTCGGCCAGTATATTGGCAATATCTGTTGGCTCAGTATAGGAGGTACCATTGTGCAGTAGCTCAGAGTAAACCTGGGTATTGCCATAGAGGAGATTCTTTACATAACTATAGCAGGCCCTGTGGTTTTCTTTACTATCTGCTGCAATTCTGTTTTCATAGCTAGCTTTAGAGGATTTGATGAGGGATCTCAACTTTTGTGCAGATTCATCCTTTGATGAATAGGAGCAGCATATAAATGTCCCAACGCATTTTTGTTCTCAAATCTGTGTTATTTGTACAGAAAATATAAGGGTTAAAAACTACAATGGGAATTTAAGGCTAGTTTTCTTAAGATCATCACATATCAAGGAAATACCTATGAACATACCTATGAACATTGACTGGTTTGTACCGATCTCTTTTAAAGAAGGTCCTGTGCATCTGTTCACATCTGTAGTACATTTTCTTACTTCATGCATATAATTTTGGTAACTTTAATTACATTAGTGAATTAGTTTCATTTTCCAGATCCTGTGAATGTATTAAGGGCCCCAAGCAGTGTTTAAAGTGATTCCAGTATCAACTCTAAACATTCTATTTATTTTTTGCTAAAATGTATTGTTTCATCATGGTAAAATATTAGGAAATGCATGCACATGATAATTTATATGTTTTACAATACAAATATAGAATTATATTTGTTAAATTCTGTTTGTTACTTAGTCACATGGTAGAAAGGAGTACTCATCTGCTGCGTCCATCTTTCCCTGTAGTGGAGCCCAGTGTTGAGACGAATTGTTACCTGCAGAGAGAGCGAAAACAACTGCTTTAAAACTTTTTGAAAGAGAGTTGATGACCAGTCATGTGACTGTAATAAAGATATTGTCATATGCTTTCACAGTGACTTCTGGATGGTCTGCTGTTTTGGTAAATATGCCTTCACACAACTGACTATTGCATGTATTATCTAAAAGCAGGGAATGCAGTGAATTCTGATGTTTATTATATTGATCACTCTGTAGTAGCCTTAGTTGCAAGTTATGTCCTGCATAGCATATAATTGCTGGCCAGCTTCCAGAGCTACAGGGCACCTTCTATACACCCAAACTGTTAGGCAGATCAAGCTGAGCTGATTACAAACAAGTTTGCGTGCAGAACCCTTCAGAGCATTACTCCCTCTGAAGAGTGGGAGGCTTTTGAGGGTTGACGGTCAGCTTGTGCTGATATTCATCATGTGGATAACTACTGTAATAGCCTTAGCTATATGGGTTACAGCATGTCAAGGATATGACAGACAGGCAGCTTCCAATGCTTCAGGGCACGTTCCACACATCCAAACTGTCGAGCAACTTGAGCTGACTTGACCAAAAGACAAGTTTGGGCACAAAGACCTTCAGAGCTTTGCTGCTGAAGTGTACTCTCATCTGAGGTTTTTGAGGATTGATGATCAGTTTGTGCTTCAGTGTGCTGGGCAGGTAAGTATCCTTTGGGGAAGAAATGCCATTTTCTTGTATTTGTTGATGTTTTATTACTTTCCTCTTCAGGAAAGTTTTTAAAACTAGGAGTGTTTTTTTTTTTAACAGACTGTCTTTTGAGACTATTAACATATTTTTAAATGGAGCACACTGTTTTCATGTCAGTTTAAAAAAAAAAGTATCTTGAAACTTTTTTTTTTTTTTTTTTTTGTGGAGAAATTGTTAACTTTTCTGTGGGCTGGAGTAGTGTTTTAAGTGTTTTTACTGTGTTTATTTTTCCTGGCAAAAAAAATAACTTTTGTGGACTACTGGTACTATTTACCGGCAATTGCTGCTGCTCTCACAAAGGAAAGAGGCACCATTTTCTACATGACCATGGAACAGACAACCCATCTTATGGGCCAGTCCTTCTTCCTGCCACAAAAAGAAAAAAATTAAGCAAACTACCTTTGCCACCGCAGCAGACTTGCAATTTGCCTCAGCTATAGGAGGGTGACTCTGCTATGGCCATTTGTTGCACCTCAGACAAGTCATCTTTTGCCCTGGATCCCTCTGGTGTAGCACCTAAAGCTGCTATGGACTTGGGGGTTAGCCATGTCCTTTTCGGCTGTTGGGGTCCCCCTCAATGGGTGAAGGAGAGTCATTCTTCTCAGCCCTTGGAAAGGGAGCAGAGAAAAGTTTTCCTGGTATGTCAGAATGCTGTACCCATCCCTGGGGAAGCTGCTGCTGTGATTAGCGACATTATTGGACCCATTTTTCATGCCAAAAAGAAATGGCAGTCCAAGCATGTATCTATTCCTCCTACCGAAATTTCTTTGGATAGGAGCAGTTTACTGGGTATGGCTCATGGTTTAATTCAAGCTATTGATCCTTCTGTAAAGTAGTTTCTGGGGTACTGCTTTACCTGAAGAGGTTCAAGTTTTTTGAATCTGAACAGGAAAATGTAGGGACAGTTACAGTTTTTTTCCTCAGATTTCTTATTCAGACTCTGAGGATAGATATCAGTTTCTAATTCTCCTTGTGTGGGTTTCTCTTTTTCTGGGACTTGCTAGAATGTGACAGTGTTTTCAGTGGGAGAACACTGAGGGTTCTCACTCCTTAAAATACTGTGAGTTGTTACAGAAGGATTTTCCAGATCCTACACCAATTCCTTCTGCTCTGTCTGCTTTAGAGGATGTGTGTATGACTGCATGCAGTTTTCCTGAAAAGGCCGATAGAATGTATAAAGTTCCTCCTCAGTCTAAGTTTTTCTAAAGTATTCCCAAATCTGATCCAGCAGCCATATTTGTAGTTGATCCCACTGCTGCTAAGCATCTAGTCAGTTCCTGTCATACCCTTTCTGATAAGGATGGGAAAGTTTTGACAATGTATAGGAAAAAGTGTATACTTTTGCAACTTTGATTTTTTTTTTTTTTTTTTTTTTTTTTTTTTTTAGAATTTTGAATTGCCAGACTCGTATGTTAGTTTTGTTCCGTCTAACTGTGAAAGTGTGAGGAACGTTTTATCTGCAGTTTGTTCTTGTGCGGAAAAATCTGCATTAAATAAATTATTTTCTTGTGTTGCACAGGACATTACTCATTGTTTACAGTGTTTGTATGACTAGGTTGATACTTCTTCCAGGGCTGTGGCTACTGGTACTGTTTTGAGGAGGCTTGCATGGCTGTATTCTCAAACTCCCAGGTGATGTTAAAAGTGAGATTCTTAATTAGTCATTGGATAGAGATTTAGTGATGTTCTTCATGTTTCACTGTTGCAGTCATCACATTTGGGTTATCTGCCTGCAAGGTAGCCCCTCAGCCGGCCTGAATACCAGAATCTTCGGATTTCTGCATCGGATTCTGTGTCTTCCTCCATGACGTCAGGTCGTCAGGGGTATAAAACATGCAGCCGACGCCATTACATCAGTCTTTCTTGCCGTGCGGTGCTCGAAGTAGAAGCAGTTTGCAAGTGCCGGTCATCCGACTCCTGAAATCTTCTTTTTCGAGTTTCAGACCCGAAGTCTTCAACAAAAGTTAAGTACCCCATTGGGGATCCTTTTTCTTGCTGTAACCAATGTCCGTAAAAGTTAACAATTGTCTTACCTGTGGAAAGCAAATATCTCGTAGAGATTTTCATTCTTACTGCATCCCCTGCTTAGGCTCAGACCACGACGTCCCTTGTTGGTTTTGTGCTTTATTCAATGCCTGAACTGTCTGTCGTTGGGCTATTTTTTGCAGCTAATTGTACTCTGAAATGCCTTCGTCAAGCCATTTGACTACCGATCTTCCGAAAAAACATAAGGATAAAGACCGAGACAGACTGCATAGGTCCAAAACTGCCGACGACGCTTCCTTTAAGCTAGTCGCCAGTTCGCTGGTACTCAGTGGGGCTCTTTCGCAGGCCCTGATGCCCACTACTTCTGATTCACAGGCCTCTGTTGAGACCCATTTGGAGTCCGGTATGCCGAGAGATGCTTCTTTGACTATGGAACCTGCAGATGTCTTTACTTTGGATGGGCCCAGAGCCGCTGTGCAGGTACCGGCTTCTGAGGGTGTATTCAGGCCTGCAGACATTCATATTAAACCAACACCATCGTTTTCATCAGGCCTAAAACTCGCACCACGCCTAGAAAACCGACGACCAAACCCCACAGGCCCATATGCCTAAAAAACGAATGCTTAGAATGGCTGAAGACCTCATTACCTTGATTAGGGGAAGCCAGCCTTCCCCCTCTTAAGAGACCTAGAACTGAGTTTTTCTGTTTCTTCTGATCAGGAATCTGATTTTTCTGCTCCTTTTGATTACCAGGGAACTCTTACTCCTACCTCAACACAGGCCTTTAGCTATCCCTCCTGTCCTGGGCATTGTAGATGATGCTTTCTTGGAATCTAGCCTATCCCCAGACGCTTTACCTCCAGCTCCCAGAAAACCTGACAGGTATTAGAGTGCCTGACTCTCACAAGTTCCTCTTCAAAAATCCTTCTGCGGATCCAGAGACCATTTCCCAAGGACCAAAAGGCATTAAGGCTACTGCTGCCAAAAATCTTACCCCTTCTGATAGAGATTCTAGAGCCTTAGACAGATGGGGTAAGAAGGTATACACTTATGCTACTTTGGCCATCAGGGCTTTAAATTGCCAGTTTCATATGTTAAAGTATCAGCAGCATGTTATGGGGCTACTTAAACAGAAAATTATGTTGATTCCTGACTGTACTGAACACAGAATTACAGGATTTAATGCATTCTACAGAACAAGTTGGTAAACATACTTTGCAATGTGGTTTTGACGCTTTAGAAGCATCTTGCAGAGCTGCTGTCACTGGGTCTGTACTTAGAGGGCATGCTTGGCTTAAGGAGCAAAACTTGCCAGATCATGTAAAAGCTAAATTACTGGATGCTCCCTTAAACCAAGACCGCCTTTTTGGCAACAAAGCAGAAGTCCTCAAAAGGATGGAGGAAAAAGCTAAATCTATGCAAACTGTTAAAAGATTTCCTACAAGTACAGCCTCCCAGATTCTGTAGGCATTGACCTTCTAAGAACTGGTCCTTTCCAGTCCCTTCTAGGCCTTTTCAGTCCAAACCCAGGAACAGCAGACCACCTAGGCTACAGTCTTAGGCTTCACACAAACCTAAGCAGTGGGGGGCTCCCACTTCCAAAGCAGGGAGTAGTAAGCCAAACCCCTACGGAAAAATGGCACAATAACTTAACCTTATCCCTTCCAAGCCCTGCTCTACTACCTGCTCCCTTAGGGGGAAAGCTCGCCCTGCATGCAAAAAAACTGGGAACTCATCATCCAGGACAGTTGGGTTTTGAACATAGTTATCCAAGGATACAGATTCCACTTCCACACCCTACCAACTCCAAATGGTTGGCCAGACCTACCCCCAAATCAAAGGGCGGAGGCCCAACAGCAGGTTCTAGCTCTCCTCTATATCAGGACTATTCAGCCTGTCCCAGCAGAACAAAGGGGACAAGGCATTTATTCAAGACTTTTTCTGGTACACAGAAAAGACAACTCCTGGTGTACTATCCTGGACCTCTCTATTCTCAACAACTTTCTGGTAGTTCCAAAATTCAAAATGCTAACTCTGTAACAACTTCTTCCCATGCTAGCCAAGGATGCCTGGCTGGCAACCCTAGACTTAAAGGAAGCTTACATGCACATCCCAATAAGGGAATCTTGCAGGAAATACCTATGCTTCAGGGCAGGCTCCATGCACGATCAGTTCTCTGCACTTCCCTTTGGCTTATCTACCGTACCCAGGGTATTCACAAAGTGCCTAGCTCTAGCCATTGCATTTTGCAGGCAGAGAAATATTCAAATTTACCTATATTTGGACGATTGTCTGTTTCAGGCAGAAAGCCAGGACTTGCTATTTCAACACCTGGCATTGAAAATTCTAACCTCACCGGGGTACACCACCAACGAAAAGAAATCTCACCTAGTACCCTGCCAACAGATTGTATTCCTGGGGGCAAGCTTGAACACAGCCTCCCAGATGGCATTCCTCACTCCAGAGAAACAAGTTTACTTGACAACCTACTTCAAACTATTGGCCACAAAACCCCAGCTGTCTGCAAGGAAAATACTGCAAGCCCTGGGGTTCATGGACTGCATATGAGGAAACTCCAATGGTATCTAAAAATCCTATGATGCCAACATTCTCACGACCTGGAAACAATGATTTCTATGAATCCTTATATCAAGACAAGAGTTCCTTTGGTGGGCAGAGGCCTGCTACCACAACAAGGGACTCCCTTTCACTCTACCTCCTGCCACCCAAACCCTAACAGATGCATCAGACTATGCATGGGGGGCTCACTTGGCAGGACACTGCATTCAGGGCAAATGGAAACCGAGTAAGATGCACCTGCATATCAGTCAAAAAGAAGTGTTAGCTGTACAGAATGCTCTGACAGCTTTCAAAGACCGTATTCTTCCAGGGCAACTATTGGTAAAGACAGACAACACCACAGTTATGTGGTACATAAACAAGCAGGAGTACCCACTCGTACCCTCTCTGCAGATTAGCCATGGCTCTGTGGAACACAGCCTTGAGCTACCAAGTACACCTGCAAGCTCAATTCCTGCCAGGTATACTAGATTCACTGGCAGATGACTTAAGCAGAAATCTCATGGACCCACACGAATGGAAACTAGAAGCCAAAATATTCAACCTCTTGAGGAACAAATGGGGGACTCCAGAGATAGACCTGTTTGCCTCTCTTCAGAACTACCAATTGAACAAATTCTGCACAACAAGTCCCCACAGCCAAGCTTGGAAAGTGGATGCCCTGTCCTATACCTGGGAAACCTCTCAGTTTATGCCTTTCTCCCTCTGCCTCTCCTCTCGAACAGGACAAGCCAAGGACAATACTGACTGCACCGGACTGGCCACGCCAGCAGTGGTACACCCTCTTGCGCTGTGTGGCACTGCTACAAGCATGGCACCTGCCTCAGACCCCTTCCCTGCTGTCACAGCAGGCGGGCCAGATTATGCACCCTCAGCTTCAAACCCTGAACCTTGCAGCCTGGCTAATTCCTTGAGCTCTCTTAGCATCCCTCAGTAAGCCGGTACTGGATGTCATTCTGGAGGCAAGGAGACCTAGTATTAGAAAATCCTATGCTGAAAAGTGGAAAAGATACTGTTCCTGGAGCCTGGCTCAGGGGATGGGTACAACAGTGCCCAGTTTACCTTGGATTGTCCAGTACTTAACAGAAATGCTCCACCAGGGCCTATCCTTCTCGTCAATTAAAATTCACGCCTCTGCCATTTCAGCACATTATAATACAGAGCCACCCCTTTTCTCTCACCCCTTGCTAAAGCAATTCCTTAGAGGGGCCAAAAATTTAAGACCCCCCCCCCAAGGAGAGCTCCCACTCCAGCCTGGGACCTTAACTTTGTATTGGAAAAGCTCACCCCCTCCCCCTTTGAGCCAGCTGCAACAGCAGAGTTGAAATTTCTTTCTTGGAAAACGGCCTTCCTTCTAGCCATCACTTCGCTTCAGCAAGAAGAGTGTCTGAATTACAGGCCCTCATGGCAGTGGAACCCTTCATTATCTTCCATGCGGACAGGGTTTTCCTCGGGACTAATCCTTCCTTTATGCCCAAGGTGGTGTCTAGTGTGACCCTAAATCAGTCCATTCATTTGCCTACTTTTTTTCCTAATCCACAAAACAAAGGGGAACGAATACTGCACACTCTGGATGTGCACAGACAACTTAGATTTTATTTGGACAGGACTAAGCCTCGCAGAAAATCTGAACAGCTGTGAGTTGGCTTTGCTGCAGGGGCAGAGGGGAAGGTCATTTCAAAGCAAACCATTTCCAAATGGATAGCCCATTGCATTCATTTCTGCTACAAGCACCATGGAAAACCTACCCTACAGGGGATAAGATGACATTCCACTAGGGCTGCATCTACCTCTGTGGCTTTTCTCAGAGGAGTCCCTACCAGGGACATCTTAGAAGCTCCTACCTGGAGCTCTGTACATACCTTCACCAAGCATTACCACATACCTGTCTTTTCTAAATCCAAAGCTGGATTTTCCACTGCAGTCTTGCAGGGCTTAATAGCTGGCCCTAATGCTCTATAACTGCCTCCTCCCTTCCTTATCTTTGAGAATCAACCCAAATGTGATGACTGCAACAGTGAAACATGAAGAACATAGTACAGTTGTGTACACTTACCATAAATGTAGATGTTCTAGTGTATTCACTGTTGCAGTCCCGATTACCTTCCCTCCAGCCCCCTGACTTCTCTTGACTCTACCTTTCCTTTTTCTTTGGTATATTTATTTTTTCTGATGTAGTTGCTTTTTGATGGTGTACCATACCATATAATTGCTTCCTATTGTGAGGGCACCTGACATCTGAGGCTAGAGAAACTGATGTAATAGCATCAGCTGCATGTTTTATAACCCTGACGTCATGGAAGAAGAGACAGCATCTGACACAAAATCCCAAGACTCTGGTATTCAGGCTGGCTGAGGGCTACCTGCAGGCAGATGATCCAAATGTGATGACTGCAACAGTGAATACACTCGTAACATCTACATTTATGGTAAGTGTACACAACTGTACTTTTGGCCCTTTTGCTGCAGAGGCAATCAAAAAGTGTGATGAAAGGAGCAAGCTGATCCAAGGGATAAGATTTTTCAGCCATCAGTTTCCAAATTATCCAAGGGATTTTCTATCTCCTCATCCAGTTTTGGCAAAAAATAGGATACACAGTTCAGGTGATTAGCTGTTTGAGGACATGGCCAGGGGATTACAAAAAGAAGTCTTGAACCTCCCAAAAAGATAATCTAACAAGTTTTAGTGATTGTTCGAGACCATGTGACCACTTCCCACCCTGGCCCCTTTTTCTTCCAGAAAGTCTGACTCTCCAGTTTTCTCTTTGACAGCAGATAGTTTTAGACAAATGGATTCTGAAAATCATTCATCAAGGTTACAGATGGCAATGGGAGTAAACTCTTCCTTCCCAGGGCGCCATTCTTCGTTCTGCAAATCAGGCTTTCTTTTCTTTCCACCTGTTCATCACATGCTGTTCCAAAGAGTGATAGAACCAGATGATGTTCATCGTGTTTCACTGTTGCAGTCATTGCACTTGGGTTATCTTGCTGGCAGGCTACCCGCAGTCGGCCTGAATTTCAAAGTCCTGGTCCGGCGTCGGTTGCTGTCGCCTCTTCCCTGATGTCAGTGCGACAGGGTATATAAGATGCAGCCGACGCCATTTTCTTCAGTCTTTCTTGCCGCGTGGTGCCCGAAGCAAAAGCAGTTTGCAAGTGCCGGTCGGCTGACTCCTGAGATTTTCTAAATTGAATTTCAGAACCGAAGTATTCAATAAAGCTAAGTACCACGTCGGGGAAACTTTTTCTTGCTCCAGACCAATGTTAGTAAAAGTTAACAGTTGTATTTCTTGTGGGAAGCAAATACCTCATAAGGATTTTCACTCTTACTGTATTCCTTGCCTAGGCCCTGACCACGACGTTGCTAGTTGTCAGTTTTGTGCTAGATTCAACCAACACACTATTAAGCGTTGGTTTGATTTTGCTTTACATTACTTTGGCCGAAGGTTTAACTACATAATGCCTTTGGAGCAACTGACGACCAGAATTCATAAAAAACGCAAAGACAAAGAAAAGGACAGGCATCCGAGGTCCAAAACCGACAACAAAGCCTCTTCTAGGCCAGTCACCGGTTCTCAGTGAGGCGCTTTCGCAGCCCCTGACACCCGCTACCTCAGAGCCACAGGCCGCCTCCGACTCCCACATGGAGACAACTAGGCCTCTGGAAACTCAAGGTATTGGGCCTACGGAAACTATTCCCTCAGATGGGTTTGGAGCCGCTGAGCAGGCATCTGCTTCTGAGGGTGTTTTCAGACCCACACAGCTTACTATCGAGTCCACTTCAGCAGCCAAGGCAAAGTCTAAAACACCATTAAAGACAAAGAAACAAGTACAGCATTCTCCTGGACTGTCATCCATGCCAAAGAAACAGATGCTTAAAATGGCCAAGGACCTAATTACTTTTATCAGGGGTTTCCATCCCCCTCCTGATAAAAGGCCTAGGCAAGACACTGACTATGACTCCTCTGACCAGGTTTCTATTTCCTCTGATTCCTCTTCAGAACAGGGATATTCTCTTCCTCCCTATGAGGACTCTGATGCTGAAGAATCTATCCCTTCAGCCTCTCCTCCTGAGGATTACTCTTTTGGGGAAACCTCGCACACCATGAGGGAGCATTTCCATTGGGAGAGCCAGGATTATTCAAAATCCAAGAAAAGGCTCAGAGACTTTCTTTTATTGCCTCAGCACAGGCCCCTTGCTATCCCCCCTGTACTAGATATTGTTGATTGTTTTTTCTGAATCCAGTTTGTCTCTTGATTCTTTACCCCCCTGCACCAGTCAAGCCAGATAGGTACTACAGGGTCCCAGACTCACATAAATTTCTGTATAAAAACCCTGCTGCTGACCCAGAAACAATTTCTCAGGGTCCCAGAGGGGTCAAGGCTTCCACTGCAAAAAACCCTGCTCCCTCAGATAGGGATTCTAGAGCACTGGATAGATGGGGGGAAAAGTTTGCACTTCTGCTACTTTAGCTGTAAGGGCTTTAAACTGCCAGTTTCACATGCTTAAATATCAACAATACCTAATGTCTTTGCTAAAACAGAAAATGCTTACAAGCTCAGAATGTCCTGACAATAAGGAAATGCAGGATTTATTGCATGCAGCTCAACAAGTGGGAAAGCATACTCTGCAATGTGGTTTTGATGCATTAGAGGCTTCTTGCAGAGCCGCAGTTACAGGTTCTGTCATTCGAAGGCATGCTTGGTTAAAAGAACAAAGTTTACCTGATTATGTTAAAGCAAAATTATTGGATGCTCCATTACAGCATGATACTCTGTTTGGTGTTACGGCAGAAGAGGTGTTAAAGAAAATGGAGGATAAAGCAAAATCAATGCAGACAATAAAGGATTTTTTACAGGTTCAGCCACCTAGATTTAGCAGGAACTGGCCTTCTAAAAATGTGTCCTTTCCAGTGTCAGACAGGCCACAAAGAGGCAGATACAGATGCCCAAGAGGCACATCTCAGCCCCAAGGCTCATACAGACCTAAACAATGGGGTGCTTCAGCCTCCAAAGGCGGAGAAGACAAATCACAGCCTTATAGGAAACAGTCCCAATGACTTCCCTCTGTGAATGCCAAGCACTTACCTTTTGGCAGCACCCTTAGGGGGACAACTAGCACTTTTCTCACAAAATTGGCACATGATCACCCAGGACAAATGGGTACTGAATATTGTTTCTCAGGGTTACAGGTTCCACTTTCACACCCTACCAAGGTCTAAAGGTATGCCAGGCCTGCCACAAAATCAATGGGCAGAGGCACAAAAACAAGTTTCTGCTCTCATGGACATGAGAGCTATTCAAAAAGTACCACAGCAAGAACAGGGACAAGGATTTTACTCAAGACTTTTCTTGGTACCCAGAAAGGACAATGCCTGGAGTCCAGTACTGGACCTGTCAATTCTAAATACTTTCCTGGATGTTCCAAAATTCATAATGTTGACACTGCAGCAACTTCTACCCATGCTGGACAAGAAGGCTTGGCTAGTTACTTTGGACCTCAGAGGCATACCTGCATGTCCCAGTCAGACAATCTTGCAGAAGATACCTCCGATTCATAGCTGACCCAATGCATTACCAATTCTCTGCACTGCCCTTTGGCTTATCTACTGCGCCCAGGGTCTTCACAAAATGCCTGGCACCAGTAATTGCATTTTGCAGACAAAAAGGAATTCAAATATATCCCTACTTGGACGACTGCCTTATTCAAGCAGAGAGCAAGGACATTCTACTAAAACATCTGGCGTTTGTAAAAAGATTACTAATTTGCTTAGGGTACACAGTAAACGAAAAGAAATCAAAACTAGTGCCCTCTCAAGAGATATTCTTGGGTGCAATCTTAAATACAACTGCCCAGATGGCTTATCTCACGCCAGACAAGCAAAGGCAACTGACTCATTACTTTCAGATGATGGCAACAAAGACCCAGCTACCTGCAAGTAAAATTCTGCAGGCTTTGGGCTTCATGGCATCCTGTATCCTGCTAATTCCATATGCAAGACTGCATATGAGGAAGCTACAGTGGTTTCTGAAAAGTGTTTGGACTCAACATTGCCACAGCCTGGAAACAATAATAACTCTTATTCCCTGCCTGCAACAGGAGTTTCGATGGTGGGCACTGGCCTGTCACCACAACAAGTGACAGCCTTTCACTTTACCCACAGCCAGGCAGACACTAACAACAGATGCATCGGATTATGCCTGGGGGGCACACATGGCAGGAAAATGCATTCAGGCCACGTGGCCCGCGGACCAAATGCATCTTCACATCGATCAAAAAGAGATGCTAGCTGTACAGAATGTCCTGACAGCCTTCAAGGATCTACTACATCCAGAACAACTATTACTAAAGACGGACAACACTACAGTTATGTGGTACGTAAACAAGCAAGGGGGCACACATTCCTACCCCCTCTGCAGACAAGCCATGACTTTGTGGAGCACAGCACTGACCTATCAAGTACATCTGCAGGCACAATTCCTGCCAGGAAAGAAAAATACTCTGGAAGACGAACTAAGCAGAAATCTCATGGACCCTCACGAGTGGAAACTAAATCCACAGGTCTTCAGCATGTTAACAGGGAAATGGGGATGCCCAGACATAGATCTTTTTGCGTCCCCTCACAACTGCTAACTACAGAGATTCTGCACAAGGACTTATCACTCACAAGCATGGAAAGTGGATGCTCTATCAATCAGCTAACAGTTTATGCCTTTCCACCACTGCCTCTCCTTCCCAAGGTGCTCCTAAAAGTCGGACAAGAGAAACCAAAAATGATTCTGATTGCCCCAGACTGGCCACGCCAGCACTGGTACCCAATCCTAAAGAGCTTGTCTCAAGGCCCAGCCTGGACTTTACCTCAAATTCCTTATCTTCTGACTCAACAAAACAATCAGATCCTGCACAGCCAACTCAGAACCTTAAATCTGGCTGCATGGCAGATAATATAACCACTCAGAACACACCTCTCTCTAAAGCTGTTATCGATGTCATTTTGGAAGCCAGGAGGCCCAGCACCAGGAAATCTTATGCAGAAAAATGGAAGAGATTCTGTGCTTGGAACCAGGCACAAGGACTCGAACCACTTGTTCCAAATATTCCTCAGATTTTACAATACCTAACTGAGATGATGGACAAAGGCCTATCCTTTTCATCAATTAAGATCCATGCCTCTGCCATTTCAGCTCATTACAATACAGAACCTCCTATTTTCTCTCATCCACTGCTAAGACAGTACCTCAGAGGGGCAGAAAACATAAGACCGCTAAGGAGAGCACCGATACCTACACGAGACCTCAACTTTGTTTTAGAAAAGCTCACACTGCCTCCTTTTGAGCCAGCCAATACAGCTGATATAAAATTCTTATAATGGAAAACTGCTCTGCTCCTAGCAATAACTTCAGCAAGAAGAGTCTGAGTTACAAGCATTTATGGCAGTGGAACCTTTATCATTTTTCATCTGGACAGGGTTTCTCTAAGGACAAACCCAACATTTATGCCAAAGGTAGTATCCAGTGTGGCTCTTAACCAAACCATTCATTTGCCAATTTAGACCCAGCCGCCCAACCTCAGCTTTGGGATTCAACCCTAATGACTGCAACAGTGAAACACGATCAACATAGTACAGTTTTGTACCTACCATAAGTGTAGATGTTCGAGTGTATTCACTTTTGCAGTCCAGGTTACCCACCCACCATCCCTCTTTCTTTGCTGGGACTTATCTATACTTCTCTATCCTATACAACCTATGTGGTGTATTTGCTAGTAGTTGAAGGTATTGTTTATTTTAGTGTATGTTTTTTATAAGCAATGTGTATTGCCTACCTTCTTGGGGGCACCTGACATCTGGGGCAAGAAAAACTGAAGAAAATGGCGTCGGCTGCATCTTGTATACCCTTGGCGCACTGACGTCAGGGAAGAGGCGACAGCAACCGACGCCGGACCAAGACTTTGGAATTCAGGCTGACTGCGGGTAGCCTGCCAGCAGGATAACCCAAGTGTAATGACTGTAACAGTGAATACACTCGAACATCTACATGTATGGTAAGTACACAACTGTACTTTCTTCGTGTTTCACTGTTGCAGTCATTGCATTCGGGCAATCCCGCTGGCAGGTTGCTCCCAGTCGGCCCGAATTCCAAAGTCCCGGGTCCTGCACCGGCCGCCGTTGCCCCTTCCTCAACATCCGGTCGTCAGGGCTACAAAAGACGCGGCCGACGCCATTTTCTTCAGTCTTTCTTGCCGAGCGGTGCCCGAAGCAGAAGCAGTTCACAAGTGCCGGTCGGTCGACTCCTGAGATTTTTGTGTTCAAGTTTCAGATCCGAAGTCTTCAATAAAGCTAAGTACCCCGTTGGGGAAGCTTTTTATTTGCTCCAGACCGATGTCAGAAAAAGTAAATAATTGTATTTCTTGTGGAAAGCAAATACCTCATAAGGACTTTCATTCTTACTGTATTCCTTGCCTAGACCCTGATCACAACGTTTCTGGTTGTCGGTTTTGTGCTAGATTTAACCAATGCACTATTAAGCGTCGGTATGATTTTGCTTTAAACCATTTTGGACACCGGTTTAATTATCCAGAAATGTCGTCGGATAGCCATCCGACTACCGGAGTTCACAAAAAAACACAAAGTAAAGGAGAGAGATGGACAACCGAGGCCCAAAGCCGATGACGAAGCTTCTCCTAAGCAGGGGCGGCTCGTGCTATTGGACTGCCGGACTGCAGCCCCCCCCCAGCTGTAAAAAAAGAAAAAAAAAGAAAGAAAATAACGATAAAAAATAAAAAATAAAAAAATCTTGGACTTTCGCTCATGCGCACTAGTCCGGACTGCTGCTGAGACAGTCTGGAGCATGCGCAGACTGTCTCAGCAGCAGTCCAGATTAGGAAACACTTAAGAACAGACATCCCAGAAGTCTATGCAGTTGGAACTGCCTAGACTGTCGCTGGAAATGGATGGATGGAACGCAGACTGCAATGTCGCCAGGCTGGAGTCTCGTTGGGGGAAGAACATCTCGCGTGGTGGATTTGATTCTCCAATGGACGGGATGCGTGGGCAGGTATGGATTTAATGACACGAAGGGATTGCTCCAGGTAAGGTGTGTGTGTGTGTGTGTGTGTGTGTGTGTGTGTGTGTGTGTGTGTGTGTGTGTGTGTGTGTGTGTATGCGTGTGTGTGTGTGTGTGTGTGTGTGTGTGTGTGTGTGTGTGTGTGTGTGTGTGTGTGTGTGTGTGTGTGTGTGTGTGTGATTAAAGGGAAAATCAAGAAAACTTTGGCTTCCATGAATAGCAGTGAAACCATGATGATTTATAAGATTTCTGCAGATAAAACCTTTTCTTATTTATGCATTTTAAAGAAGTAAATCATTTGTCTCACTTTGCAGTAGTTACTGAATAGCTCCATTCAGTAGGAATGTGCGGTGCTGTTCTTTCAATTTGCAGTGAAAAGATCTGCCTAGACTTTTGCTGGTTACAAATTGCAGGTGTTATGCCTTCCGCTATAACACTCCCTTCATTTGCAGCTTTCAGCAGCAGTGCTTTTTACACACCTTTAATGTGACTGTGTTTCAAGGCACTTCAAATGCTCACAAATAATAATTCATACTCAAGCATCACAACAGAAAAATTGCTCTATTTTCTACAGAAAGTGCTATAAAATGACCAGGTCCTACCTAGACCCACAAAAGAAAGGAACACATCGCTTTATTTCAGTTTTTCATGTGAGGCAGTATACTCATAGGCTAATACCACTCCTGTAATTAAAGCTCCAAGAGCTGGCATTTATGGCTCCAGCCGTGGTCATTTGTCTTTGTAAAGCTGTCAGTGGCAAGTATACAGCAAACTATGTTATGCAAAAGAACATGGATGGATGTAAATATTTTAAAGTGTTTGTCAGGCCAGGCATATTGGCACCTTGATATAGAATAATATTAGGACACCTTCTGAACAGTCCGACTAGTATTTTTGTTGGTACATTCCAAAGATTTACTGGAAGTATAACATCACTCACTGATTTGTTAGAACTGAGTATTTATAAGGGATCTAAAACAATGTGACTAATATTATACTGAAAATATGCCTCTGATCATTATCTGAATGAACAGTTCTACTTAAATCTAAGCTCATGTTATGTGTATTTTAAAGTAGACTCTTACTGTCAGTTGCAAACCAGTAGAAATGAAGGCTCATGTTGTAAAGTGTCAGAAGTCAAGCAAAAAACAACTGGAAAATTATTTCAACTGCTTCATTTTTTTTTTCTTTTTGATGTATAAACACATCCATTTACTTTTTGGGACAAGCCTTTAGGAAGAAAACTATCTTTTATAATCACTCTAATACATGCTGTTTTCATGAAATCTAACAGACCAAAGACTATGGAGCATTTCTCCCCGGGCCTCCGCTGAAAACAGGCTCTGGCCTGTCACCACAACAAGTGACAGCCTTTCACTTTACCCACAGCCAGGCAGACACTAACAACAGATGCATCGGATTATGCCTGGGGGGCACACATGGCAGGAAAATGCATTCAGGCCACGTTGCCCGCAGACCAAATGCATCTTCACATCGATCAAAAAGAGATGCTAGCTGTACAGAATGTCCTGACAGCCTTCAAGGATCTACTACATCCAGAACAACTATTACTAAAGACGGACAACACTACAGTTATGTGGTACATAAACAAGCAAGGGGGCACACATTCCTACCCCCTCTGCAGACAAGCCATGTCTTTGTGAAGCACAGCACTGACCTATCAAGTACATCTGCAGGCACAATTCCTGCCAGGAAAGAAAAATACTCTGGAAGACGAACTAAGCAGAAATCTCATGGACCCTCACGAGTGGAAACTAAATCCACAGGTCTTCAGCATGATAACAGGGAAATGGGGATGCCCAGACATAGATCTTTTTGCGTCCCCTCACAACTGCCAACTACAGAGATTCTGCACAAGGACTTATCACTCACAAGCATGGAAAGTGGATGCTCTATCAATCAGCGGGAAAACCCTAACAGTTTATGCCTTTCCACCACTGCCTCTCCTTCCCAAGGTGCTCCTAAAAGTCGGACAAGAGAAACCAAAAATGATTCTGATTGCCCCAGACTGGCCACGCCAGCACTGGTACCCAATCCTAAAGAGCTTGTCTCAAGGCCCAGCCTGGACTTTACCTCAAATTCCTTATCTTCTGACTCAACAAAACAATCAGATCCTGCACAGCCAACTCAGAACCTTAAATCTGGCTGCATGGCAGATTGGTCAGAACACACCTCTCTAAAGCTGTTATCGATGTCATTTTGGAAGCCAGGAGGCCCAGCACCAGGAAATTTTATGCAGAAAAATGGAAGAGATTCTGTGCTTGGAACCAGGCACAAGGACTCGAACCACTTGTTCCAAATATTCCTCAGATTTTACAATACCTAACTGAGATGATGGACAAAGGCCTATCCTTTTCATCAATTAAGATCCATGCCTCTGCCATTTCAGCTCATTACAATACAGAACCTCCTATTTTCTCTCATCCACTGCTAAGACAGTACCTCAGAGGGGCAGAAAACGTAAGACCGCTAAGGAGAGCACCGATACCTACACGAGACCTCAACTTTGTTTTAGAAAAGCTCACACTGCCTCCTTTTGAGCCAGCCAATACAGCTGATATAAAATTCTTATAATGGAAAACTGCTCTGCTCCTAGCAATAACTTCAGCAAGAAGAGTCTGAGTTACAAGCATTTATGGCAGTGGAATCTTTATCATTTTTCATCTGGACAGGGTTTCTCTAAGGACAAACCCAACATTTATGCCAAAGGTAGTATCCAGTGTGGCTCTTAACCAAACCATTCATTTGCCAATTTAGACCCAGCCGCCCAACCTCAGCTTTGGGATTCAACCCTAATGACTGCAACAGTGAAACACGATCAACATAGTACAGTTTTGTACCTACCATAAGTGTAGATGTTCGAGTGTATTCACTTTGCAGTCCAGGTTACCCACCCACCATCCCTCTTTCTTTGCTGGGACTTATCTATACTTCTCTATCCTATACAACCTATGTGGTGTATTTGCTAGTAGTTGAAGGTATTGTTTATTTTAGTGTATGTTTTTTATAAGCAATGTGTATTGCCTACCTTCTTGGGGGCACCTGACATCTGGGGCAAGAAAACTGAAGAAAATGGCGCTGCATCTTGTATACCCTTGGCACTGACGGCAGGGAAGAGGCGACAGCAACCGGCGCCGGACCAAGACTTTGGAATTCAGGCTGACTGCGGGTAGCCTGCCAGCAGGATAACCCAAGTGTAATGACTGTAACAGTGAATACACTCGAACATCTACATGTATGGTAAGTACACAACTGTACTTTCTTAGTGTTTCACTGTTGCAGTCATTGCATTCGGGCAATCCCGCTGGCAGGTTGCTCCCAGTCGGCCCGAATTCCAAAGTCCCGGGTCCTGCACCGGCCGCCGTTGCCCCTTCCTCAACATCCGGTCGTCAGGGCTACAAAAGACGCGGCCGACGCCATTTTCTTCAGTCTTTCTTGCCGAGCGGTGCCCGAAGCAGAAGCAGTTCACAAGTGACGGTCGGTTGACTCCTGAGATTTTCGTGTTCGAGTTTCAGATCCGAAGTCTTCAATAAAGCTAAGTACCCCGTTGGGGAAGCTTTTTACTTGCTCCAGACCGATGTCAGAAAAAGTAAATAATTGTATTTCTTGTGGAAAGCAAATACCTCATAAGGACTTTCATTCTTACTGTATTCCTTGCCTAGGCCCTGATCACAACATTTCTGGTTGTCGGTTTTGTGCTAGATTTAACCAATGCACTATTAAGCGTCGGTATGATTTTGCTTTAAACCATTTTGGACACCGGTTTAATTATCCAGAAATGTTGTCGGATAGCCATCTGACTACCGGAGTTCACAAAAAAACACAAAGTAAAGGAGAGAGATGGACAACCGAGGCCCAAAGCCGATGAAGAAGCTTCTCCTAAGCAGGGGCGGCTCGTGCTATTGGACTGCCGGACTGCAGCCCCCCCCAGCTGTAAAAAAATAAAAAAAAAGAAAGAAAATAACGATAAAAAATAAAAAATAAAAAAATCTTGAACTTTCGCTCATGCGCACTAGTCCGGACTGCTGCTGAGACAGTCTGGAGCATGCGCAGACTGTCTCAGCAGCAGTCCAGATTAGGAAACACTTAAGAACAGACATCCCAGAAGTCTATGCAGTTGGAACTGCCTAGACTGTCGCTGGAAATGGATGGATGGAACGCAGACTGCAACGTCGCCAGGCTGGAGTCTCGTTGGGGGAAGAACATCTCGCGTGGTGGATTTGATTCTCCAATGGACGGGATGCGTGGGCAGGTATGGATTTAATGACACGAAGGGATTGCTCCAGGTAAGGTGTGTGAGTGTGTGTGTGTGTGTGTGTGTGTGTGTGTGTGTGTGTGTGTGTGTGTGTGTGTGTGTGTGTGTGTGTGTGTGTGTGTGTGTGTGTGTGTGAATAAAGGGAAAATCAAGAAAACTTTGGCTTCCATGAATAGCAGTGAAACCATGATGATTTATAAGATTTCTGCAGATAAAACCTTTTCTTATTTATGCATTTTAAAGAAGTAAATCATTTGTCTCACTTTGCAGTAGTTACTGAATAGCTCCATTCAGTAGGAATGTGCGGTGCTGTTCTTTCAATTTGCAGTGAAAAGATCTGCCTAGACTTTTGCTGGTTACAAATTGCAGGTGTTATGCCTTCCGCTATAACACTCCCTTCATTTGCAGCTTTCAGCAGCAGTGCTTTTTACACACCTTTAATGTGACTGTGTTTCAAGGCACTTCAAATGCTCACAAATAATAATTCATACTCAAGCATCACAACAGAAAAATTGCTCTATTTTCTACAGAAAGTGCTATAAAATGACCAGGTCCTACCTAGACCCACAAAAGAAAGGAACACATCGCTTTATTTCAGTTTTTCATGTGAGGCAGTATACTCATAGGATAATACCACTCCTGTAGTTAAAGCTCCAAGAGCTGGCATTTATGGCTCCAGCCGTGGTCATTTGTCTTTGTAAAGCTGTCAGTGGCAAGTATACAGCAAACTATGTTATGCAAAAGAACATGGATGGATGTAAATATTTTAAAGTGTTTGTCAGGCCAGGCATATTGGCACCTTGATATAGAATAATATTAGGACACCTTCTGAACAGTCCGACTAGTATTTTTGTTGGTACATTCCAAAGATTTACTGGAAGTATAACATCACTCACTGATTTGTTAGAACTGAGTATTTATAAGGGATCTAAAACAATGTGACTAATATTATACTGAAAATATGCCTCTGATCATTATCTGAATGAACAGTTCTACTTAAATCTAAGCTCATGTTATGTGTATTTTAAAGTAGACTCTTACTGTCAGTTGCAAACCAGTAGAAATGAAGGCTCATGTTGTAAAGTGTCAGAAGTCAAGCAAAAAACAACTGGAAAATTATTTCAACTGCTTCATTTTTTTTTTCTTTTTGATGTATAAACACATCCATTTACTTTTTGGGACAAGCCTTTAAGAAGAAAACTAACAGACCAAAGACTATGGAGCATTTCTCCCCGGGCCTCCGCTGAAAACAGGCTCTGTGGAACCTAGTCGGACTTTCCCGGTCAACAAACGATAAATAAATAAAAATAAATAAATAAATTGTGTGAAACCATTTGTTCAACAGTACTATGACAGGCAGGAGCTAATGTCACTGTTGCTAATTTATATTTGATGGTGCAGATTTTAAATATACCCCAATGGAACCGAATAATATGTGATGATGAATGGACCTAAGAAGGTATAGTGTATATGCACAGCTGACAAAACCTGTCAAGTTTAAGGAAACTTTACATGATAGGGTTACAGTTCAGAGTTATGAGCCCAAGCTTTCAAGGACTGCACACCACCCCCTGCCTACTGTGCACTGTACTTTTCAAGACAATGTTATGAACACTAATTGAACAGTATTACTTTGCACACATATGTAAAGATGTGTGTGTGAAATGCCCCAGTTGCTATATACTAGTGGCTAGAACAAACTCATGGTGGTGTGGTAGGGAATACCTCAGGCTTGAACCCTGTACCTTGTATGCAGGTGTTAAGGACCTGAATTCCCTACCCACCATCATTTGTAAAAAAATGTGCAGATTTTTGCCTCATATCTGTTCCTCATAATATCTGTGGTTTCTAAATGTTGCGATGCTTAATATTTGATGGTGCAGTGGTAGCATTGTTATCTTACAGCTGCAGGTTCTTAGGTTTGATTCTTGGCTGGGGTGCCTTCTGTGTGGGGTCTGCATCTTCTCCCTTTGTTTGTGTGGGTTTGCTTTTGTGTCCTCCCATGTTACAAAGACATGTCTGCATTATTTCTTCCTGGGCCTCTGCTGAAAATTGTTTTTTTTGTTCCAAGTCAGACTGTCCTGATTAACAAATGTTAAATAAAATTGACAGGCATTTGAATTTCAGACTTCAGGTTTCTGAATGTTTAATTCCTTACATATTTGATGGTGCAGTGGTAGCATTGTTGCCTCACAGCTGTAGGTTTTCTGGTTTGATTCTTGGCTGGGGTGCCTTCTGTGTGTAGTTTGCATATCATCCCTGTGTTTGTGTGGATTTGCTCTGGTGTCTTGCCATTTTACAAAGACACGTCTGCAGTATTTCTCCCTGGCCCTCTGCTGAAAATTGTTTTTGTTCCGTCAGAAGTAAAGTTGACAGGCATTTGAATTTCAGACTTCATATTCTTCAGAAAATACATAGTAACACACATAGTAACACAACCTTTTATTCTAGCAATTTTCTAAGTTTATAAGATGAATATTTGAAATTTGTCCTTATTTTTGGGACTGTATTACCCCATTATTGGCTTTGGCCAGGTTTTTTGTGCTAAGGTTGACAGCTATGGCAAGAACTGAATTCACTGAATATGTTTGAGGGCTGTATTCCCTCATTACTGGGTTTGTCCAGGTGTCCAAGAGGTTGACAGCTATGGTGAGAACTGAATTCATTAAACGATAGCCATTTAAGTTTCAGTCTTCCTCTCTTTCACAAAGCAGCTGATTAGCGTAGTGGTATGTTGCTCTGACGGTTTTGCACAGGGACCTTGGCAGTATAATGTGTGGTGGTAACACAGCATTTTTCTTTCACACAGCAGCTGATTTGGCATAGTGGTATGTTGCTCTGACTCTTTTGCACAGGGACCTTGGCAGTAAAATGTATGGTGGTAACACAGCATTTTATTCTACCAACTTTCTAAGATTATACAAGCAATGTTTAATGTGTCCCTGGTTTTTGGGATTTTGACCCCCCCCAATAAATTTGGCTTTTTCCAGATTTCTTGTGCTGCGAAGTTGAGATGCAGTTGAGTATTAAGTAGATTTTACAAGGAGCTGAGAGCTGCAGGGGAAGAGAAGTTTAGTGCTGCTTATGCTACGTCAGCTTGCATTGTTAATAGCACAACAGGTTGTGTACTTGCTTTTGATGCAGAAGGTTGTTAGTTCTACTCCCACAAGGGGTGGATGCTGCCGTACTGAAAAAGTTAAGATACTAACTATGAGCCTGTTATCAGTTTGCCATCCATTTCCTATTGCAATATTACTAGCTTATCGTATTACTTCAGAGATTGTGCATATTTACTGATAATGGTGGACTGTAGAATTGTGCATATTTACTGATAATGGTGGATTGTAGAAGTTTGAGTAGATTTTTATGATGGAAATGTTCTGAACTGGGCAGTTTTGTCATTATGGGTGCATGCATTTTGTTTCATTGTTTACTGGAAAGATGTTCTGAATTGGGCAGTTTTGTCATTATTGGTGCATGCGTTTTGTTTCATTGTTTACTGGAAAAATGTTCAAAACAATAGGAAGGTGTATCAAAGAGCACATGTATGTTTCATATGCAAGGGGCCTATGATTTGAAAACAGCCCAGAATTAATCTTTATCTGCCACTGGTAAAATGTATTTTCTTTGAATGTGGGTTTCAATGCTGTTTCAATGAATGCGAGTTTCAAGGGCAGAGAAGTTTTAATGCTAAGTTAGTTTAGCAGATGTCTTAGTATTTGTGCTGTAAAATGCAAAATAAAACTTTCAAATGAAGTCCAAATCATCATAGAAGTAAATCAGTATGCACATTAGTGTTTATGGTAAATGGAGTGAAATAGCCAAGTAATGGATCATCGGAATGGCTGCAGGGGGAGGCTTCATTCGACCATGATTTTGTGAGGGGGAAGGGCAGCAAACTTAAAGACAGCCCCAGCTGAACTATACCTCCCAACTGTCCAGATTTTCAAAGAATGAATAGATTTTTGCTTCTTATTTTTGGTTTGTTCCTCATAAAATTTGAAGTTTTCTGGCAAATCATTTAGGAATTAAGTCACTAAATAATGACACACTGAGTTTCAGACTTCATAACCTTCAGAAAAATGCATGCTAAAGTAAGACCTGTTGTTCTGTCAACTGTCTCAGTTTATATAAGAGCAATTTTTAGTACTGTTTATATGTTCCCCCAATATATTTGGCCTTGTCCAGATTTATTGCATTAACAGGTTGAGAGGTACATGCAAATAAATTGCTTTATAGAATTAGGCATAGCCAAACCTCTCAACTGTCCCTGATTTTGACTCAAAATGTTGCTCTTCCCCCTAATAATCCCTCTGCAAAATAGCAATTTTGGAAGAAAACATGGAGGGTTTACAATTAAGAAATATAACTGTAATAATCAGAGTTATAGATTACTTTTATTTCAGAAATGCATGTAGATTCTTTTATTTTGTCAGCTGCTCAAGTTAGCAGTACTAATATTAAAGTGTCCCTTGTTTGACAGGTTCCCAGCTGTATTGTGTGGCAATTTTATATTTTACATCACATTTTTGGTCCATTTTTCATAAAATTGTGTTTTTTTTTTTGGCAAATTAGTGACAAATCATTAAAGACTGAAGTTAGAAAATAATGGCAGACATTTGAGTTTCAGATTTCGTACCATTCAGAAAATTCATACTAATGCAAGACCTATCTATTAGCTTTCTAAGTTTATAAGAGCAATATTTAAAAATTGTCCTTATTTTTGGGCCTTTGTCCCACTTCTATGTATGGCTTTGTCCAGATTTCTTGCTTTGAGGTTGAGAGGTATGACAAGTGTGTCAGGGCCATCACAGTCAGCCAGAGACATTTCAAATTGTGACATACTTGTTGCACCCCACTCCCCCATGTAGTGACTCTGGATGTGTCGAAGCAAGGCAAGGAGTAGTTATGCAGTGTAAATGTGCAGAGTATTACCCCCATCCAAAGTAGACACAAGTACTACAGTGGCTTTTCATCTGTCCTTGATTTTTGCAGAATGGTCTAGTTTCTGTCATATTTTTATACTGTTGATTTATGCTTATTACTCAAAGTGCATGTTGCTCTGTGTTTAAGTAGCAATACTTTAATGACCATTAGGTAAGCTTGGCTGAGATTGTAAGATGCAAGTAAGCTTTAATAAGCATACTGTTAAAGAATTGCCAACATTGAAAGCTTTTCTGTTGTTGCCATGTAGAGAATACTTAACTAGATAATGTATAAGCCTTGGGTATTGAAATGCATATGACAGTATTTGTAATAAAGGACAGGATTACATTATTTTAAGAAGCTCATTATACTTGGAGACTTCCAGTCATCTCTGCAGGCTTTACCCGTAAACTAAACAGAATGCCAATCGTGTGGTCCATAACCTGTACAGTAATCCTTTTAAGCAATGTATCTTGAGCTTATTTCTTGTTTGCTTTTCATTTTTTACTTTGATCATGTTTTCCACATGAAACAAGTAGATAGTTGTCAGGCAGCAGGTCTTTTTTTGGATAAGAAACATTTTTACAAGTGGGGGCATCAGAGATTTCTGTTTCAGCATGTTACTTGGTAATTTAATAAAGCTGAATATAAATTATAATTAGAACTGCAGTGCAAGAAGTGGTTTGAGTTGAGTGCTGCTTGTTTTTCTTATACTTGATTATGACTGGCATTCCATTAATGTATTTAAAAAGTAATTTATTTTTTTATACCTCACAACCTTTTTGTTTCCATCTAGATATTAAGTAAGCTGTCATGCAGCCAATGCATTGAAATATTTTCATTCTTCTACACTTCATTTTGTCTTGATTGGACTCTCATAATGACGGTTTGGCACCCAGGGCAGTGTATTTAGTTTTTGTGGTTTTGAGCATAGCTCCTCCCCTTTCTAGTTGGCCACACCCCTTTCCCATTGACCCCACCCATTCAGCTGTCTCCTGCAGCCCCCCTTTGATTTGAAGTCACCAGCCGCCACTGTCCTAAGCCAGTCGCCGGTTCTCAGTGAGGCGCTTTCGCAACCCCTGACGCCCGCTACTTTAGAGTCGCAGGCCATTACCGATTCCCACATGGAGTCGGCCATGCCACTGGAAACTCAAGGTATTGGAGCCTCGGATACTATTCCTTCAGATGGGTCCGGAGCCGCTGAGCAGTCACTGGCTTCTGAGGGTGTTTTCAGACCTAAACATCTTTACATTAAACCAACCTCAGCTTCGAAAGCAAAGAAACAAACTCAAGAGCCACGTGGACAGGCCTCTATGCCCAAAAAACAGATGCTCAAAATGGCCGAAGACTTAATTACCTTGATCAGGGGTTCCCATCCCCCTCCTGATAAGAGGCCTAGGCAAGAGACTGACTATGAATCTTCAGATCAGATTTCTATTTCTTCTGATTCCTCTTCTGATCAGGAATAACCCCCCCCCCCCATGAGGATTCTGATGCTGAAGAATCTATACCTTCAGCTTGTCCTCCAGAGGACTATTCTTTTGGGGAAACCTTGCATATCATGAGGGAGCATTTCCACTGGGAGAGCCAAGATTTTTCAGAATCTAAAAAGAGGCTTGGGGATTTCCTTTTACTACCTCAACACAGGCCACTAGCCATTCCACCTGTGTTAGATATTGTAGGTGATGTGTTTTCGGAGTCTAATCTTACCCCTGACTCCTTAGCTCCAGCTCCTGTTAAGCCTGACAGATATTACAGGGTTCCTGACTCTCATAAATTCATCTTTAAAATCCCTGCTGCAGACCCAGAAACTATTTCACAGGCCCCAAAGGAGTTAAGGCTTCCGCTGCAAAAAACCCTACCCCCTCTGACAGAGATTCTAGGGCACTGGATAGATGGGGAAAAAAGGTTTACACATCTGCTACGTTGGCTATAAGGGCCTTAAACTGTCAGTTTCATATGCTCAAATATCAGCAAAATGTAATGGCACTGCTTAAACAGAAAATGTTATTAAACTCTGTGCAGAAAACGAGGAAATGCAGGATTTATTGCATGCAGCTGAACAAGTTGGAAAGCATACTTTGCAATGTGGTTTTGATTCTTTGGAGGCCTCCTGCAGGGCCGCAGTTACAGGTTCTGTAATTAGGAGGCATGTTTGGTTAAAGGAACAAAATCTGCCTGTCAAAGGTAAATTATTATATGCACCTTTACAGCATGATTACTTTGTTTGGTGTTAAGGCAGAGGAGGTGTTAAAGAAAATGGAGGACAAAGCTAAATCTATGCAAACTGTCAAAGATTTTTTACACGTACAGCCACCTAGGTTTAGTAGACACTGGCATACAAAGAATTGGTCCTTTCCTGTGTCAGACAGACCTCAAAGGGGCAGTTCCAGATGCCCTAGAGGCAGATCCCAGGCGCAAGGTTCCTACAGGTCAAATCAGTTAGGTGCTTCTACCTCCAAAGTTGGAGAAGACAAATCACAACCATACAGGAAACAGTCCCAATGACTTCCCCCTGCCTGCACCAAGCACTTCTCTTCTGGCAGCACCCTTAGGGGGAAAATTAGCACTTTTTTCTCAGAATTGGCATATTATAACCCAAGACAAGTGGGTTCTAAATAGTGTCACAAGGGTACAGGTTCCATTTCCATACCCTGCCAAAGGCAAACGGCTGGCCAGATCTGCCAAAAAATCAATGGGCAGAGGTACAAAAACAAGTCTTATCCCTCATGGACATGGAGGCCATTCAACAAGTACCACAGCCCTCATGGACATGGAGGCCATTCAACAAGTACCACAGCAAGACCAGGGACAAGGATTTTACTCTACTGTTCTTGGTACCCAGAAAGGACAAGGCCTGGAGACCACTACTGGACCTATCTGTTCTGAACACATTCCTGGATATACCAAAATTCAAGATGATGACTTTGCAGCAGCTTCTGCCCATGCTGGGCAAGAACGCTTGACTGGTGACTCTAGACCTAAAAGAGGCATACCTGCATGTCCCAATCAGACAATTGTGCAGAGGTTACCTCAGATTCAAGGCTGACTCAATGCATTACCAAGTCTCTGCACTGCCCTTTGGCTTTTCTTTACAAAGTGCCTGGCACCAGTAATTGCATTCTGCAGGCAAAGAGGAATACAAATATATCCTTACTTGGACGACTGTCTTATTCAAGCAGAGAACAAGGACATTATTCTACAGCATCTGGCATTTGTGAAAATACTTCTAACATGCCTAGGGTACACAGTCAACAAAAATAAATCAAAACTAGTACCCTCTCAAGAGATAATATTCCTGGGTGCAAGCTTAAATACAACTGCCCAGATGGCTTATCTCACGCCAGACAAACAAAGGCAACTGACTACCTATTTCAAAATGTTGGCAACAAAGGCCCAGTTATCTGCAAGAAAAATTCTGCAGGCTTTGGGCTTCATGGCATCCTGCATCCTTCTAATTCCATATGCAAGACTGCATATGAGGAAACTTCAATGGTACCTAAAAAGTGTTTGGACTCAACATTGCCACGACCTGGAAACGATGATTATTCTCATTCCTTGCCTACAACAGGAGTTTCGATGGTGGGCAAAGGCTTGTCACCAAAACAAGGGAACAGCCATTCACATTACCCCCAGCCAGGCAGACACTAACAACTGATGCATCAGATTATGCCTGGGGGGCCCACATGGCAGGAAGATGCATTCAGGGCACATGGTCCTCAAATCAAATGCATTCACATATCAATCAAAAAGAGATTCTAGCTGTTCAGAATGCCCTGACAGCCTTCAAGGACCTACTTCATCCGGGAAAACTACTGATAAAGACAGACAACACCACGGTCATTTGGTATATAAACAAGCAGGGGGGCACACATTCTTACCCTCTTTGCAGACTAGCCATGACTTTGTGGGACACAGCATTAACTTACCAAGTACATCTGCAGGCGCAATTCCTGCCAGGAAGGAAAAATACTCTGGCAGATGAACTAAGCAGAAACTTCATGGATCCCCATGAGTGGCAAATGGATCCACAAGTTTTCAGCATGATCACAAGGAAATGGGGATGCCCGGACATAGATCTATTTGCCTCCCCTCACAACTACCAACTAAAAAGATTCTGCACAAGGACTTATCACAGACAAGCATGGAAAGTGGACGCCCTATCTTTCAGCTGGAAAAACCTATCAGTATATGCCTTTCCCCCGCTGCCTCTCCTCCCCAAGGTACTCCTAAAGGTCAGACAGGAGAAGCCAAAAATTATACTGATTACCTCAGACTGGCCACGCCAGTACTGTTTTCCAATCCTAAAGAACTTGTCTCATTTCCCAGCTTGGAACTTACCTCGAATACCTCCTCTACTGTCCCAGCAAAACAATCAGATCCTGCACAGCCAACTCAGGACTTTAATCCTGGAAGCATGGCGGATAATGTAGGCTTACAAAACACACCTCTCAGTAAAGCTGTGATGGATGTCATTTTGGAGGCCAGAAGGCCTAGTACTAGAAAATCTTATGCTGGAAAATGGAAGAGATTCTGTGCTTGGAACCAGGCACAAGGAACTGATACAGCTAAGCCAAATATTCCTCAGATTTTGCAATACTTAACTGAGATGCTGGACAAAGGCCTATCTTTTTCATCTATTAAAATTCATGCCTCTGCCATTTCGGCTCACTACAATACAGAGCCACCAATCTTTTCTCATCCCTTATTAAAACAGTACCTCAGAGGAGCCAGAAATTTAAGGCCTCCAAGGAGATCGCCAATGCCTGCATGGGACCTCAGCTATGTCTTGGAAAAACTCACCCTGCCTCCTTTTGAGCCAGCTACTACTGCGGATATAAAGTTTTTATCTTGGAAAACAGCTCTGCTCCTAGCAATAACTTCTGCAAGACTAGTTTCAGAGCTACAGGCACTCATGGCTGTGGAACCTTTTTATAATTTTTTATCCAGACAGGGTCTCTCTGAGGACAAACCCAACATTTATGCCTAAGGTGGTGTCCAGTGTGGCTCTTAACCAAACTATTTATCTGCCAACTTTTTATCCAAATCCACAGAACAAGGGGAAGAGAATTTTGCATTCTTTGGACGTACACATACAGCTTAGATTCTCCTTGGACAGAACCAAAGTTTTCAGAAAGACAGTGCAATTACTAGTCGCATATGCTGCAGGATCACAAGGAAAGGCTATCTCAAAGCAGACTATTTCAAAGTGGATAGGCCACTGCATTCATTTCTGCTACTTCACCATAGCAAGCCAGTGCCTAAGGGCATTAGGCCTCATTCAACCAGAGCTGCAGCCGCTTCTGCAGCCTTTCTCAGGGGAATTCCAACCAAGGACATTTTAGAGGTTGCTACTTGGAGTTTAGTGCACACCTTTACAAGGCACTATCATCTGCCACTCTACTCTAAATCCAGGGCAGGTTTTGCCACTGCAGTTCTGCAAGGCCTCATTGCTGCTCCTAATGCTGTTTAACTCCAGCCTCCCATCCATAGCTTTGGGACTCTACCCAAATGTAATGACTGCAACAGTGAAACACAAAGAACGTAGTACAGTTGTGTACACTTACCATAAATGTAGATGTTCGAGTGTATTCACTGTTGCAGTCCAGGTTACCCACCTGCCATCCCCCCTTCTTCTGATGGAACCTATCTTTCCTTCTCTGATTTATACAACCTATGTGGTGTATTTGCTTGTAGATGAAGGTAAAGTTTGGTGCATGTGTATATGTGTGTGTATATACATATACATATATATATATATATATATATATATATATATATATATATATATATATAAATGTTGGCTACCCTTTTAGGGGGCACCTGACATCTGGGGCAAGAAAAACTAAAGAAAATGGCATTGGTTACGTCTTTTGTACCCCTGACTTTGGGGGAAGGGGTGACGGCGGCCAGCACGGGACCCGGGACTTTGGAATTCGGGCCGACTGGGGGCAACCTGCCAGCGGGATTGCCCAAATGTAATGACTGCAACAGTGAATACACTGTAACATCTACATTTATGGTAAGTGTACACAACTGTACTTTCCTCCTCCTCAGTGGGGAAAGAGTTTTTATTCAAGGATTTTCTTAATGCCAAAGAAAGAAAATTCTTGAAAGGCTTGTTCTGGATCTCTCTTTCCTAAATCTGTTTCTGATAGTGCCCACATTCAAAATGATGTCACTTCACATCCTGTTACCTCTTCTTCCTCTTTCAGCTTTCCTGATAACACCAGATTGAAACAATGCTTATTATCACATCCTTATTCATTCAGATTTCAGACATGTCTTAAGGTTTTGTGTGTCGGGATGACATGATCAGTTCTCTGTCTTGCCCTATACACTGCACCAAGAGTGTTCACAACGTGTCTAACTCCAGCTGTAGTTCATTACAGGCTACAGGTTATCAACATTTTTCCATTTTTAGATGACCTGCTTATTTTTACAGTCTCTTTCAAAGTGATCAGAACCTTTGTGTGTGTGTGTGTGTGTGTGTGTGTGTGTGTGTGTGTGTGTGTGTGTGTGTGTGTGTGTGTGTGTGTGTGTGTGTGCGCGTGTGTGTGTGTTTGTGTGTGCGTTTGTGTGTGTGTTTTGGATGAGAGATCTTTTGCACAAGCCTGGATTCCAAGAGAACATTCAAAAGTCTTTCTTGACTCCTTCACACCTGATTGCATTACTGGGCTATCAGCTAGACACCTCATTTGGTAGAGACAACAGATATCCATAAATCCAAGCATCTTCTCTTTCCGTCCCTGCTCCAAAGCAGAGTCACCCACCACAGACCTCTCAGGCTTTGCTTGGGGAGCAATTTCAGGAGGGATAAAAGTGTACTGGTGTCAGATGGCAAAGACAGATAGAAGCACATAAGTATCAAGGAGATGCTTGCCCTGATCAAGGCGCTCAACTGTGAACCATCTTTAGTCCCTGGGACCTCTTCAAAAAGTTATAGACAATACTACAGTCATGTGGTACATCAACAAGCAAGGGGGCATCAGGTTGTACCACCCTTTGCAGACTAGCCATGGTAGCTTATGTACAGCTTCACAGCTCAGTCTCTTGCTACAGACATCCTACAATCCCATCAGGGCAAAATCATTTGGCAGGCAAGCTGAGCAGGACCAGGGCATACCCTCGAGTGGAAACTAGATCAGGGTCTTCCAAGATTTGATCCAACTGTGGGGAGTTCCTCAAGCAGACCGCTTTGCCTCCTGTCCGAACAATCATCTGGCAAGATTTTGCTCCCGGACTCCATGCAAGATGGCTTGGAACTTGGAGATCTTTTCTTTTCCTAGGACAAGTATGTTCCTTTATTTGTTCCCATCTTTTCTACTAATGTACAGGGTACTTCTGAAAATTCAGGAGGAGTCCCCCAAGATCATCATGATGACTCCCTTCTGGCCTATGTAGTAATGGTTTTTCCTTCTTTTAGAAATGGCCAGGGGGAATTACCACAAACTTGCTCACAGACTGAATCTACTTGCACAAAAACAGGGGTGTTTCATACACCCAAACATCAATCAAATTCAATTAACTTCCTGGATGATAGGATCTTGGTTCCTTTTAGGCACCTGCTTTCTGAGGATGTGCAGCAGGTACTAATGGAAGCAAGAAAGCCTGCTATTAGAAAATCATATATTAGCAATTCAAAAAAGGTTTTCTAGTTGGTGGCAACAGTATAACCAGCACCCATTCAGGCACGGCTTGTTGTTCTCTCAATGTTTGTGTGAGTTACTGTCCTATGTCCTTTCTTATTCCCCTGTCATGTTCATTTATTAGGCATTTCAGCAAGTCTGCCCATGAATCCTCCTCTTTCAGTGCAGTTTCATGTCAAAATATTTTTTAAAGGGTTTTGCATAAGTGATCGCCAAGAAAATTGGTGACCCCTCCTTGGGATCTTAATTTTGTGTTAGAGAAGCTATCCTGTCTGACTTGATGTTCTTGACATGTAGAACGGTTTTTACTGATCAATAACCCCCATCTCATTTTCCATAGGGCAGGATTTCTTTGAGAGCTAATCCTACTTTTATGCCTAAAGTGGTATCAGAATTTACTTTAAGCCAGACTGTCCATCTCCCCATTTTCGTTCCTGACCTAAAAATGAAGGAGAAAGGATGGCTCAATACCTTGGATGTCCACAGACAACATGGGTACTATATTGACAGAACTAAATCATTCAGATTTTTGGATCAGTTGTTCATTTCTTGTCAAGGTAAGGAGAAGGGTCAATCTGGGTCAAAATAAACTATTTCCAAGTAGTTGTCTAAGGCTATTTTTTTGCTATATTCACCATAACAGAACTATTCCAGGCAGAGTCGAGGCCCACTCTTAACAGGTCCTTGGCATTATCTTTGGCTTTTTGGAAAGGGTTGGATTCTCAAAGTATGCTCAAAGCTGCTACTTTGTCCTCTGTACATACTTTTACAGAGAGAGATACAAGCTTGATTCCTTTTTTAGATCCAGATCAGGCTTTGCTAAGTCTGTTCTCCAGGGGATCCTGGACTCTTCTCCTTCCACCTACCAAATGTAGTTAGCTAGAGTAATCTACTCGTATAGCTAAAGCTACTTCACAGTGATCAGTATGATGTTGTGTAAGTAAACCTTACAAAACAGTATATGTTTGAATGAACACTATCGCAGCAGCTCTCCCCCCAGTTTTTTTGGTATGCTTTTTATGCCAGGGTATGGACATTTTTTTTTTTTTTTTTTTAATGTTTCTAGTATGTCCTTTCAGGGCTCACCCTCCACCCCACTTCTGGCAGGAAAGCTTTGAAGGGCTTCGCACCCAAGCTTGTCTTTTAATCAGCTCAGCACCAGCTGCCTGGCATTTTGGGTGCATGGAAGGTACCTCAAGCTTTGGAAGCTGGCTAGCTGTCGTATTCTATCCAGTATAAAAAATCTATATAGCTAATGCTTCTGCAGCAATGATCATTCAACATCTACTGTTATAATAAGTTGACTTGCACAACTGTACATTGCTGATTTTCAAAAGAGTTCATTGGAACCAATATCCGCTCTTCCCCTCCAGCTGGCTGAAGAAAGTCTTGCCTGTTGTGTGAACAAACTGGAAAACAGTGTGTGGAACTACTGCTTGTACCATGTGTTGTAGGGAAAAGACAGTGGTCTGTCATTTTTTAGTTTATGGACTTTTAAGAGTTCATCAGATAAATGGACAGGTATGTCTTTTTGTATGTTGGAGCTGCTACAGGTTCTGAGGCACTGCTGTTACCATAGAGCTCTTACCTTTTTTCTAGTCATCTCAGATTCAGGAATTGTCCAAGTTTTTTTCTGCAGCAATTTAGTATGACTGATAAATGTAGATGAGGATTACATGCTTATTGTCTGCATGGGATATTCTGGTTGTACTTGCAGGCTTTAGGTCAGGTTAGTTTGTAATGAGGTAGTAGTGATAGCTGTCCAAGCTAGGCTTTACCAGCATAACCTACTGCAAAATTTGCTTCCTGAAGATATGCCTCCAAGGTGAATAAAATGTATGTGCTGTATTCATTCAAGTGTGTACCTGCTGGAAATATCCTCTCTAAAAGTTTATTGTTTACAAAGAAACATGTTAGCCCTTTAGGGAATTTTGAAGCCTGATTCCCATCTCTAAAAATTGTTTCTAAGGCTTATTTTTGGATGGAAAATTTATTTTAGTCACGGGTGCTTCCTGTGACTTGGGGGAATGCTGTTAAGTGCAGCAATATTGGTTTTGTTTAAAATGTAGGGGACTGAAATTTTAAACAAAATCTTTATGTGCAAATATTTGGCATTTTGATAGCAAGTTCTTTCAAGTGAAGACTTCAGGATTGTTTCCTTGTATTGATGCGGTGTGAATGCGCAGTGAATGAACTTGATGCTTTGCTTTACACCTGATTGTTTATGTGCAGTATGAAACTAATCCAGGCTTTGTTCTTGAGAAGTATGCTGTCTCTTTAATTTAGGGAGGGCACGGGGTGGGGCAAAGCTGTAATTGACCTAGCAGAAAACCTGTTAGACAGAGGAAGACATGAAGGAAATTTGACCTCTTGCTTAGTTTTTCCTACAGTACAAGCACTGGCCTCATTTAAATGTAGTTTAGTAAGCACACTTACTGATGTTATGTGCTTGCTCACATTTCATTTTCCTTTCTTTATTGTGCGGATAATTTGTTGTAGACTAGTGTTTCTGAACATTTTTTCCTGCTTTTGCACAGGGCAGAAAATTGCCAGTTACGAATGAATTGGCTACAGCAGGTTGCAAGCATACCTATCGAAAAGTGAAAGTAAGGTAATGGAAACTTTCATCCATTTTACATGTCTCATATAACCTGATGTTCTGAATTGATTTTATTGATGGTTTGTAAATGCTTGATTGTAACGCACTGCTTCCATTTATTGATGTGAGAACTAGTGTTAAACTAAATGCAGTTTCCTGCAGTTAGTATGGTTTAATGTTTACAGAAGCTAACCCTGTTCGTTTCATTTATTGACTTTTAAGTTGTAGGCATTCTTAAAGCATTTTATTGGTATACAGAAATAGTTAAGTGTGATGTGTGTATATGTTAGAAAAAAAAAAACCATGGAGCAGATAATAGTAGGCAGTATACTCGTTATCCGTTTTTTAATTTGCAGAGCCTTCCAGATCTGTTGTGTATTTTATTTTGTACTTTGTTTGCCTTGTTAGTGAGTTGGGCATAGATTGGAAAGATTCTTCTATCATTTCTAAGAATTCAGTGCAACAGTTTGTATTTATTTGCATATTTGATAGTCCTTTTGGTGAATAAAAGGGACACAGAGGCAGGCATTTATTTCCTCATTCTTAAAAATAAATCACTAACTCCAGTTTGGATCCTTTGTGAACTTTTTAACTATGCAAGGATGTAGGTAGAACATGGCAATTGAAGTTGCAGAAAAGCTCCACCAGAAACCATATGATGTGAATCCAAATTTATTTATTTATTACTCTTTGTTTACCAGGAAGTTCTCACTGGGGTTTATCCCATTTTCAGTGGAGGCCTGGGAAGAAAAGCTCTGCATATTAGGGAAGTACATTTAAAGACAAAATACAGTGATATTTTGTAAAATACATTGAGTTTACATGAAAACTCAATTATAAGAATACATCTGAAACAATAGCCTATGAATATAAGAAGTGTGTTTTTTTTTCTTTCATGGGATAGCTGTTTACAAAGAAATTACACAGATAGTGAGTGTATTATGTCGTGTGTTTATCAGTTGGAAGTACAGAGAAAGGGTAGCAAAGACAGCAAGGGATTAACAGGAGGCAGAATCTGAGGACAAGTAGTTACATGAAACATTAGCTAGATTGAGGTAGAGCGCTTTTGTAGACATTTATTAAAGAAAATAGAGATAGTGGTAGTTTCCTGGGAAGTGGAAATGTAGGAAAGAAAGTAGGTAGAAGGTGGCAGTCTGGAGAAGAATAGTGGGAGAATGTACAGTGAGATTTCTTAGTGATAGAGATGTAAAGTTACATATGTAAGATTAGGCTACAGAAAGAGTATATAAAGGGAGTGTAACTGATGGTGGAGTTTAGGTTGAGTACTGGGGGAGGGGGTAGTCTGGGGTGGTACATGAGCAAAACCAGTTTTTAACAGGTGTTTCTTAAGTGATGTTTTGAAGCCATGCTGTATTTCTGCCTGCCTTATTCCAGGGGCTTTCAGATTTTTGCTACCTGGTTAGAGAATAGTGATACCCATGTGCTGTTATTTGACTTTCTGATGGATAGAAAAACTTTGTTATTGGATCACAAGGCTTGATTAGTGGTATAGGGTTGTAGTATTCTTTTTAGAGCTGGGCGTTTTTCTGGGGAGTTAGTTTTATGGGCTATAGTAAGTGATGGTAGTTGAGGTGGTTTTTAAGATCTAGACAGTTAATGCTTTTTAGTATCGTGCAATGGTGTTTTTTTTTGTGGATTATTTGTTGCAAATGTTGCAGTTTTGTTATAGGGTGTGTCTAGCTTATTTTTGATGGTTAAGTTAAGGTTTATTAAGATGGATGAAGCATAGAGCAGGGATTGAAAAATAGGTATGTTTGTGCTATGTTTTTTTTCTTGAGCTGTTAGTGATGAATTAACTAGGCCTGTAGAGGGAATCTAGTTTTCAGTGAGTTTTCTTGATAGCTAGGAGCAGGTGCTGGTCGTGTCTGATTGTCATTGAGCATTACTCCAAGGAGTTTTGCCTGTGTGTGACATATTCTGTTTTTGTTTTTGTTGGCTGATAGGATATGAAAAACTTTATGTTGGTTTGAGTAGCTTTTAGGGCTGAAAAGGTTTTTTTTTTTTTTTTTTTTTGCATTTGAGTGCAAGTCTTTGCTACCTAGCCAGGACTCCATGGATAAGAAAGGCCTTTTGGATATTTTCTTGTAGGGAAGATAGTGTTTGGGCTGAGCAGATGAAAGTAGCATCATCTGCATATTGTAGCAAGGTAGCTTATTTAGTAGTGGTTTTCTGGAGTGTAGATTATTGATAAAGCAGGGGTCCTAAAATTGATCCCTGAGGGACACCAACTGTAACTGTGAGGAAATCAGAATAGCCTTGTTGCCATTTCATGGCTAGTTTCCTATTGGATAAGTAGCTGGTTAGTGAATCAAGTTAGTGAATGGGGTACTGAGGCCTAGAGAGGCTATTTCCTCAATGAATTTCTGATGTGATCGTATAAAATGGTTTAGATAGGTCTAGGAGACTCTTGAGACTAGGTTACCATTGGTTTGTAACTGTGATTGTGATTTTCTTTTATGGATCTATTGATTATTGTGGAGTCTAGGAATGCTATAGCTTCCATTGCTATTTTGAGGTACTCTGGTAGTAAATGCCTGGTACTTCTGTTGTATAGGAGGAAGTTGAGCTGGTACAACTGATGTACCTAGGAAGAGTTGAAAAGGGCCTAGGGATGGAATCTATGAAGACTTATTTCCATTTTAAACAAATTACCTTGCCATAATACTGCTTTGGAAGGAGACATTCATTTGGAATGACTATTAAAATGAAATCAGGCTTTATGAGTTCTGCATACAAGGGAATATTGTCCTTCAAACAAGAGAGTCATGGAAGGAGATGAGGAATTAGAGGAGAGGAGGCAGCTTAGAGTCTCTGTACACGGGACTGTAGTGAATACATAGAAGTCCTTTTGATATGGTGAGAGGGCTGACATCTCAGTATTTGTGTTAGTATCAAGAGTTGGGCACAGTCTTGTCACCTTAGGTGTGACTATGAAGAAAAGGCCTGAGAGAACATCCAGTGATGGTTGTCCTGCTCGTTTGAGAGAGTTCTGCAGTAGAGAATGCGTCACTGATGTGTAGCAAATAGCACATTCACTTTTGGTGCTGGAAACCAGAAGTCTGTGGATTCTATTCCCATTCCATTTGATTGGATTGCAGACTCTGCAGTATTAGAAGAATGCTGCCTTCCTCTGTGTGTTGTCTTTTGGATGAGATGTTAAACCACGATCCCATCTGCTTGAGTTGGTGGTAGGTCAGGCATATGTAAATGATCCTATGGCAAGTATTGAAAAGAGAAGGGGTTGTGTATTCTGATGCCCTGGCCAAAATTTCCCTTAGTATAAATACCACCTCGGGTATCCCCTGAAAAGAGGCCTCTATTCTAGTGGGGCTAACCTGGCCAACAAAGAATAAATGCATAAAAACTTCTGCACAGGGGACATTTAATAGGCTGAAAATGCTGCTCATCTGCCAGCACATGTATAAGAGGCTGGTAGGTTTTGGTGCTCTTCCATATTACAGCAGTATGTGAAAGATGAGCAAAGTGTCAGTTACCAATTCCAGACAGGAAATAGTTCCCACAGTTTCACTTTTTGTTTTTTTTTTTAATCTTAGCAATTTTCAGTATTTGCTACGTCAGAATGCCTCTGCCTGATTTCAGAGTCATCCTGTTCTGGCCATTCCTCCAACCTTGGACAGTAAGCAGAGCCAGTGTCTAACCCCAATGGAGATGGAGAGAAGCCCGAGTCATTTCAGTGCAGCACCATGCATTCTGCCACTGGGATTTCTATTATTCTGTCTTAATCCTATGAGAGGGCGGGAATGCAGTGGCATTAATGAATATGCAGTAGAAGCATGCCTTCCCACCTTCCTCCCAGCTGACTTCTGGCTTCACAAGTTTTTGTTCAGTCCTGGATCACTACCGATCCATGGATTTAGTTTTTCCATTGTTCTATATTCAGCCTCAGCCTTGCAGAATAAGTGGAACAATAACTTCCTTGGACCTAGATGCCATACCTTTGTTTATAAGTTGAACAACATAGAATGGTTTCCTCACTACTGTAGACACATGATGGTCAAAGGATAGATTACTGTTTGTGTGTCCCTGACTACCAGGGATGGATGACTTTCCGAAGGATACTGTCATGCAGGTCTTGGCATTTAGGTTTAGTTCATGGCTCTGACACTAGTTGGTCTGTTTCAGCCCTTCCTGGAGAACATTTGTGTCTGTTTGGGATTCAGTGATGGCTCTTAATTTGCAGACTAATTATCCAGAGATCATTGACATTGGCCTTGACTTCAGAGCAGTAAATGCCAGAAAGGAGTCGTCGACGGACCGGTCCCTGAGGGACTCCACTTGTGACTGTCCTCTTTCAAGAGGTGGACTAACCAATTCTAACTTCCTGGGTCTTGCCTTTCAGTTTTCTCTTTTGACCATTGATAAAACAACCTGGAGTAATTCCGCCAAAAGCAACCAGTAACCAGATATCAAGGTGAAAAAAGCGTAGATTGCACCCAGCAAAATTAGTGCACAAAACTCTTTATTTAACGCTGCAGATACCACACGTTTTCGTCCATAGAACCATAAACTTCATCAGAAATACTTTAATTAAAACCATTCGTCTTATATCTCTGTAGATCATTGGTCTATCCACTGCCCCAAAAGTATTTGCAAAGTGCCTTTTTCCTATCATTGCCTTTTACAGGCTTGCAATTTTAAATTTGGCACTGGAAAACAGGGTCCAGTGTAAGGAAGATGCAGGATTGTCCTGCAGGCACCACATGCCATGGTGTCTAAGGTAAGTCATAAACTGTGATGGAAAGCATGTGCAAGAACAGAAAGTCGGTGCATATTCAAGAGCAGGAAGAGGCTATGAGCTGTTTGTGTTCAGGTTCGAAAAGCTGTCAGAGTTGACTGTCATTCCTGTGCAGGAGCTCTAAATGGAGAAGAGTGCACTTTTGTATCTCCGGCAACACCCAAGAGTCACAATTCCTTAGCTGATCCTGCATTTTTTGCCTTTTTATTAAAAGATGAAATGTTTTCATTATTACTTTTGCCTGGAAAGAGCCAAAAGTAAGTTGAGAGAATTCTTACAGAACACTGCTGTGCATAAGAAACCAGGGTAAAGAGGTTGGCATTTTTCCAGACATCAGAATCTGCATGCGAAAGAATAGAGATTTAGGTTTCTTATTTTTATGTCATCTTACCAAGTAGGTCTATAACTTTTTATTCTGTTCAAAATGCCCTTCTCAAGCTGAAGTGGTTCTTTACCATGGAGGTGCATGAGGAATCAAGGCAGGAGCATGCTTCTGACTCTTGAGGTTCAGCTATTCAAGGGCCTCAAGATTTAAAGCCCTTGGAGCTATTCTGCCATTCAAAAGAAAACAAATATTGGATTGACAAAGGGCAGCTTTTGTAGAAAACCAGTGAGAGTTTTTCTTGTAGCAAGGAATTAATGGAGAGGTGTTAAGGCATTTTGGCTGACTTTGTCAACATTCCTACCTCACTTGTACTTGGGAAATTCTTTTTTGTTATTGAATAGCTAACCTCTAAATCACTGCTAAACTATTGTCTCAGTTTGCTATATATATATTTTTTTCAAGTGACTCTGTAGTGTCAGTGTCCAATAAACACAGTGCCTTACTGGCATATGGGTAGTAGTACCCTGCTACCCACTTTCTGGTAGTCTGCCAAAGCTCAGAACTTCTCTCACTGCCTGTCTGTGGGTGTAGTGGACCAGTCACCTGGCAGTACAGGGACTGCCTTTCATAACCACAGACTGGACCCTTTCAGTTTTCTAGAGTCCACAGGGACAAGAAGATGAAAATGCAAGCACCTACTGTTGTTCACTAGTACACACACACAGAGACAGACACACACACCTCATCTCATCTGTTGGCCAGGAGGAATGCAGAGAAGGCATTTGGTAAGGTTGGTTGGGAGTTTTTATTAATAATATTGTCCTGTCTGGGGCTTCCAGACATACCTGGATTTGATCAATGCTTTATACTGGGGTATGATTGCTCAAATAAAAATTTGAGTGAGGTTTTTAAGGGCATTTTAACTTTTTATAGGGACTAGGCAATGCTGTCAAGCCCTCTATTTACATATTGCCCAGAGTCACTGGCAGTCAAATTTAGGTAATCTAAACTGGAGGAATACAGTATACTTTATCAGGAACATAACCTTTCTCTTGTTTTTAATTTCTCCAAGTTTTTTGGGTTTCTAATACCATGATGTGAATGGACCCCATTCCTAAGTCAAATTATGATTAAAGTTCATGAAATTAGTATTGTTTCACTGTTTGTCAGCCAAAAGTGCTCTTGGCAGCACCTGCAGTGTGCCCAGTAATGACTCATGCAATTCGTAAATTTACATGAATTGGTAACGTATCTAAATACGATTGTAAATTATTTTTTATAAGACCCTTTGCTCCTACTACTATTGGAACTGTCTGGGTATCTTTCTTCCACATGGCCCTCATTTCTGCCTGCAGATCCAGGTTTTTTATGACTTTGTGTGTCTGTACACAAGACACTGTAGTCACTGGATGTGGCGATTTCAATGATCAATGCTACTTTTGTCTTCTTTTCTTGGACCACTATGTCTGGTTTTCTAGCCTTTATCTTTTGAACTGTTGGTCTTGAATGATCCCATGTGATATAAACTTCATCATTTTCTATGATTCTTTGTGGCTCATGTTTCCAGTGTTTTTCAGCCACTTCGATATCAAAATGTATGCACAATCTTCAGTGCAACAGTCTCACCACATTATTATGCCTTTCAGTATACAGTCTCTCTGCCATTAGTGCGTCGCAACTAGCAACAAGGTGTGTGACTGTTTCCAATTCGGTTTTACAAAACCTACATGTCTGTTTCTCCCACGTGTTCAATGGACTGCAAACCAGCGTGTACGTAGTCCTCTATCTTGGGCTGCCAATATTAACCTTTCTTTTCTTGGTTTGATTTCACCTCTCCTAAACCATTCCTGTGTTCGTTCTTGATCAACATCAGGCTCTTCCAGAAGTTTTCTATACTTGCAACTATATTTATGTTTTTTCCACATTTTTTTGCCTTCTCATCTGATCCTTCACCTTATATTCTTCCTTTTGTTTTTTTGGCACATTCAGTTGCTGCCTGTATTTTAGCCACTTCTGGTTTTATTTCCATTCATCTTGACGTCTATATGCTTCTGCTAAATTAAGCAAAGACGTCATCTTAGATCTATTCTCCTTATGTTTCAAAATTTTCACTACATTTGGATCTTGTGAGGTCAGTAAATATGTGTGGAGTCCCACGATTGCAGATCTATACATGTAATCAATTTCAAGAAGGCCCATCCTTCCTTCGGAATGGGAAATATATAATCTTGGTATACACTGATTTGTATAAATCATTTGGTAAGCATGAAGCATCCTTCTTGCTTTAATATCCAGTCTATCCAACACTTTTTGGGACTAGTCAATCACTCCAAAACTTAGGACAGGAAGAGCAAATTGATTTATAGCTTGGATCTTGTTCCTAGATGTCAGTGTTGTTTTCAGGATTAATTTAAATATTCTAAAGTATTCCTTACTGAGTTTTATTCACATTTGTTCATGTTTTATTGCTGATCCTTCATCAATTCCCAAGTATTTATACACTCCCTCTTGCTCAAGTTCTTTTATATCACATTCTTGTCCCAAACTGATGTTTTCCTGGTCCTGCAGTTTTCCCTTTTTAAAGGTTGCTTTTGCACATAAGACCAAATGACATTCCAATATCATCTGAAGAAGTTTTGACAGCCTGCTTTCAGTTCTTCATCTGCTGAGCTGTACAGTTTTAAATCATCGACAAAGAGAAGTTGAGAAGTCATTAGACTTTGTTGTTTTCTAGGAGCCAATTTGTAGCCATGGCCTTAAGCTGTTAAGTAAACCACTTAATGGATTAATGGCGAGGCAGAAAAGCAATGGTGACAGTGTCACCCTGGAATATTCCTCTTTGAATTTTTATCCCTGGGATAATAATGTGTCCTTTATCATGGCTTAATTGCAAAGTGGTCTGCTCTGTTACATGGTTACTGTAATGCAGTCAGTCAGTGTAGGGTGTATTTTATACATTTTTAAGCACTATTTTAACCATGAATGTGGGACGCTATCAAATGCTTTTTTGTAGTCAGTCCATGCCATACTTAGATTTTTCCCCTTCTTACAGTTCTCCACTGTAACTTTAACAGCAAATGATCCTTTGTTCCATATGACTTTCTTTTATTGCCCTTTTGTTCTACTGCCATAATTGAGTTTTCTTCTAAATGATTGTAAACTCTGTCAGCGTCAGTTCCCGTGTATAGTTTATACATCATTGGAAGACAACTTATTGGCCTATAATTTTTAGGGTAGCTTGCAGGTTCATTCTTAAGAGCCGTACAAAGAAGTTAATACTTTAAGCCAAAAGTTAGGTACTGCATCTGGGCCTGGGGTTTTCCATTGAGAGGCTTTTCACAACTTTGTTTCAATCTCTCTGGCTGTCATTTCATCCCATTTCATATCCTGTACCTTTAAACTTCTTATTCTTTTATTTACTTTTTCTATCCATTTAGCATCTTTATGTTCCACAGGATCTTCATAGATGCTTCTCCAAAATGCATCTACTTCCTCTTTTTTGGTGGTCTTTTAATTCCTTTTACCTTATTTCCCAATTCTCTATAAAACTTTTTTGGGTCATCAATAAATTGTTTATTTTGTGCTTTTCTCTTATATTTATCTTCGTATCTTCCAAGTCTTTCCACCTGTTTTGAAATTTTTAGTTGATCTCCAATAGTGCATGATAGATCCTGGCCTGTTCTACTACTGCACATTGCTTTTATCACATCTATCTATCTATCTTAGTATTTTGTTGCTCTATTCCCTCTTCTTTGATCTTCTAACAATGACACTTCTTGACTTAGCTGCTTCATAGTTTTCTCTGTTCGATATTTCCGTGATGGTATTCGCTTTCGTCCCCTCTTTTCCCTTGCTACCCTGTGTTCCTGTGGTAGAACTTTACCAGTTATTAATTTAGCAGCACAGTAATACATTCTGTTTACTTTTGTTATATCACATGGATCTCTATGAACATTCCTAATTACTGTGGTTATTTGTTTTATCAAGCTTCTGACTTTTGGGGTTTTATTAACCTTCTGCAGTTTATTTCTCTCTGATCTTGACATATCTGTCTGTCTATTAAATCAAGCAGCTCTTCTCTTAACTCATTTTCTTCCATGCTGAGGGCAGATCCTTTGTTTTCAGTTTCCTGCGGGCATTCTATAGAAAGTTCTGTAGCATCTTCTGTGACGCATTCTCTTCAATTTCATCCCGTGTCATATGGGAACTCACTGGCCTATCACTCCTCAACATTGACTGCATCAGTTTCCACAGTTTCCTGATGTTCATCGTGTTACACTGCTGCAGTCATTACACTTCGGTTATCCTGCCATCAGGCAGTCCCGCAGTCGGCCAGAGTTCCAAAGTCTTGGTCCGGCGTCGGTTGCTATCGCTTCTTCCCTGACGTCAGTGCGCCAGGGGTATATAAGATGCATCTGACGCCATTTTCTTCAGTTTTTCTTGCTGCACGGTGCCCGAAGCAGAAGCAGTTTGCAAGTGCCGGTCGGCCGACTCCTGAGATTTTCGAAGTCGAATTTCAGATCCGAAGTCTTCAATAAAGCAAAGTACCCCATTGGGAAACTTTTTTTTCTTGCCTCAGTCCGATGTCAGAAAAAGTTAATTGTATTTCTTGTGGGAAGCAAATATCTCATAAGGACTTCCACTCTTACTGTATTCCATGCCTAGGCCCTGATCATGACGTCACTAGTTGTCTGTTATGTGCTAGATTTAACAAACGCACTATTAAAAGACGTTTTGATTTTGCTTTGCACTACTTTGGCCGAAGGTTCAATTATACTATGCCGATGGATCAACCGACGACTGCAATACCGAAAAAATGCAAGGACAAGGATAAAGACAGGCATCCGAGGTCCAAAACTGACGAAACCTCTTCTAGGCCAGTCGCCGGTTCTCAGTGAGGTGCTTTCGCAGCCCCTGACACCCGCTGCCTCAGAGCCACAGGCCGCCTCCGACTCCCACGTGGAGACAACTAGGCCTCTGGAAACTCAAGGTATTGGGCCTACTGAAACTAATCCCTCAGATGGGTCCGGAGCCGCTGAGCAGGCTTCGGCTTCTGAGGGTGTTTTCAGACCTTCACAACTTACCATTAAAACAAAAGCCAAGACAAAAGTACCATTAATGACAGAGAAACAAGTACAGCATTTTCCTGGACAGTCCTCCATGCCTAAGAAACAGATGCTCAAAATGGCTGAAGACCTCATTACTCAAATCAGGGGTTCCCATCCCCCTCCTGAGAAAAGGCCTAGGCAGGATACAGAGTATGATTCCTCTGATCAGGTTTCCTTTTCCTCTGATTCCTCTTCAGACCAGGGATACTCTCTACCCATCTATGAGGACTCTGATGCTGAAGAAGCTATCCCTTCAGCCTCTCCTCCTGAGGATTATTCTTTTGGGGAAACTTTACATACCATGAGGGAGCATTTCCACTGGGAAAGTCAGGATTACTCAGAATCCAAGAAAAGGCTCCGGTATTTCCTTTTATTGCATCAGCGCAGGCCCCTGGCTATTCCGCCTGTGCTAGATATTGTGGATGATGTGTTCTCTGATTCCAGCTTATCTCCTGATTCTTTGCCCCCTGCACCAGCCAAGCCAGATAGGTATTAGAGTTCCTGACTCTCACAAGTTCCTTTATAAAAACCCTTCTGCTGATCCAGAAACTATTTCCCAGGGTCCAGAAGGGATTAAGGCTTCCATTGCAAAAAATCCAGTACCCTCTGACAGAGATTCCAGAGCTTTGAATAGATGGGGGAAGAAAGTATACACTTCTGCAACTTTAGCAGTAAGAGCTTTAAATTGCCAGTTTCACATGCTTAAGTACCAACAATATTTAATGGCTCAGTTAAAACAGAAAATGCTTGCAAGCTCAGAAGCTTCTGATTGTAAAGAAATGCAGGATTTATTGCATGCAGTTGAACAGGTGGGAAAACATCTCTGCAATGTGGTTTTGATTCTTTAGAGGCCTCTTGCAGAGTCGCAGTTACAGGTTCTGTGATTCGAAGACATGCTTGGTTAAAAGAACAGAGTTTACCTGATCATGTTAAGGCAAAATTATTGGATGCTCCTTTACAGCATGATACCTTGTTTGGTGTTAAGGCAGAAGAGGTGTTAAAGAAAATGGAGGATAAAGCTAAATCTATGCAAACAGTCAAGGATTTCTTACAGGTACAGCCACCTCGATTTAGCAGAAATTGGTCAACAGAGAATTGGTCCTTTCCAGTGTCAGACAGGCCAGAGAGAGGCAGATACAGACGCCTAAGAGGCAGATCTCAACCCCAAGGCTGAAACAGACAACGACAGTGGGGCACCTCAACCCCAAAAGGAGGTGAGGACAAGTCTCAACCTTACAGGAAACAGTCACAATGACTTTCCCCTTCGTATACCAAGCACTTCCCTTGTGGAAGCCCCCTTAGGGGGAAAACTAGCACTTTTTTCTCAAAACTGGCAAACAATCACCCAAGACAAATGGGTTCTGAATATTGTCTCAAGGTTTACAGGTTCCACTTTCATACTTTACCAAGGCTAAAAGGAATGCCAGACTTGCCACAAAATCAATGGGCAGAGGCACAAAAACAAATTTCAACCCTCATGGACATGAGAGCTATTCAAAATGTACCACAACTGGAACAAGGACAAGGATTTTACTCCAGACTCTTCCTGGTCCCCAGAAAGGACAAGGCCTGGAGTCCCATACTAACCTTTCAATTCTAAATACTTACCTGGATATTCTCAAAATGTTGACATTACAGCAACTTCTACCCATGCTGGTCAAGAAGGCTTGGCTTGTTACTCTGGACCTCAGAGGCATACCTGCATGTCCCTATCAGACAAAATTGCAGAAGATACCTCAGATTCAAAGCTGGTACAATGCACTACCAATTCTCTGCACTGCCCTTTGGCTTATCTACTACGCCCAGGGTCTTCACAAAGTGCCTGGCATCAGTAATTGCATTTTGCAGACAAAAAGGAATTCAAATATATCCATACCTGGACGACTGCCTCATTCAAGCAGAGACAAAGGACATTCTTCTACAGCATCTGGCATTTGTAAAAAGGTTGCTAATTTCTCTAGGGTACACAGTAAACGAAAAGAAGTCAAAACTAGTGCCCTCACAACAGATTATATTTCTGGGTGCCAGCTTAAGTACAACAGCCTGGATGGCTTACCTCACGCCAGACAAACCAAACACATAAATGCACCAAAACATACTCAGAGGCTCTAAATAAAAATCTGCCTAAGCAGCAGAGACCTCCAAAGCAGACACCCTAGCAACAGCTACCCCAAAACAAAACACGTGCAACACATAGCTCACAAAGCCAGTGTGCCGAACAGTCACAGCCCTTAAGGCTAAACAACACACCTGATACATTTGTAATAGGTGACTCTGTCGTCAGGCACACTGACGTCCTGCTCACCAGGCTGAACAAGGAGAAGGTCACGGTGAGCTGCCTGTCGGGCACTAGGATCCGCCACATAACACAAGCACTCAGGTCACTCCAAGGTAAGTACAAATATGACTTTGTCCATGCTGGTGTGAATGACCTGAGATGTACCTCCCTGGACTACATGAAAAGAGACATAGAGGAGCTCTCTGAGCATGTAGCCCAGGCCGGTATGACCCTGACCTTGAGTAGCATCTTACCCTCACCAAGAATGATGCCACAATATGAAGACAAGATGATCAATTTCAACAATTGGCTTAAGTATTGGTGTCATTCAAAGGGGATCCAATGCCTGTCAGCCTGGGATGACATGCTCGACAAGTCACGATGCTTTGCTAGGGACGGCTTGCACCTGTCACCCCTGGGCTTTCGGATATTGGCAAAGGCTCTTGCTACCCCCATAGTGCCTTTTTTAGGCAAGGCTCAAAAGACAAACCCACCTCCAGAGGTATCACAAGGGATAAGAAACTAAGAGTAATGCTACTCAATGCCAGAAGTCTAAACCTCAAGATGCATGCACTCAAAACTCTCCTTAGCATGGAGAACATCGATATCTGTGCAGTAACAGAAACCTGGGTCAAATCTCCCGAGAGCACCCCCAGCACTACCAGGTTATACCTCATACCATGCTTTTCGGCCCCAAAACTTGGACCGAACCACAAAAGGAGGGGGAGTATCAATATTCGTCAAAGATACCCACACCTCCAGGTTGGTGGCACAGCACGAAGCATCAGAGACTATCCATGTGCAACTAACAGTGGGTAAAACTGCCTTCCAGTTTATACCGTGCTACAGACCACCCTCCCAAACCCAGGAACTCCACTCGGCCTTCCTGAGAACACTGGAAAATATGAAGGTCTCTCCAAACACCATTATATTGGGTGACTTCAACTACCCAAACATAGACTGGGAGCATTACTCTAGCTCCAACACCCTAGCCCAAAGGTTCCTAGAATTTATAAACTCAAATGCTATGGAACAACTTGTTACCACTCCCACAAGAGGGGAAAACATGCTGGACCTGATCATCACCAACATGGGGACTCTATGCTCCAGACCAGAAGTGTATCCCTCACTGGTAAGATCAGACCATAAACTAATCTCACTGGATATTCACATCCCGACTCCACCTCCTGCCCTGAAAACCACAGTGAAAAACTTCTCCAAAGCAAATTTCACACTCCTCAAAACCGAGGTGGAATCCTTCAAAGCCCCCGGGCCTGTGGAAAATACGGCCCAGACCGCAGAATCCTTTATAACGCATTCTATGAACACCTTCAGGAATGCATGGATCATGCAATCCCAAATAAAACCAAGACCCAGTCCTCCAAAGGCAGATGTCCTGTCTGGTGGACCCCAGCCATAAACAAACTATACAATAGAAGGAGGAAGCTACTACATGATAGAGCAAAATCCCAAAAAGGGAAGGTATCTCTGATCAGTATTAGCAAAAAACTATGGGCACTCATAAAATCGTCTAAGGCCAGCTTCGAGAGAAAAATTGCACAGGACACTAAGGATAATCACAAGGCTTTCTTTAGTTATGTTAGGAACCTGGGTGGGAATTCCCAGATATGCTCAGAATTAGTCCAAAATGACAAAAATACACGAACCCACAGACATTGCCAACATCCTAGCTGACAGGTTCAGCACAAATTTCTCCCTCCCCACCAAAAGGGCAAACATTTATCCCAGCAGAGTGCTGCCCCCCTGACATCTCAGATGCTCGGGTAAGAGCTGCCCTCTCCAAAGCAAAAAACACAGCATCAATGGGACCAGACGGTGTCCCGGGCTGCGTCCTACATGAACTCCAAGAAGAGCTAAACCCAAACATAAAACTACTGTTCAATCTCAGCCTTACTACAGGATATGTACCCAAAGAGTGGTGTACAGCAACAGTGGTCCCTCTCCACAAAGGTGGTGCCTCAACGGATCCTGGAAACTATCGCCCCATAAGCCTGACTAGCTTGGTCTGCAAAGCTATGGAAAGGATCATCATGGACCTCATAAATAAAGATATTGGGGACCTACAGACACTGGATCCTACCCAGTTCGGCTTCGTTAAGGGCAGATCCTGCCTCTTAAACCTGGTTGATTTCTTTGAAACAGTCATCAAGGCCATTGACGAGGGGAAGGTGGTCCACACAGCCTACCTGGACCTCGCAAAAGCCTTTGATACAATACCCCACTCGGGCATTATAGATAAGCTCACCAGCTTAAATATAAACCTCTATGTCACTAGATGGGTTGCAAACTGGCTCAAGGACAGAACCCACATGGTTAGAATTGCTGGAGCCATGTCAGACTCCAAACCAGTTACAAGTGGCGTCCCACAAGGCTCAGTCCTGGGACCTCTCTTGTTCGGTATATATTTCTCGGAGGTACAGGCCAACACGGAAGGACTGTGGCTGACTAAGTTCGCAGATGACTGCAAACTGGGCGCCCTAATCGACTGTCCAGCCAACACAAGCATCCTCCAAAAGGGCCTCATAGAAACAGACAACTGGTGCCAGAGCCGTGGCCTCAAGCTAAATGCCAAAAAGTGTATAGTCATCCCCTTTGGCAAAAACAAAGTGCCCACAAATTACCACATAGGTGGTAATCCATTAAGTACAGAAGAAGTAATTAGGGACCTGGGGACCCAAGTTGATAGCAATCTCTCATTTGACAATCACGTGGCCAAAGTGGTTAGAAAAACATTTTATATAGCCCACCTAATCATGAAGGGATTCACATCTAGATCAGGGGAGGTCATCGTGCCTCTTTACTCATCCCTCATCAGGCCCATAATTGAGTACAGTGCCCCTTTCGGGATGTACCTTACCAGACACCTGCAGCAACTGGAAAGACCCCAAAAGTACCTCACCAAGAGGATCATAGGGCTCAAACAGATGCCATATGCTGCCCGGTTAAAGAAACTCCAGCTGTACTCAGTGGCATACCGCCTGTTCAGAGGCGATCTGTGCCTGACGTATAAAGCCATGTCCAACCCGGAATTAATGGACATGCTGCACCTCAGAAAATCCAAATCCCATCGAGCTACGTGCTCGAGACTTGAACCTCAGCACTGAAATAAATAGGACATGCTGGAGGGACAGATTCATAACCCAGAGGCTCCCTTCACTCTGGAATAAAATCCCAGTCCAGGTTAGGCAGAGTCCCTCATTGACTCTCTTCAAGAGGAATCTTGATGAGTGGATGGGAGATCGTAGGTTTACCCCAGGTATCACTTCTGTGTCACTGTTAGACAGAGGCACAGTATACTAACCTCGAAAAAGGGCATAGCAAAATTAATTTAAAATGGGTGGCGAAAGCCAAACACACTCTGGCTAGGCTTATAAATGCCCTAGGGCAGATAGCCTAGTATGAACCTATGAAGTAACTCAATATTTTCATTTACTGGCAAAAAAGTCCCATCTCCCTGCAAGAAAAATTCTGCAGGCCCTGGGATTCATGGCATCCTGCATACTACTAATACCATATGCCAGACCGCATATGAGGAAATTACAATGGTATCTAAAAAGTGTTTGGACGCAACACTCTCACAGTTTTAGAAGCAGTAATACCAATGATTCCCTGCCTACAACAGGAGTTTCAATGGTGGGCGCAGGCATGTCACCTAAACAAGGGTCAGCCTTTTACCCTACCCACAGCCAGGCAGACTGTAACAACAGATGCTTCGGATTACGCCTGAGGAGCACACAATGCAGGAAAATGCATTCAGGGCAAGTGGACCACAGACCAGATGCATCTTCACATCAATCAAAAAGAGATGTTGGCTGTTCAAAATTCCCTAACAGCTTTCAAGGACCTTCTGCATCCAGGACAAATATTATTAAAGACAGACAACACCACAGTAATGTGGTACATAAACAAGCAAGGGGGCACTCATTCTTATCCCCTATGCAGGCAAGCCATGACCTTGTGGAACACAGCTCTAACGTATCAAGTTCACCTGCAAGCACAATTCCAGCCAGGAAAGAAAAATACTCTGGCAGACTATCTAAGCAGAAATACCATGGACCCTCACGAATGGAAATTGAATCCACAAATCTTCAGCATGGTAACGCAAGAATGGGGATGCCCAGACATAGATCTTTTTGCCTCCCCACTGAATTGCCAACTACAAAAATTCTGCACAAGGACTTACCACAAACAGGCATGGAAAGTGGATGCTCTTTTGTTCAGCTGGAAAAACCTAAAAGTTTATGCCTTCCCGCCACTGCCTCTCCTTTCAGAGGTACTCCTAAAAGCCAGACAAGAAAAACCACAGATGATCCTGATTGCTCCAGACTGGCCATGCCAGCACTGGTACCCTATCTTAAGGAACTTAGCTCAAAGCCCACCATGGATTTTGCCTCAAATTCCACACCTTCTGACTCAACAAAACAGTCAGATCCTACACGGTCAGCTCAAAACCCTAAACCTGGCTGCATGGCAGATTCATTAGTCAAACAGACAACACCTCTCTCTAAAGCTGTTATGGATGTCATTTTGGAGGCCAGGAGGCCTAGCACCAGGAAAGCCAAGAAAATGGCGTCTGATGCTTCTTATATACCCCTGGTGCACTGACGTCAGGGAAGAAGCGACAGCAACTGACGCCGGACCAAGACTTTGGAACTCTGGCCGACTGCTGGACCGCCTGACGGCAGGATAACCCAAGTGTAATGACTGCAGCAGTGTGAACACTCAAACATCTACATTTATGGTAGGTACAAAACTTTACTTTCCTTTCCTTTCTTTCTAGCTTCAAATGAGCATTTGTACTGGTTTCCTGTGGAAAGCTCCAAAATATCTTGATATGGCACCTGACCAATTGCTTCCTGTTCCACTTGTTTCCCCTTAATTTGGATATCCATTGCTGTATCCTGTTGTGGTGCTTTCTGTATTCAAAATACTACACTGAGTCCTTCTCTTTGCAGCTGTTCCATAACCTCAGTTTCTGTTTCTTTGACTTCTCCATTACTAATCTTTTTTTCTACTTTTCCTCTTAGTCATCTTATTTTTTGTATTGTAAAGTTTTCCATATCCGGGTTCCTTTCCCTATATTTTTCTTCAGATGTCTTTGGTGCTGCTCTGTTTGTATTGGTTAGTTTGCTTTCTTCTTTGCATAAATATTGCACCATATTAAGTCTCTCTTCCTTTCCCCTGTCCATATTTCTTCACATGTCACCTGATGATCTTGCTTTTCCTTATTCTGGGGAATCATTCCATCATGCTGTGACGTAGTCTGTTTTAGACCTTCTTCAATAAATTCTTCACTTTGCAGGCACTCTGTAACTTCAATTTTTATTTGTTTAACCTCTGCTTTACTAATCGTCTTTTCTGTATTACATATTTGTGCTATTAATCTTTTTATTGTGAAATTTTCCATATGTGGATGCCTTTGCCCGTATTTCTCTTTGAATATCTTTGAGACTGCCTTCTCTATATTAGTTAACTTGGCTTTCTCCTTTGCATAAATATTGCACCATATCAGATCTCTCTTTCTTTCCCATGTCCATATTTCTTTTTTTATATTTTTCAAATATCTCTAGGTTTTGTTGTTTATATTTTCTCACTTCCTTAGATGCTTCTTTTTCCAAACAGATCAATTTTTTTTAATCTATAAACTGTTTTTCAAAAATCTGTTGTATTAATGAATGCACATTTTTATTTGAAGCTTCTCACACTTTTTCCTGGGAAATATTTTTCTTTCCTCTAATTTCTCTCTTAATTGTTTTGTACAGCTTGTGTCTGAAAATTCTGGGCTTTTTACATAATAGTAACAATACATAATTTCTTTCTTATCCTCAATAGTCCACTCTGTCGTCTTTATGGCTCTTTGGCAAAAAAGCAATGAGCCAGCAAACGGTGAAACTAAAATTATTTAATTATTAATGCAGCATCAAAAAGAAATACCCAGACTGGTTTCGGCTGGTAAGACACAGCCTTCATCAGTGTGAAAATCAAATCAAATCAATATTATATATCTGCATATCAATTGAATAAACACACCCATTGGTTGTTTAAAATTGCTCATTCAATACAGGTGGAAATAATCCACCTAGTTTAACAATCCATTTTTTTCTCTTTAGAATCTAAAATGGAATGCCAACCTGTTTTAATTTATTCCCCTTAACTAAATCAATAATCAGAAATGTAAACTTGGCGGATTTATGTGCCATACAATGCTTATGTAATGCATTACTGGATTTTTTGTTTTTGATATTACTTATATGTTCTGAAATTCTCAACCTAAGCGGACGGGATGTTTGGCCAATATAAAAAGATCCACAAGTGCATGTGGCTAAATATATTAACCAGTCACTACTGCACTTGGCAAAAAATTTAATATCATACACAATACCACAATTTTTACTTGTGAACTGTTTGGACTTAGATATTTTGTCACAATGTATGCAGTGACCACATGGAAAACATCCAATAAGTGGTTCACCTGTAATGGTAGTTTGTATCTCCTGAGTCCAAGCTCTAACATCAGAATGTTTATAATGATTGAAAAAAGATGCCAAATTTTTACCTTTGCTACGTTGGGTACGTTCTCGCTTACAAGACACCACAGAGTTTCTTAGAATTATTTCAGAAGCTCAGTTGCAGTCTGGATGGCTTATGTGCACAACATCCTTCATTGGGCTGGGCTGGAAGCCATTGGGTATTGGCTGCATGTGTCTGATTTATATCAGCCTGGCTTTAATACCTTTGTCATAGGTTTGATGGAACATGTCCTAACCAATAATGTCTTCTTTTACCAGGATACATGTTATTGGCAAACTAAGGGCACAGCCATGAGGGCATCCTTTGCCCCCATCTGTGCATATTTATTTATGGCCTTTATTGAGGAACAATTTATCTATGACAACAGCCATAACCTGTTCCTGGATGAAATTGACATTTGGAGATGCTATTTGTTTGATTGCTGGATGGTGTGGAGGACTGGTGTGGATTATTTGATGGAGTTTATATCATTTGAATGAGAACAAATGGGGCTTGCACTTTACAGTCAATTATCATGCAGATACTATTACGTTTCTTGATGTTCACATCAGTAGACTATCGGATAACACCTTAAGTATGCAAGTTTTCAGAAAATATCCACAATTTAGCACTGTCCTCCATGCATCCAGCTTTCATCCTCCTCATATAGCCAAAAATATCCCCAAATCCCAATATATTACAATGAGGCGGATTTGTTCTCATGAATCTACTTTTCAAGAATATAGACAGGATTTGACATACAGATCATATGGGACATGTTCTGCAGGCCAGTAATTGGGCAAACACACTGAAGAGGGATGATTTATTGGTATACAAAACACGTGAAGAACAAAATCCACAACCTATCAGATTTGTTACTACATATGCAAGGAATTCTGATGCACTTATTAATAGTATACACAAACATTGGAATATACTGCAGTGTGATCAGGATTTATCTAATATGCTACCAGATAGGTGTTTGTTTTCCTTTCGCAAAGGTAAAAATTTGGCATCTTTTTTTAGTCATTATAAACATTCTCATGTTAGAGCTTGGTCTTAGGAGATACACACTACCATTACAGGTGAACCACTTATTGGATGTTTTCCATGTGGTCACTGCATACATTGTGACAAAATATCTAAGTCCAAACAGTTCACAAGTAAAAATTGTGGTATTGTGTATGATATTAATTTTTTTGCCAATTGCAGTAGTGACTGGCTAATATATTTAGCCACATGCACTTGTGGATCTTTTTATATTGGCCAAACATCCCGTCCACTTAGGTTGAGAATTTCAGAACATATAAGTAATATCAAAAACAAAAAAATCCAGTAATGCATTACATAAGCATTGTATGGCACATAAATCAGCCATGTTTACATTTCTGATTATTGATTTAGTTAAGGGGAATAAATTAAACAAAACAGGTTGGCATTCCATTTTAGATTCCAAAGAGAAAAAAATGGATTGTTAAGCTAGGTGGATTATTTCCACCTGGATTGAATAAGCAATTTTAAACAACCAATGGGTGTGTTTATTCAGTTGATATGCAGATATATAAAACAGTATTGATTTGATTTTATTTTCACACTGATGAAGGCTGTGTCTTTGACCAGCCAAAACCGGTCTGGGTATTTGTTTTTGATGCTGCATTAATAATTAAGTAATTTTAGTTTCACAGTTTGCTGGCTCATTGCTTTTTTGGTGGATTTGATATTGTGGAGCCGTGGAATTGCCTTTCTGGCAGGAGGATCTTTTTTGCTGCTCTTCTTTGGCAAATCAATTTTTTTGTCATTTTTGTGGACTGCTACTTCCTTCTACAACAGGGGAGCCATCCATTCCCTGAGCCTGGCCTAGCCCCATTGTAGGAATATTTCCGTATTTTGTGGATTTTACACTATTCTTTCCAGTCCTGGCACCAGTGCGTCTACCAGGACTGGACACTTTTTTTGTCCTGGGTCTTGCGCACCCAGCTGTCTTTTTTTAATTTTTGATATACTTCTGTCCATGATATATGCTATATAAATACAGTCTATATATATCAGTGTCTCCTTGGTGAGATTTTGTGAAAAACAGGGTCCACCTCGCGAAGGTACTCATCAAGGCTTGAGGATGAATTCAGTTTCAGCTCTACTACTGTCCTGTGCTTGCTCTACATCAGGACCCCTTCTCTCTGTGTAGGCAATGTGATTGTCTGTCTAGCCCTGATACTCCTCTTGGTTGTTTAACGATCTAAATAACTTTGTTAGGCTTTTGAGTTGTAAAATTAATATTATGAAAAGAAAAACAGTAAAGTATAACTACATCTCTAATCTAGAACTATCAAGTGAATACTCCTTTGGGATAATTTAATGCGATTGTATATTTAGAGATTAGGTTAATAGATTCTTTGCCAGTTTTGGTAGAATTAAAGATCACGTTTAATGCTGCAAAACCAGGTTTAAATTTCTACATAAAAACATGTTTGCATGCATTCTTATGCATACAAACACTCTTGTGTATAAATAAGTGTTGGTCTTGCCATATTAATTTGAAATGTTAAGTTTAAAAAAGCTTCTGAACACGGAAGTGTAAATTATTTTTGCTGTATTTGCAGCATTCATTTTAATGTTAGCAGAGGTGTTTACATCACTCTGTTGGTCATCTAATTACATTGCATTTGTATGAGTAAATATTTATCAAGCAATTATATAATCACCAGCTTGTTTAAGTATTTTGCTAGATTGTTAATTTAACAATTAAGTTGTCATAACTTTGACGATTTTTGTCTGTTTCCCATTATGGTACTTCACACCATTCCCCTCAATAACATGAAACTGTCTCTTTTTGCATGTGTAATGCAGTAAATTGGAAGCATGTTAGTTTGTAATTATGAAGATATGCAGTATCTCCATATATGTGTGTGTATATATATATATATATATATGTATATATATATATATATATATATATATATATATATATATATATATATATATATATATATATATGTATGTATATGTGTGTGTATATATATATATATATGTATATGTGTGTGTGTATATATATATATATATATATATGTGTGTGTGTATATACATTATGCAGCCTTTCCACATAATAAATTACAAATATTTGCATGGCATCAAGCAAAAACTGACATACTGTTGAAGAAAATGCCATTATTTGCAATTTATGTTTTACAGTTTGATAGATATTCAGTGTTATTTATGCTGTTAATGATGCAAGTAGGCATCATTTTTCATTCTTAAATATCTCAGTAAACAAACATGCAGTAAAGACTTTCTTGTTAATATGTAAAAGCTTGAATCTGGCTGAACAATGTTTTCTGACAGAATACATCGAGGTTGTTCAGTTTCCAAGTTGACGATAAGTTTATGAAACTTTAAATGCAGGTTTGTGTGCATTGTATTAGTGTTATAAACATAAGGAGTGTCAGCTCAGTAGCCTAGAGGAATGGAGATGTTACCACAATCCAAATGGCCTGAGTTCGGGTAGTGGCTTTGACGCTTGAGGAGCCATGTGGGAAAGGGTAGAAAGGATCAGCAGCAGTCAGCTCTTGTTTTCCTAGGTGAACGTTAGGGTTTCTGTATCCGATTTAGGTCATGAGTGTAGTGCTGGAATTTCATAACAGATAGCTGTTGAATTTGACTTACTAGGGAGGGCTTGAGATAATTGTTACTTGTGGAGATGCATGTAACATCAAGGAGCCCTGTCCAGTTAGGACATAACAGAAAAATTGCCTGGTGTATGCTGATGGGTTGTTTTACCAGCATGGATCAGCAGCAGTCAGCTCTTGTTTTCCTAGGTGAACGTTAGGGTTTCTGTATCCGATTTAGGTCATGAGTGTAGTGCTGGAATTTCATAACAGATAGCTGTTGAATTTGACTTACTAGGGAGGGCTTGAGATAATTGTTACTTGTGGAGATGCATGTAACATCAAGGAGCCCTGTCCAGTTAGGACATAACAGAAAAATTGCCTGGTGTATGCTGATGGGTTGTTTTACCAGCATCTGTGGTGGGTCCAGCCCCAAGGGTGTTACTGGTGACATTGAAGGTAGCAGCAGTTGAAGCACCACTGAGCGGCTGTTGGTCAGCAGAATCATTACATGGAGTGGGGGGAAGACTGTAAATGCGCTAATTATTGTCAATGTAAAGGACTTTTTTTCTGATAGCATTGCTGCTTGTACATTTTAATAGCATTTGCAGTTCACAAGATATTTACATTTGTTTGGCTTATTTTCCAGAAAATGCTGTGGAATATATCAACGTGTGTAGTCTGCCAGAGATTTGACATTCCACATCTCCAATGTGTTAATGTGTAAAATCATATGTGAAGCTTAAAAGTAGATGACTGACTATGTATGAAGATGGCAGTTCATTGGCTTAGAAGTAGACCAGAGAATCTAGGCATTATGTTGTATATTACTATTACTTTTATATGTATTTCAAGTGTTTCCTACTACCCTCGAATTTTTTAAGTGGGTGCAAAATATATAAATTTTCACATCCTAATTTCACCCTCATCAACATCTTCATAGAAACTTTCCTTTTTGAACTGAATGTGGCAGGCCAGGTCCAGAACTGCATTTTGTTGCAGGTTAAAATGTTACATCTAATGTTAGTTGGAAAAGGAAAATGTCTTATGAAGATGGTGATGAGGGTGAAATTAGGATGTGAAAATTTATAGTGGGGGATACACTGTTAGACATTGAAGACTTCTGTATGATACAAAACAGTTGTTAAGATTTGTAAGAAATTTATGGAATGAGAGAACTGCAGAGGTGGTGTAATTGTTTCCCTATAAGTTATAGTAGTTTTGTTATTTCAGAGGGAAGAGGATGAAAGTATTGGGGAAAAATAAGATTTAAAGTAATGTATTTGGAACAGCTAAAGCAAGAAAAAGGGTGGCTTTTTGGGTATATGGTGCAGTATAGTTACGGGCTTTCGTGATGCTTGAAGTTAGAAGGACTGCTTAATAGGTTGCAGAGGTTAGGACTGAATGACTTATTCATAAGTATCCACTGACGATAGTACAGTCATTAGTGGAAACTAGAAGGGAGGTGCCAGTAGTTATAAGAGTAGTCAGCTAGGGCATATAAAGGGTTAAGGCATTTAGAAGTTAGTAAAACTAATGGAGAGTATATCCTAAGGAAGACCACAGTATAGAGCTGGTGAAATCTAAACCTAAGGCCTTGATATGCAGTTAAAATCATGAGGATTTAGGATCACTGCATGGAGATTGATATACTCGAACTAGATAGAACCAACAGAAAATTAGATGGAGGAGTGTTTAGACATCTTTTAGATATATCCATTTACCATGGTACTGTACCCACTTTCAACAATGTTGAACTTCTCATCTCACTCCTCATACTGAATACTCCAAAGTCTCTAGGTCTTAGGTCTATACATACCACATGATAACAGCATTCCCATCATTGGAGAAATCCTGTCCTGGATCTCGACCAACATAGGACTGGCAACCATCTTGCTAGGAGATGTTAGCATCGACTGGCAAAAGATTGCCTTAGAAAACCCAACAATTTCAATTCAGCTATATGGCTTCTCACAATTGATCAACACTCCAACTAGAATTAACAAGGCCACATCTAAAGAAGCCATCCTATACCGGATAGTAACATCCAAACAATGTTGCCAAAGTGGCACCCTATCCAATAGCCTAAGTGACCACCAGCCAAGTTACATAGTCAGACACCCCAAACAGTTCCACAAGATTCATCACTATAACTCTGTCAGAAAACTCAGTAACTTCAGTAAAGATACTTTATTTCCAGCCTGCTCCAGATCAGCTGGGCTGCACTTAAATTTGTCCCCCTTGATGAAGCAGTAAACACTTTTAATTCAATATTTCTAAATATTCTGGCACAGCAAGGACCGTTAAGAAACAAAAGAATTAAATGTAAAACAGCTCGTTGGTTAACTGAGAAAGCAAAGCAGCTCGTGCAACTTGGAGATGGTTTGTAGTCAAGACATCTACACTAAGTCCCAAACATGCTGGCAACTATATAGGCAGTTAAGGAAACCTAGCATACATGGCATAAAACAGAAAAGCTTATTATACCAACACCCAAAATTCATCTTCAGACAGTCCAAAAAAAAAAAAAAACTTCTGGAACTCCATAAATATGTTGCCCAATCCTGGAAAATCAACCGGACCAGTAACTCCCAAAGCTTTGCTTCACAGTTTAACTTGTATTTTATAAGTACAGTAACCTCGCCCCTGCAAAACAAAACTAGTACAAATCCAGCTATCCTACCCCAATCATTGAAACCACACCAGACCTTCACACTTACTCCAGTGCCAACATCTATAATTAAAAAAAGTAACTACATGTCCTTAAGACAACAACCACTTCCCCTGACCAACTTCCATCTCAGTGCGTCATAATTGCAGATAGCTTTGCATATCCTGTCTCAGTTCTAATAAATCACTCTGTCCTAGAAAAAAATATGCCATCACCTTATGGAAAAAAAAATCCTATATAGTATCTCTCCTTAAAGGTGGGTCATCAGTGAAGCACAGAAACTGTTGACCAATCACTAATCTCTCAAATTTCTCCAAGACTTTGGATAAGGGTATTAATTTTCAACTTACTCTATGTATATATAATATATATATATATATATATATATATATATATATATATATATATATGTGTGTGTATATATATATATATATATATATATATATATATATATATATATATATATATATATCTATTCTTATAAACCATCTCTGTCCTTCACAGCATGTTTTCAGACCTAATCACTGTGCAGCCACAGCTCTTCAAAGGTTCATAGATGCAGTAAATCACAATAGAAATTCAGGTGGTCTAACCACTGCCCTATTTCTGGATCTAACCAAGTGTGAGAATGGTGCTGTGGTCCATGCTTGTATTGAAACAAAGGTAATCGTAGAACCAATGTGAATTTTGAATGGGCGGAGTTGTTTTCCAAAGAGTTTAATTTTGTGCCTGCTAGGAAAGCTAACGTCATTGACATTGAAAATGTTCTGTAGGAAGTTGAACTTTGCTTTATATTTTTCTGATGAAAGTTTGACCACAAATCCATTACGGTTATCTAGGCCTAGTACCTTTATGCCTCCAGTTCATCTATGGTACAAATTTATGCGCACCTATGTGAGTTACAGATTAGGGAAATTTTAAAGGAGGCTAGGTACTATGACATAACCAACCTTACTCAAGCTGAAAGAATGCTATTACACAGTATTTTGGATAGAGGTGATTTAAGACTCATGAAACCCGACAAAGGTAGGGAATTGGTAGTTATGAACAGTGATGCCTGCAACCAAAACATATTTTTGAGTTGTTATATAGTGACACATATACGGAGGTGTCTAGAAACGAGCTTAACATAGCCTATAGAAATATTGATTTGACATTAGAAGAATTACATCACAACGGTCAAATCAGCTTGGAGGTTCATGTGTTTCTTGATGTTAAACATCCACGGATCCCCACTATTTTTGGAATACCCAAGGTCCATAAATCTATAGTTAACCCACCCCTTTGTCCAATTGTGGACGCAAAAGCTTCAAAGACTTTTTGTTTAGCTAAGTTTATTGATAGTAAGGTGAATCATGTGTTGGATAACAGACAATGGGTGATTAAGGATTCCTGGGACTTTTTGGGTAAAATTAAGCCAGAAATGTATGCAGACAATTTAATTATGGTCACCATTGACATCTGCGACCTCTTTTCAGTAATCCCCCATGACTTGGGTCTCGAATGGTTCTACGATTACTTTTGTTTCAATACAAGCATGGACCATAACACCATTCTCACACTTCGTAGTTGTATGGAGTGTGTCCTTGGTAATGATTTCATCACATTTGAGGGACAGATTTTTAAGCAGGCACAGAGGGTTGCCATGGGAGCTTGTTGCACCCCAGTTTTTGGTAACATTGTCCTTGCTCAGTGGGAGAACTTGTACATCTTAGACTCGGACTTTAAACATCTTTGGGTACTGTATGGCCAATATCTGGATGACTTGGTCTTTTTTTGGAAAGGTAGTGAGGGTGACTTGGAAAGAGTTTTCACCTATATTAACAACACTACTGATTTTTTTGAAATTTGCCATGGTTAAAAACTAACTTTTTGCACTACCTTGACATTACAATCAAGAAGGACTATGATAGGAAAGTGTTTACATCTCACTTGTACAGGAAGCCAACTTACTCAAATTCTTTGCTACGTTTTCAGAGTTTGCATCCTCTACACCAAAAAGAAAGCTCTTGTCAAGGGACAATTCATTAGATTGGCCAGGATGGTTTTTGACTAAGTCGACTTTTTGGCTGAATGTGACACATTGCAGGTCATGTTGGAGAGAAGGGGCTATCCAACTTCCTTTATCAGCACTATAACTGAAGAGGTTAGAACAAAAAGGGAGCAGGGGACTTGCACTGTCCTGTTGTCGACTAGTTTACCAAAAAGGGACGACATTGATCCGTCTGGGCAGGGTAGATTCAAGATGGCCCTAACTTTACCTTTTACTAAACATTTATTTGACATCAAAACAGGTCATATGTAAATTTTAGTTTATTTTTAATTTTGAAAATGAGGTGGTTAAAAGAGTAGGTTCACATCCCCTGGTGGTGTATAAAAAGGACATTTCCCTGAAGGGGCTGGTTGAGAAAAAAATATGTAATCCAGGTGGCTGTGGTAATTTTAAATGTGGGAGATGTGCACAATGTCCCTTTATCTTTGACAGTGGCACGTAAATGTTTTGGGACCATCTTGCTTCATAAAAAGTATTATTGTTACTCCAAGGGAATAGTTTACAATGCATTATGTGACCTATGCGATGGTTTTTATATAGGTAAAACCAAGAGATCTCTCAAACAGAGAATCTACCAGCATTTATATGACATCAAACAGCATAATGAGAGGAATGCACTATACAAGCATATCAAGATGTTCCCTACACACTCTTTTAAATTTGGAGCAATAGCTCTTATTGATCTGGGTACTCGGGGGAGGGGGGGTCCATTTGATGAGAACCTTGAAGTTTTAGAGTTAAAGTGGCAAATCAGGACGGATGCCTGTCAACTACCTGGGCTTAATGACAGGCTGTCTATTAGTTCTTTACTAAGATTAAAATCTATGTATTGTTTTTAACATATTGGATGTTGTTGTTAACAGATTGACTATATATATATATATATATATATATATATATATATATATATATATATATATATATATATGTATGTATATATGTTATATGCATATATGAATTATTTTAAAGTGTATGTACTTGGATTTAATGGTTGAGTTTTCTTTAAGAACTTTTATATTGCACAGTGACAAGGGTAAAACGAGGTCTTGTGTTATCAATTAACTTGTTAATTCCTGACCAATGAATTGCTTGGGAAGTGTTTAAATAGTATTCCTTGCTGATGCTCTTTGTTTCATGTTCTGAAGAAGTCTGTTTTATGACTAAAGTGTTTGAATAAAGCGATGGTATGCTAAATATATTCCTGTTTGGCATTCTGTGCCTGACTTGTGTTTTTGAGCTACATCTTCCTTCTGGATTTAGTTTTTTGTTTTTTTATTGGTCAGCAGAAACATTTGCTAGAGTGAGAGCTGGTGAGTGACTTAATTTGGCTAATTGTGCGAAGCTTGTTGCTTATGGAGGTGAAAAGATTTAAACTGGAGGTTCAGTAGTGCTTTCATGCTATTTGGCTGGGAACAGTTGCAGCTTGCAATTTTATGTAGTCCGAAGACCTGTGCAGTCATTATTTGGTCTTGGAGACAGTTTAAGAATGAAATTATTTTCTTTTACCAAAGAAGTCCATCATGTAAGCATGTGTTCCAGTTCCAGTATCACCGATGCTATTTTCTCAGAGTATGCTGATGTTTTCGATGTCAAGCTAGACAAACTTCAAGTTGTGTACTCCATGAAAGTAGACCCCAGAGGTCAGTCCAGTGGTCAGACAGCAAGGAGAGTACAGTAGCTATGCAGGACAAAGTCAAAGTCCGGTTAGACATAAGGTGCAGCAAGGCGTGATTTGTCCAGTCACAGAACCAACTGAGTGGGTGTCTTCCATGGTAACTGATCATAAGAAAAATTCAGATGAAATCAGAATATGCATTGACCCAAGAGACTTGAATCAAGTATTGAAGAGACCTCATCATCCTTTGCGTACAGTCTAGGAGTTTGCCACCCTTATTCCATATGCCACTCTTTTTTCTGACTTGGATGCAAAGAGTTAATTTTGGCAAGTAATGATTGATCACTAATCTTCACTACTGACTACACTAACTCCCCCATTTGGTAGACACAGATTCCACAGAATGCCTTTTGGAATAAATTCTGCCAGTGAAGTCTTTCAGCGTGCAGTGGAGCAACTTTTTTCGGGCTATCCGTGTGCTGTAATGGTGAATGATTTACTGGTTGGAGGCAATGGTGAAGCAGAGCATGACAGAAACCTCTGGAAAGTTTTGGACAGAGCGTGTGAAGTGAATTTAAAGCTCAATTCTCTGAAATGTAAATTCAAGCTACCAGAAGTCACTTATGTAGGCCATTTGTTTACCAGTACAGGCTTACGACCAGACCTTTCCAAACAAGCAGCCATTCTTGAGATGCCAGCTCCAGACAATGTCCAAGCCTTAGTGTTTTCTTTATATGGTTAACTATTTGGGCAAATTCATTCCTGACTTTAGTGAGTTATCACCTTTAAGAGAGCTGACACACACACACACACACACACACACACACACACACACACACACACACACACACACACACACACACACACACACATGTTGCCTGGTCATGGTTGGAACAAAACCAGAGAGCATTTGATAACTTCAAACATCAAATTGCCAACCCTCCTACATTAAGGTACCATGATGTCCACAAACCAGTAGTTCTTTCCTGTGATGCTTCAAAGTTCGGTCTTGGTGCAGTTATTCTTCAATAGGGGTAGATCTGTTGCCTGTGCATCAAGAACTCTTTCCAGAACTGAGATGCAGTATGCTGAAATTGAGAAGGAACTTTTAGCAGTTGTGTTCACTTAAGTTCCATGATTATATTTATGGCCAAGCTATCCAAGTCAAAACTGATCATCAACCTCTAGTCACTGTTTTAAAGAAGCTTATGCATTCAGCTCCAGCAAGACTACAAAGAATGATGCTTAGATTACAAAAGTACAATTTCAAAATGATCTGTACAAAAGGTAATCTTCTTTCTCTGGCTGATACCTTATCCAGATCACCTAGAAATACCCCAGAACAGCTTGATGCAGAGAATTTTGATGTCATGGAAGTGTGCAATTTTTCTACCACAAGACTTGATGAGCTGAGAAATCATACAAAGACTGATCCACTTTTGCAAAAGCTCAACCCACTTCATCATGTTGGATGGCTGTCAAAGCAATCCTGTGTACTGCCAGAAGTGCAACCTTATTTTCCATACAGAGATGAGATGCTAATGGAAGATGGTATAATTTTCAAAGGTCCCAAAGTTATTGTTCCTACATTGTTCATATTTCTTTACAACATGAGTACATTCAGATTTCGCATCATGGCCACCCAGGTTCCGATTCTACCAAAAGAAGGGCGAGAGGACTAGTATTTTGGCCTTATCTATTGAAAGACATTGATAAAGTGCTTTCATCTTGTTCAGTATGCAGTAGTATTAAGCCGCAATTGCAAAACAGAGCCACTTCAGCTTAGCCAGATTCCTGAACTACCTTGGTCAACAGTAGCCACTGACATATTTGAGTGGAACAGTCAGCATTATTCACTGTAGTAGACTCTTATTCGAACTGGTTTGAGATCGATTTGCTACCTAAACTAATGTCCAGTGCTGTTATTACTAAGGTGAAACATCATTTCTCAATCCATGGTAGTCCACACAGTTATTTCTGACGATGGTTCTTAGTTTATCAGTCAGTTGTTTCAGAAATTTGCAAAAGAGTTGGACTTTATCCATGTTACTGGTAGTTGGAATGCCCACAGTCAAATGGCCTTGCTGAACGTGCAGTACCGACAATACAGATGTCTTCTTGAATTTACTTTATCTTCGAAATATACATCGTGACAACCTACTTGGCCCCCCTGCTCAGAGACTTCTATCTAGGCAAACCAGAACAATCTTGCGTATCAGTTCTAGTTTTTTTTGCCTAATGCTTAAAACACCAGAGCAATCAAAGCCCAACTCTTTAAGAAGCGTTCTTTTCAGAAGTCCAGCTATGGTAAAATGAGCAGATTTCTTCGTCCATTAAAAGGAGAGACCGTGAGGATGCAAAGGTGAAGGGCTTTGATTAATTGAATTGGTCAACTGAAAGATATTTGAGCAGAGCTGAGATCCTACTTACTGGAATCTGAGGGTATAGAATACAGGGGAAACAGCAGGCATCATCTATCGCATCATTGTACCTGTGATACAGATTCTAGCTCTCAGAGCAACCCTGGCAACGTTCATACCGAAGAATGTGTCTCAGCATCCATTCCCGTTCCTGATGATGTCCCACTTGTCTCCAAAACTGAACATTCCTTGAAGACATTCCCCATTGCTAGATCCAATTCTGACTTTTATGTTACATGAGCAGGTCGTTTTTCTAGACCTAGTGTAAAGTACACAGCAACCTGGACATGATTGTTTTATGTGTCTGATTTTGTATGATTGTTTGTCAAAGAATTAGATGTTCTTCATCTCACATTGCTGCAGTCCTAACGAATATCAAAGTATGGGCGCAAGGCGTCGGTCATGGGCGCATTTAACTGTCTTTTTGCCGCATGGTCGATGCAGAAGCAGCATTGCAAGTGCGGTTGGCGTTCTGAGATTTTCGGATGTCAGAAAAGTTAATAATTGCGTTTCTTGTGAAACAGAGACCCGCATAGAGATTATCACGTTGTTGGCTGTCGCTCTTGTGCAGGTTGGATTGTGCAAGGTTGATTGAAGGGTGGTGCAATTATAAAATGCCCGGGATGCCCGGCCCGCTTCTCGAGAAGAAGCGCAAGGACAAGACAGTTAAGCCTAGGCTAGAAGAACCGTCTGTGCGACGCGGTTCTTTAGAGGTGTCGGTGAGCCGGTGGCTCTGAGACTTTATTATTGCAAGATGTGGCCTCTCAGGAGGCAAGTCAGGCTGAGGGCTGTTACTAAGGCTTCTCCCAGGGCAGGCCAGGTTTCAGAAGATTTGATTACTTTGATTAGGGTTTATGCCCCTCCTGCTAAGAGACCTAGGGTGGAGCCTGAGCTGGGGGAGCAAGCTTCAGATGTTTCAGAGTCTTGGCTGAAGACTTGCAGGAGTACTCTCCTTATTCTGATTCTGATGTGGATGATTCTACTCCTTCTGCTACTCCTCCTGAGGATTTTTCTTTTCTGAAACTCTTCATTCCATGAGGGAGCATTTTAAGTGGGAAGGTCAGGACTTCTCTGATTCCAGGAAAAGGCTTAGGGAATTTCTGTTTTACCCCAGCATAGGCCTTTGGCTATACCTCCTGTTTTGGACGTAGTGGAAGATGTTTTACAGAGGCTTCTCTTAATCCTGATTCTTTACCTCCTGCTCCTGTTAGCCGGATAGGTATTACAGGGTGCCTGGCGTTCACAAGTATCTGTTTAAAAGTCCTAGGGCACCCAGAAACTGTTAGCCAGGGCCTAAGGGTGTTAAGGCTTCTGTTGTGAAGTCTAAGGTTGATGCTCTGGCAGTTGGTATGGATTATAAAGAGTTGCAAGATTTAGTCCATGTTTCTGAACAGGTGGGTAAGCATTCTTTGCAATGTGGTTTTGATGCTGTACAGGCCTCGTCTAGGGTGGCTGCCACTGGGACTGTTCTTTGCAGCACGCCTGGCTGAGGATCAGAATTTGTCTGAACATGTTAAAACAAGGATTTTAGATGCTCCTTTACAATCTGACGTGTTGTTTGGGCCTCCTGTTGAGACAGTCTTAAAGAAAATGGAAGACAAGGCTAAGTCTATGCAGACTGTTAAAGATTTTTGCAAGTCCAGCCTCCAAATTTTAGTAGAAATTGGCCTACTAAGGGGTGTGGCGTATCCTTCTTATGATTCCCAGTCTAGGGGTAGATCAGCAGGGGTAAGGGCAGAGCTCAGGACTCTTTCCGACCTAGAACAGGGAGTTCTCCTGCACAGGCTTGGTGAGGGCAGGGGTCAGTCCTCCTCTAAACAGACCCAATGACCTACCTTTCAGCTGCCAGAGCCTGCCTGTCGTCTGCAGGCGCTTTGGGAAGAAGGGTGGCACTCTCAAAGAAAATTGGAGTTTAATTACCCAGGACAGATGGGTATTGGTGTATGTCATACACCCCTCTCTCTGCCAGAAAAGGGGGCCTTTTTATTCTCTGTTCCTAGTACAAAAAAAGGGGAACACGTGGAGACCAATTTTGGATTTATCTATCCTCAACACTTATCTGGACATTCCCAAGTTCAAAATGTGGCCGTTGCAGCAGCTTTTACCTCTGAGACTCAGTTGCAGAAATATCTGCGTTTTCGAGCTGGGACTTCTCACTATCAGTTCTCTGCATTGCCCTTTTGCTTCTCTACTATCAGAGTATAGTATTGAAAGTTTCTGCTCCAGTGATAGCTTTCTTCAGACTTTTTAATAGCTTTCAAAGGAATTCTGTGTTGAGCACAGGAAATTATGGATCCCCACAGTGGAAATTGGATTTCTGAATTGCAGGCCCTTTATGCAGTTGAGCCTTTCTTGATTTATATCATTACGACAACTAACTTCTCCTTTATGCCTAGTAGTTTCTAGTGTGGCTTTAAACCAGACCATGCAAAAAAAGGGAAAAAAGAATAAAGGAAAGATTTTGCACAACACAGGCAGTGCACTTTGGATGTACACATTACTTGGAGTTATCAGTCTCAGCAGTTGTTTGTTTTGTTTTTTTTTTGTGGTTCTCAAGGTTTCCTTTGCTTTGAAAAAAATTATTTCTCTATTTGAAATTTTTTTTTGCATTCTTGGCTGTGCATTGCTTTCTGTTTCCAGCATTGATTAGATGCTCCCAGGCCCCTTAGGCACTGAGGCTTCCCACACTTTTTGGGGGAGTGGCAGCCAAGGATATTTAGAGGCAGCTACTTGGAGGTTCTTCCACCTCTTCCTTCTCTCCTTCTCCTGCCACTCTTTCTGCTAAGTCCAGGGCTGGTTTTTTGGTTTTGATTTTGTTTTTTTTGTTGCTTCCCTATAGTTAGCTATTCATCCCCCCATCTCTGCTTTTTGTTCTACCCTTCTACCTAGACTTTAGCAATGTGAATGAAGAATGACAGACAGTTTTATGTTTGTACCTACCATCATGTAGAATGTAGAGTCATGAGATCATCCTCTCTCCCCTCCCTCCCCTCCTCCTTGGAGGTGGGTGTGTGTGGGTTGGGTTGTACATATTTGTAATATTATATCTATTGTACATATAGTTAGTACAAGGGTGGTTGGTTATTTGTTTGTTGTCTTTTGGTTTTGACGACATCTGGGGCAGAAAAGAAAAAAGGATGAGGCGCGGTCATGCGTCATGCTCTGCTGTGCCTGGGCGTCTGGCGTCAGTGCGCCATGACCCGACGGTTATATCCTGCTGATATCGGGCCGGACCGTGGACAGCGGACTACCCAAGTCTTTTTGTGTAATTGCATGTCAGAAGACCATTTCTATATAATTGCATGTCATTGAATATTGGCATTTAATGTATGATATATTTCTCAGAGGGAGGATATAGAACAGAGCGTGTGTTGTACCTTTAAGAAGCATGTCTAGATTTTGCCTCATATTTTACGTCTGTTCCTTATAAAATTTGTGATTTTCTGCCAAATCACTGTGATCAGGTGATTGAAGTCACTAAATAATTGCATATATTTGAGTTTCAGACTTCACACTCTTCAGAAAAATGCATGTTAACAGAAACCCTGTTGTTGTAGCAAAAATCTAAGTTTTTATAAAAGGAATGTTTAAAATTCTGTCCATAATTTTTGTCCTTTGTCCCCCTATTTTGTCAGGCTTTGTCCAGATTTCTAACACTAAGAGGTATACTTAACTGGTTTCTTAGATACCTCACTAATGGGTCCTAAGCAGTGAAATGCAAGATGACATCTCTCCTTTCCTTACTATATCTGTCTGACTCCCACAAGGTTTCAGCCTAGAACCACCACTGTTTAACATGTTTTATCTACCTAAACACAGCAGTCCGAGAGGCCAATATAGTTCAGTACTCTGACTCCACTCTTAATGTGTGCTGCTAGGACACATCCCATGCTCCAAGCATTCATCCTGAAATTCTTCTCCTTTGTAGAAGCTTGGCTCAACAACTCATGTCCTCTTAAATAAAAATAAATAAACTATTACTACAACTACTGATCTCCCCCAGCTCTCTGTCCTACAGCTAGACCAATATAGAATTGGTATCCAACACCAAACTACTAGGTGTGATTATATGCGACCACTTGAAAAGTGATCTTCATCTTCAGCACGCTGTAAAGAAGACACCAATAACTAGACTGTGTCTATAGAGTAAAACACACTACCTTTACTGATAGAAAAACACATAGCCACTTCTTTATTACCCCCCACCCTATTACATGTCTGTCTTATCAGTCTCATCTCCTTTCTGTAAGACAAGCTAGAGTAATGCTACAATAAAGTAGGTAAATTCATAGCCAGTCAGCAATATAGACCATATCACTGCCTGCCTGTAAAATTCTCAAACTAAATAACTTGGCTGTACTCTCAATTAATTACAACCTTCTAAGTAGTACAAAACACTGATATGAAAACCTTACACTAAGATCTCTGTGCTCTATTGACAAATCATTACTCTCCATAACTAAACCCAACAAAAATGCAGGATATTCTCTGTATTTCTAATAGCTAGAATACCATCCCACTCCACTTAAGAACAGTGTGAAACCTGAACGACTTAAAATGCCAGCTGAAACACCACCTGATTAAGGTAGCTGTGCACCGGCATCACCTTTGGTACTAATATAACTGTGAATTCTTGCCATAACTCTCCACTGTACAAAACTTAATGTACTGTTATCACAACTATATCCTCGGTCATCTCGTCTTTTTTATCTTCCTTGCAACTACTCCCTCCCTTTCTTTGGACTGCTCTAACTCTCTCTTATCTTCCTATGTTCTAGATTTTGAACAAGTCGTTATAGTAACAAATATGCTTATATAAAACCTGATAATATGCCTCTTGATGATATTGTACTGGATATACCTCCCTTTATTTAAATTTTTTTTTATAGACAGAGAACAAGTTAAAAAAGTTGATGTTATTAGGATGTGACATAGTGTAATAGCACAGAGAGACTGTTTTTATCTACTGATACTTGCAGTTAAGAAAACAGTTACTGAAAAGTGGAATGCAAGGTACTTGTGGGTAGAGAATCTGTTATGTTAATGGCAGAATGCAAGTAAGGGAAGGTATAATAGCATGGAAAATATATTGGATAACTATGTGGTAAGATGGTTTCTTTGGAAAATTTCTGAGATGTAACTAGGTAAACTGGAGGAATTAGCTGACCCATTTAATGGTGATGATAATTTGTTTTTGATATCTGTAAAGAAGAGTGATTATAGTTGGTATGAACGATTAAACAAAATGGTGTCAGTTTAACATTCCATTGTATTATTTTTGTGAATATGTTGCAGGTTCCTTTTTATGTATTGATTTTTATGCTTGGATTAAAAATTAATTTATGCTGTTAATGTTTTACATTGAAAGTTTTGATGTGATGGCCAGGTTCCCGTGTCTCTTCTGCTCTCTCTCTCTCTTCCAAACTGGCAACTCGTCACCTCAGATTAGGTTCTATCCATCATCCATCAGGGTTACTTTATGGTGTGGAAGTCTATCCCTCCTTTTTCAGAGATTCCTCAACCTCCTTGAAAGCAACTTCCTCATTTCTCAGAGGTTCTTGGGTCCCCGGTAGACCAGGGAACTATTCAGCCTGTCCCTCCTCCCAAGTAGGAAAGGGGCTGTACTCCATAATGTGCCTGGTTCCTAGAAAGGAGGGCACTTGGAGGCCTATTCTGGATCTTTCTCAAGGTTCCTTCCTTTTGGATGCTTTCTCTTCAAACCCTGTTTCTTCTGTTGCTGCACCATGCTTTTCTGGTATGTTTGAATTTGCTTACCTTCATATTCACCCTCTTTACAGTTTCTTCCTCTTATTTTTAGTTCTCTGCTTTGCCCTTTGGCCTACTATAGGCTCTGGAGTTCACCATATTTCTTCTTCAAAGTGTGAGTTCACTTTTGTTCCGAATCCTTCTACAATCATGTGCATCTGGGCTCCAGGATTCAGACAGTGACGATGTTGGCCTGTCTTCCAGCTCCAAAGGTATTGTCCTTGACATCTTTCTTTCAGTCTTTCTTCCGCTGTCTGCCATTCCAGCCAAGGAGTTGCTTTGGGCCCTAGGATTCATGGCTTCTTCTATTCCAATGTTCCCTCTTGCCAGACTGCATATGCGTAAGCTTCAGTGGTCCTTCAAGTCAGTTTGGCTTCAGCATTGCCATCCTGCGGATTTCAGCGTACCTGTCATTCATTGTCTCATGTGGGAATTTGAGTGTTGAATTCAGCAACTTACCCTCAACCCAGGCCTACCTTTTTGGCCTCTGTTCCTTATTAGGAACTTTGCCTTAACACTTCAGACATGGGGAGGGGGGCTTCCTGTGGTCACCTGAAAGTTCAAGGTCTTGGGTTCCCCCATCAGAAGTCAGACCATATCAACATCAAAGAGATAAGAGCTCTGATTCTAGCCCTTCAGGCTTTTTACCCCATGCTGTCTCTAGGTCCCCTAAAGGTTTACACAGACGACATTACAGTGATGTGGTATGTAGCAAGTGGGGGGGGGGGGCACAAAGTATTATCTTCTTTGGAAGCTGGCTCTTCAGGCCTAAGATCTGGCTATCGGTTGTCAGGTAACTCTTCAGCAGTGTATATTCCTTCAGAGTACAATCCTAGCAGCAGACTCCTTGAGCAGGTCCAAAACACAGGCTCATAAATTGATGCTTCACAGAGACGTGTTTCTGGACATAGTCCATTGATGGGATGTTCCTGTGGTAAATCTTTTTGCCTCCCCTCTGAACAGGCAGCTCCCTCTTTGCTCTTCCAGAGTGCCGTGCCATCTGGCATGGAAGATGAATGCACTTCCTTTTCCTTGGAAGGGGATACTTTTCTATTCCTTCCCTTCTCTTATTCTACTTCCAAGAGCCCTGCAGAAGATTCACCTGGACTATCTGAAAATCTTGCTAGTGACTCCCTTTTGGACAAGGCAGCACTGGTTCCCCCTCTTGTGGTGATTGTCCCTGGCCAGATGCAATAAGTTCTCACTGGTTGAATCTCCTCACACAGGACAAGGGGTTATAAATCTATCCTCACATGTCCACTCTTCAGCTGACACTGTGGGTGTTAGGGTCTTGATCCATTTTAGGCACCTCTTTTCAGAGGATGTGCTCAGGATTTTACAAGAGGCAGAAAAACCTGAACTAGAAAGTCTTGTATGTCCAAGTGAAAAGATTTTCTGTCTGGTGCCATGCTACTAGCCAAGGACCCTGTTTCAATTGGGGTCCCTCTAGTTCTGTCCCATTTGTGTGAGTTGTTCCAGTTTGTCTTGGCCTATTCTTCTGTAAAAGCCCATTTGTCAGTTATTTCTGCCTGTCTGCCCTTGAATCCTGTCTTGGTTTCTCATTTTGAGGACAAACAGCTTCTTAAAGGCATTCTCCATCTTAGGACCCCAAGGAGGCCTATTCCTCCTCCTTGGGAGCTTAATTTTGTTTTGGAAAAATTGACTCGGGCTCCTTTTGAGCCTGCAGTTTCAGCTTCTCTGCAACACTGTACCTGGAAGACTCATCTTATTGCATGTGGCTAGTTCTGCTCAGATGGTTTCAGAGCTTCAGGCCTTTATGGCCATTCCTCCTTTTTTGTTTTTTCACAAAGACAGGGTGTCTGTTTGCACTAATCCTCCTTTTATACCCAATGTTGTTAATCAGTTGTCTTTAAATCAAGCAGTACAACTTTTTTCCTTCTCCACAGTCTGCTAGTAAGAGGGTCCTGCGTACCTTGGATTTGCATGGCCAACTCTGGTTTGTTTGTCTTTCTGCTTTTCCTGGTTAGGGGTTGCCACAGTGGAACTCGGGTCCGCTAATGATTGGCAGTAGATTTTCACGAACGCTGAGGTGCCAGCTCGACGTTCAACCTTCAGTGAAGGCATGCCCATTTACGCATGTCTTTCGAACACTGACCTAACCGCAGGGAGGACATGCAGACTCCACACAGAAGGCACTCCCTGCACTCCAGCCGAGAATCGAACGGGAGAACCTCTTGCTGTGAGGCAACTGGTATTTGGATAAAACTAAGACCATTCGCAAATCTGACCAGCTTTTTTTTTGTTTTCATCCCAGGACATTGGGTTTGGCAGTTTTTAAGCAAACTATCTTCTCCTTGATATCTAAGGCCAGTTCCATTTGTTATTTCTTCCATGGCAAGTGTCTGTCTTCTTCGGTTAGAGCTTATTCCACTTGGGTTGTTGTCTCTCCTCCTGGCTTCTTCAAGGATTTGGACACCAGTTCCATCCTTGAAGCTGCTATACTTGGTCTTTGGTGCATGCCTTAAACATTATAAATTGGATATGGTTTCTAGGACCAACAGGTCTTGATGAGGCCATTCTGCATACGTTTGTTGAGGGCTTTTCCCAGCCTTCCTCTTCCCACTCCTTATCTTGAGATTTTGTACTTTCCCTAAGGTGCAGAATAATACAACAGTGATATATAAGGGCATTGTACATTTGTGTAAAATCTTTCCATAACAGTAGCTTGATGTCCTTTTCATTCTTCCTGAGTGATGATTTTGGATCTGACCCTCTGGTCCGACTCGACCGGATTCCCAAGACTTTGGAACCTAATCTCGAGCTCCTCCATAATCCCACAATGCACCACACCAACCCTGTCTCCTCCAATCTCGTTTGCCGCCGTTGTGGTAAGATGGAGGATTCCTATAACTTGAGCTGTAAGGAAGTTTTTTTGTTGTTGATACATTCTATTAATGTTTTATTTAAAGCTATAGACTTTTTTCTTCCTCTACTTTTGTCCTTCAAAAAAAAAAAAAAAATGAAATGAAAAAAAAAATAAAACTGAACCACCTTACAGGACTTTGGATCTGACGGGTTGGTCTTAACAAGTCCTTCAGCTTATTACTATTTTCAGTGGATTCAAGGTACTTGGATCCAACCTTCATGAAGCTGAATCTTTCAGGTGAGACCTCGAATGCAAGGTTTTCGGATTTGACCTATGTGAAGCTGAATCACTGAGCCAAGACTGAACTTTTCAGTGTGCACATTCTATCCAAATTATTCAGATCCAAACTATATGAAGCAGAGTCTGAGCCGAACCTGAATTTTTTACGGCAACACCTTGGATTAAAAAAAAAAAAAAAAAAACGTTTCGGATACTGCCTTCCCTCCTTCAGTTCCGGTCTGTTATGATACTTCTCCCAGTGAATCCTAACCCTAGGATCTGAAAAGTAACTACTGGCCCCGAGAGTTTTGAGATATTTCCGGATCTGGTGCCTTTGGATGTGAAACTAGTGAACAGCTGCATATTTCTTCAGATCCGAGGCATCCCTCGAATCGGACTCCACCAGTATTTGGATATTTCTTCAGATCCGAGGCATCCCTCGAATCGGACTCCACCAGTATTTGGTTGCTTTCAGTTTTCGTCTTAGAAAATGCACATTGACACAAATCCGGTGATATTAGCAATGTTTTGAGTTGGTAAAAGCAGTGTTAAGAATCTGCCCATAATTTCCAGCTTCTCTCATTATGTAAGGCTCATATTGATTCTTGAGCATGAAGATGCAGCTTCCTTTTTCCATTTATAGAGCATGGTACAAAAAAAAAAGCTATGCCTTTAACCAATACAGGCAAGTCCTTTAATACTGACTTCCCTACACTGCTTAGATGGATTTGGTATATCCCCTCATATCTGTATGTTTTATAACTCCGTAGACATCTGCTGTGTCTAGGTCTGTCGTAGCTCCGCAAAGTTGCTTTTTCTGACTGGTTCCCCTTCTGGCTCAGGACACAGATTTACCTTAGACATTTCTATCTGATCTGAATTATGATACCCTGCACAGGCTTGTTCTGGTTTTCTCTAATTAAGATAAACTTGGGCCACAAGGGAATTGTTGTAGGTTAGTCTCCATTCTTCCTGGACCCCTCCCATCCACACTGGAACCTCTGCCATAGAGTCCACTTCTCTCTGTCTCTAATACTAGGGTTTGAGCTTGAACCCTATTCTCCTACCCAAGAGTCTTTAGCTTGACACAAGGAGAAAGTCCCTTCCCTCCCTAGTGGATCACTCTCCTGTCTCTGCAGTGACCAGAACGTGCTTCATACTGAAGTAACCATTCTTTCCCTCTTGGAATACATTGACTATGAGAGTACGTTCCGACTCCTCCGTTGTGCTTCTCACAAAGGAAAGAAGGATTTTTCAGATTTTTTTTCTCTCAGTAGCATCCCCTTACTTTGTCTTCCCTTGTAATTTGACAGTCACACTACCTAGCTTCTTGTGTTACTGTATATGATTTATTGATCAATCCCCCTTGTCTACTCATTATGTTCCAAAATACAAATGATTTTTGGATTTCATGAGTTCACACCTTAAATACTCCCTTGTTGAAGTTGTTTTCTGTCCACACACTTCTTTAGGTCATAACCAGTTGTAAGGTAGAACTGCCATACTTCTTGTGTCTCTGGAGAATTGTCTCCCAATTAGCTGGTACAGTTATTGCCATTAGGAGACATGCATAATCTCCTGGATCCCCAAGAAATTTCCTTATCCTTTCTTGGTGAGGATTCATTAACTAACTAATTTTCCAATTCACTCTTGTACTATAACTCTTTGGAAGACTTCAACTAGTTCTACACCCAACTGATTGCCTTGTTGTCCTTTCCAGTACCTTGAAGAGACGTTTCCCCTTATAATGGAATGCACCCTTCTATAACATATACTTGCATGACGTTTCGACACTTCAGATAACTCCTGTAGGTGTTCTTGTTTAATTAACCCTAGATTATAACTTTATGTCACTAGGAAGAGTGTTCTGCAGATTCAGGGTTCTAAATATTCCTTCTTTTGTATACTTCATCAGCATCCTGACATGTCAACCACACTGTCATTCTCTCGAGATGTTTGGGGGTTAAGTTTCCTTGCATTCAGATCTCTGGACAAATTTCAGTAGGTCATTACACCTTTTTCTCCTTTAACTGTAATAAAAAGAAGATGATGTGGGTCCTTAGATCAATTTCATTTTTTTAAATCTTATTGTAAGCAGTATAACCTGTGGATGCTTTACAGTTCAGTTCATACTGTCCCTTCTGCGCAAACTTAAATGCTTCCCAAGATGTTTACTTCGTACTGGGCAGTCAAAGTACCTTGCATGTCACTGGAAGGGCTACTGCTGTGGTCATATACTAATGGCTATTTGGAAGATGTAGTCAAATTAGAACTGTTTCCTACACAGTATTTCTACTCCTGTGTGTCTCCACACTGAGAATCCAAGGTTAGAATTTGCTGTTTTTCTTTGTATGCCTCTGTCAGCAAATCTACCATTTTTTAGATGCTGAATCAATGCCAGTTTCCATTATTCTAGCTCTTCTGGCTACTCTATACTAAACTCTATCTTCTTTTTCAACAGACAACCGAGATTGCAGACTTTGCATTTGCTGGCTGACACAGCCAGAGGATATGTTGTCAGACTAACCACTTTACTCACCACCTTATTAATAACAGTAATTGAGGATGCTCCCTAACTGTGGTGGGAGTGCATACTAACTGAAGGATGGTTCATAGTTAGGTACTAGGCTATCGGCCCTAGGGCCTGTAAAAGCCTAGCCAAAAAGGTTCCCTGGCTTTTGCCACCCAAGAAAATTATTTTCCTGTGCCCCTGTCTAGCAGAGCCATGGAGGTGATCTCAGGGTGAATTTCCTATTTCCCATCCAATCATCAAGATTTTTCTTGAAGAGTGCTAATGAGGAGCTTTGTTTGACATAGATAGGTAGTTTGTTCCAGAGTATGGGAAGTCTCTGGGACAGGAATCTATCCCTCCAGCATGTTCTGTTTATTGTGGTGACAAGGTTTAGGTCCCTAGAGCGTGTAGCTCGGAGGGATTGGGATTTATTTAAGTGGAGCATATCCACCAGCTCTGGGTTTGACATAGCTTTGTATGTTAGGCAGAGGTCGGAGTAGGCGATATGGGACTGAGTAAAGCTGGAGTTTTTTGAGATGGTCTGCATAGGGCATCTGTTTGAGGCCAGTAATCCTCTCTGTGAGGTATTTATGCGGCCTTTCCAGTTGTTGTACCTGTCTTGTGAGGTACATACCAAAAGGGGTGTTGTACTCTATAATAGGTTTGAGTGACAAGTATAGGGGAAAAATGACCTCTTTTTTTTTTCCTGAATGAGAATCCTTTTATGATGAGGTGTGCCACGTAGAAGGATTTCCTGACTACTGTGGCGATGTGATTATCAAAGGAGAGGCTGTTGTCCACCTGTGTCCCAAGGTCTGTAATCCCTTTTGGTGTTAAGTAGACTACCACCTATGTGGTAACTCATGGGTACAGAATTTTTTTTTACCAAAAGGGACGACAATGCACTGTTTGGGTCTGAGCTTGAGGCCATGGCTTTGACACCGGGCATCTGTCTCAGTGAGGCCCTTTTGTAGGATGTTCACATCATCAGGAGTTTCAATTATGGCTCCTAGTTTGCAGTCATCTGCGAACTTCGTTAGCTAAAGACCTTCTGTGTTAGCCTGTACTTCAGAAAAGTAGTTACCAAACAGGAGAGGACCCAGGACTGAACCCTGTGATACTCAAGTCGGATTTGGAGTTTGCTACTTTCACAGTGTGGGTTCTGTCAGTGAGACAGTTGGCAACCCATCTTGTGACATAGGGATTTATACCTAGTTTAGTATCTATAATTCCAGAGTGGGGGATGGTATCAAAAGCCTTGGCGAGATCTAGATAGGCTGTGTGAACCACCTTACCCTTGTCTAAGGCTTTGGTGACTGCTTTAAAAAAGTCAGTCAGGTTTAGGAGACAAGATCTGCCTTTTACAAACCTGAACTGGGTGGGGTTCAGAGTTTGGAGATTTCCAATGTCTTTGTTTATAAGTTCCATGATGATACGTTCCATGGCCTTGCAGACCAGGCTCATTAGGCTAATGGGGCGATAGTTCCCAGGGTCTGTGGTGGCTCCCTCTCTGTGGAGTGGGATAACCGTCGCTGTGCGCCATTCAGTGGGCACAAAGACTGAGGTGAGGCTATGATTGAACATGATGCTTAAGTAGGGTGCCAGTTCATGTAGAACGCAGCCTGGGATGTTGTCAGGTCCCATGGATGCAGTGTTCTTGGCTTTGGAGAGTGTGTTTTTTACCTGTGCAACCATGATTACATGAACTTTGCATTCTTAGGGGGTGAGATAAAGTTAGCACTGAACCTATCTGCCAGGATGTTGGCAATATCCGTTGATTCTGTATGTTCAGTGCCATTGTACTGTAACTCAGAGCAAGTCTGAGTGTTGCCATTGAGATTCTTGACAAAGCTATAGAATGCTTTGTGATTGTCTTTAGATTGGTGGCGATTTTGTTTTCATAACTAGCTTTGCAGGATTTTGAGGGATCTCAGCTTCTTACTGAGGCTGACCAGGGAGTTCTTCCAGTCATCGGATTTTACTCTTTTTTTTTTTTTTTTGCAACAGTTTCTTTCTTCTTTTGTAGAGTTTGTTTATGGCAGGGGACCACCAGATTGGCTTCCTTTTTTGGAGGATAGCATCTTGGTTCTGTTAGGGATAAGCACGATCCATGCACTCGTGTAAGTGTTTATAAAGTGCATTTGTGTGGGATTCAGCAGTCGTACCTCTATTGTTCATCTGCACGTGTGTCGTGAAGTTTGTCACTTCTGTCTTAAGAAGCGTGAAGTTGGCTTTGGAGAAATTTTTTACAGTGGTTTCCCTAATGGGGGGTGGGGGGGCGGGGATGTGGATGTCTAGGCTGATTAGTTTGTGGTCGGATCTGACCAACAAGGAATTTACCTCTGGTGTGGAACACCGGTCGCCCATGTTGGTAATGACCAGGTCTAGGATATTGCTGCCCCTGGTGGGGGTGTGGATAAGTTGATCCAAGGCGTTGGAATTTATGAATTCCAGAAAACGTTGAGCAAGAAAGTTGGTACATGAATAGTTTTCCCAGTTAATGGTGGGGTAGTTGAAATTGCCCATTATTAGGGTGTTGAGTTGTACCCTAATATTTTCCAGTGTATCAAGAAATGAGGAGTGGGAATCTTGGGGCATGGTGGGGGGATCTGTAGCAAGTTACAGTTTGGATTGCGGTCTTGCCCAGAGTTAGTTGCACTTGGATAATCTTGGATGCATTATGTTGAGCAACTAGCCTGGAGGTATGGATATCCTTAATGAATATGGACACGCCTCCACCTTTAGTGTTTCAGTCCAGGTTAGGTTGCCGAAAGGTGTGGTATGAATTATAGCCTGGTAATGCAGGGGTGCTCTCTGGAGCCTTGAACCATGGTCAAACCTCATGGACACTGTATAACTTGTGTATCCCCCAGACACTGGACATGTTCTTCTGATGTTACAAATCTGTCAGAATCCTTCCTCCTTTCCCAGGTACTTTTCAATATGTACATTTCATTATGACCCTCCTGTTGAAGTCCACCAGGGATGATCTGTTCTTATGGGCCAACTGGTCTATCTTGCACGTTTCTATTTCCATTTACCATTAATACTAAGTTTCTGCATGAAGCCAGTTGACTGAAGTCCTCTGTTATTCCTTGTTCCCTTCTGACTTTATTAGTTGACCCCCTTCTCTCGGGTCTTATATGTAATATTCTCCAAGAGTCATGCAGTCTAAACAGGCTCTCCTATCTTTCCTTCGGAGATCATTTGTCGATCTGTATATTCTTCAAATAAATACATGATTTCTGTTTTCTCCATGGTTATACCATGGTCCATTCTTGACCCCCCCCCCCCTCCAATCCATGTAGGACCTTTAAAACAATGGAACATTTTTGATATATGAATATTCCTTTATGGAAACTTTCCTTTTAGTTGCAGTCATTTTGGTGGAAAGAATTTCAGAATTTCACACCTTGTATGCCAAGCCTTTTGACATTATTTTCCATTGAGTTAGGGTGTTCCGACTAATCCTTCCCTTGTGCCCAAAGTAATCACTAGATGACCATTAATCTAACAGCACGATAGCCATTTATTTTCCCAATATCTCTAAAGGGCGAAAACATGTCACACTTTCCTGACGGTTTTATACAAGTACCTTCCTACCTTTCAGCACCACACAGTATGAAAATTCTGAGTGGATGTTTCATGTTTCTTGCTTCTGACTACTTAGGTCAGCAGTTTAAAAAAAAAAAATTGCTCTGGCCAGTTCACTACTGGCTTTATTTTTACCTTCATAGACCAAAACCGTGCCGGAGATCTGACCAACTATTTGTGTCTTTTTTGCCTAACCTTTTGGGTCAAGCAGTCTCCAAAATTACCCTAGCCAAATGGATTACTGACTGTTTTTCAATAATCTGTTAGAATAATGGTCTGCAACTGCCTCACCCTCTTAGGACCCATTCCACAATATCTATTTCTACATCATCTACCACCTTCTTCAGATCTTCGATTGATGATATTTGTGTTGCAGCCACTTTGTCAAAGAATCATATCTTTGTGATGCATTATATGTCCTTCTGTTTCTATGTTGCAGTATTCTACTTGTGGGATTTTCCGCCTCAGGCAACCTGTATGTCAGCTGCTATACAAAAGCTTCAGCTTGGCTTTTGCAGTTACGTGGGACGTCACACGTAGGGCTATAAACCAGGTTCCTTAAATGTGACGTCTGCACGCAAAGACCTCAGAACTTTTCTGCCACAGACCAATGCATCGTGTGCTTCGCTCCTTCCACACAAACGTCTAAAAATCTAAGTCCCCCGTTAGGGGTTTTTTCTTCTGTTATCTTGCCAAGCTTGGTTTGTTTTAGCTAGCCATAGCCGATGTCCGCAAAAAAGTGTAAATGCCAATGCGGGTGCCAGTTTCCCCATAAAGATTCGCATGACCACTGTGTTTTTTTCTTAGGCTGGGTGCACGGCCACAACGCCTGCTCCATTTGCCAATCATTTGTACCCAAGACCCTGTGCAGCCATCTGACAGCCCTTGATCTTTATTTGGAGTACCAATGGCTTAAGCTTTTAGCCCTTAGGATGGATCCCAATTCAGAGGCATCGACAGAACCTCCACGTAAGAAGGTCAAGTTTCCAAGGCCCTCTTCTTCTGCCGCATCGGTACCGGACGCCCCACTATCGTCCGATTCAGGAGTTGAGGGGTGCTCAAAATAACCATCAACTTCATCGGTGACCTTTTGTGGAAGCCGTTTTGCAGCCAACGACAGGCACGTCCCCGGAGCCAGCCCAGACCCCGACTACCATTGTGGTCAAGGAAGAACCAGACTTAGCAGAGCCTCCGACCGGGATCCCTTGTCTGGAAGCTACTTCTGTTATATCAGCATCCGACTCCAGGCCTATGCCCAAGTCCACTCCATCCAAAAGAAAACAAAAGGCCAAACATTTGACCATGAATAAGGAAGGCCTACCTGACTGGCAGTCCTTCGCTTCCTCCTTGATTCAGGCCTTTATGGCCCTCAGGCCTTCAGCCTCATCTACCTCCACTCTACCACTGCTAAGCCTAGACCTACTTCTTCTCTCCCCCCTCCAACCTCTCAGGATAGGGAAGAAGAGCAAGTCACTGACTGTTCCTCTTCTGAGGAATCCATCTCTTACACCTCATAAATTGCTTCCCCCCAGGAGGATTACCCCCCCCAGATGAAGAATCTATCGAGGGAGACTCTCCTCCAGAGGATATTACATGTGGGGAAACAATCCCCAAAATGAAAGAATATTTCAAATTGGACACCTCTCAAATGTCTGAAACCCAGAGAAGGTACTTTGAATTGTTACAGGTAGAATCCCCCTCACCTTCTGCTATCCCATCTGTCATCCCTGCATACTTGGATGCTTTTTCTCTGCATCTAAGACACCAGACTCTCGGCCACCTTCCCCTAAACGCCCAGACCACTTTTACAAAGTGCCTGAGGATAAGAAATTTCTAGTCAAACCCCCTCGGCAGATCCAGTTGTGATTGACACATATCCGGACAAACAGTCCAGACTCATTCTGTCTGCCTCACACTTACCCACTGACAAAGATAGCAAATCTATGGATAGGATTGGTAAGAAGGTTTACACTTCTTCCACTTTGGCTTTTAGAACCATCAGTTATCAAACTGATGTGACCAAATTTGCTTTGGACCTGGTCTCTCACATTGCCACCCTACTAGCCAGTACTCCTGACTGCCCCAGTAAAGCTGACATTTCTTCTAATTTCCGTAATTTCCTCTTTCGAAAACAATTTGCAGATCTGTTCAAGAACCTGCAAGAAAAGAGTAAGGAATTGCAAGACATTAAACATTTATTGGTGTCTCCCATCCCGAAATACTATAGAACTACCCGGCCAAGGCCACTTTTGTCAGGCGTAACCCAGCCCCTGCTGGATCTGCCTCTTCCAGGCCCAGAAAGGGTACCAGAAGGCCTACCTCTTCTAAGATGGCTGCCCCTCAGCCTCCCCCCTAGGCAGCCATTTCAAGACAGAGGAGGTCCCAACAGTGTGTGACTGCCTTGCACCCCTCTCTTCCTTTTTGTCTTACTGCCTACCCTTTTGGAAGGCCATCACCACCGACTGTTGGGTCTTGACTATCATCCAAAAAGGATACTTCCTTTTCTGGAAGGAAAGGACATCCCTAAGAAGTATTCCCTTTCCCACCAGAAATCAAAGGTATCTTTTGCCACAAGTCCTGACAGACCTTCTGAATTTGGGTACCATAGAATCTGTCCCTTCAGGACAGGAAGGAAAAGACTTCTACTCTCGACTGTTCCTGGTCCCCAAAAAAAGCAGACCATGGAGACCAATTCTAGACCTTTTCTTCCTAAATCTATTCTTACAGGTGCCCACCTTCAGAATGCTGTCGCTCCCAAGCCTCCTTCCTGTCATACCTGCCAAGGCTTTCATGGCCGCATTGGATCTAAAAGAGGCTTACTTGCATATTCATGTACAACTCTCCCACAGAAAATATTTATATTGCTCTGGACTCTCCTCTCATTTCCAATTTGCTGCCTTGCTATTTGGTCTGTCCACTGCCCCCAGAGTATTCACAAAATGCCTGGCACCTGCCATTGAAGAACGCAGGGGATTCAGATTTATCCCTACCTAGACGACATCCTGATCCTGGCAGACTGCAAAGAAACCATTTCTGCCCATCTGCTATTCACCATGTCCATTCCACAAAATCTGGGGTTTACACTCAACCTCCCAAAGTCATCCCTAACCCCAGAGCAAGACCAGATATTTCTGGGTTGCTGAATCAGGACAGACCTAATGAAGGCTTTTCTACCCTAAGACAAAGTCAGCTCTCTGACCTCCCATTTCAAAGCCCTGCTGCAGACCTATGTAATCACTGCAAGGCAATTTCTAAGGACCCTGGGCCTCAGTGAGAGAGAAATGACAGCAGTTCTGCTGGCCCTGAAAATGTTCAGCCCCCTGCTTCTACCAGGTGTGCTCCTAATAGTTACAGACAGCACCACAGTGATGTGGTATCTCAACAAACAGGGAGGGACAAGAGCTTACCTCCTGTGCAGACTAACATTGAGGATTTAGGAGCTAGCCTCTCACCACAACCTGTCCCTGCAGGCATCCTACATCCCCTCGCTGGACAGGCAGACCTTCTGAGCAGAACATCCTTCCCACAACACGAATGGATGCTGGACAGGACAGTCTTCCTGGATATAGTCCACCGGTGGGGCATTCCTCAAATAGACTAGTTTGCCTCCCCCAGAACAGACAACTGCAGACCTCCTGCACCAAGACCTATTCCTGTCTATCCTGGAGAGTAGATGCTTTCAGCATCTCTTGGAAAGGGAAGTTTCTATATGCCTCCCCCCTTGCCCACTGATTCAAAAAGTCCTCCTGAAAATCAAGAGAGACAAACCAAAAATCTTGTTGGTGACTCCCTACTGGCCAGGGCAGCACTGGTTCCCCCTACTTCACAGTCTAGCCAAGGACAATCACCACAAGTTACCCCACAAGGTGGGCCTTCTGATACAATAAAAGGGAACTCTCATCCACCCACACTTGCAGATGCTGTCACTAACACTGTAGGTGATAAACATTTAATTCCCTTCAGGCACCATTACTCAGAGGACGTGCTTTTCAGTCCTGAGGGAGGCCAGGAAATCTACTACAAGAAAATCATACCTAGCTAAATGGGAAAGAGTCTCAAAATGGTGTTGGGACAAGGGTAGGGACCCATGCATTTGCAGACCCCCCCCTAGTCATAGCTTACATGTGTCAACTTACAAATGGTGGACTATCGTACTCTTCAGTTAAAGTTCATCTCTCTTCAATCCCAGCCTGCCTACCCCTAGAACCACCCCTGCTAACTAGGCTCGATGTTAAGCTTTTCTTAAAAGGGGTCCTACACATTAGGTCCCCAAGGAAACCCATCCCACCACCCTGGGACCTGAACTTTATTCTGGAAAAGCTAACCCAGCACCCTTATGAACCTGCTGGGACAGCTACCCTTCAGATGTGTACGTATAAAACAATCCTGCTAGTGGCCATAACCTCAGCCAGAAGGGTGTCAGAACTACAGGCCTTAATGGCCTGCCCCCCCCCCTTACATGACTTTCCACAAGGACAGGGTAACACTTTTTAGAACTAATCCCTCCTTCATGCCTAAGATAGTCAATGATCTGTCATTAAACTAGTCTATTCACCTGCCCACTTTCTTCCCCTCTCCCACCAATGAAGGGGAAAGGATTCTTCACTCCCTGGATGTACACAGACATTTGAAATTCTACCTGGACAAAACAAAGTCAATTAGGAAATACACTCAACACTTTATTTCATACCACCCCAGGGCCATGGGCAAGGCAGTCTCCAAACAAACCATCACCTGCTGGATCAGAAAAGCCATTTGTTTCTGGTACTCTCACCATGGCAAAAAACTTCCACTAGGAGTCAAAGCTCACTCCACCAGAGCAGTGGTAGCCTCCAAAGCCTTCATCAAAGGTCTGGACACTGCATCAGCTACATGGTCCACCATACTCGCCTTCAGCAACACTACAAACTAGACAATGTCTCCAGAGCACGAGCAGGATATCCAAGGGCAATCCTACAGGGATTCTTAGAATCGGCCTCGTCTTCCGCCACCCTTCCTTCCAGCTAAACTGTGGTACTCTCCCACAACAAGAATACTGCAACACGGGAATAGAAGGACATAGAATAGTTGTGTAAAATCTTACCATAACCATATCCTTCTCTTCCATGTTGCAGTATTCCTTCCTTCCCTCCCTCCAAAACCCCCTTCTTTCATTACCCAGTACAGCATACCCTTAGCTTCCTGGTACCCTGTACTCTGCACTGGGAGTCTGTGAAAACTACATAAGGGCCCTATGGCCCTATACCTTACATCACTGGCTTACACTCCTGCTGGGCCTTATACTCCTTCTGCTGGGCTGTGAAGTTCTGATGTCTTTGCGTACAGACGTCACATTTAAGGAACCTGGTTTATGGCCCTACATGTGACGGCCCACACAGCTGCAACAGCCAAGCTGAAGCTTTTGTATAGGAGCCGACATACGGGTCGGCTGAGGTGGAAAATCCCACAACAAGAATACTACAACATGGAAGAGAAGGACATCTATGGTTATGGTAAGGTTTTACACAACTATTCTTTGTCTGATTTAGTCCCAGAATGATTTGGAATTACTCATTTGTTTTTTCTTACATTGACTCTTGATGATGGTCTTCTTTCTCCAACCACTTGGTTAAAGACATGTACCTTGTGATGCACTGCACTTTAGATCTCGTCTCCAGAAGCGTAACTCCCTCTGGCTAGACAGTGTCCAGCATAATCTTCTATGACGGCCGCCCAGAGAGTTTCATAGCTGGGGAATCTACCCATCAGTGAGGAAGAATGAGGGGGACAACATCAGATAACGAAGTTATGTATTTAACATAACATTCCATCTCTGTTATCCATTTTCATTCTTCCCTGCCTTCCCTCCCAGGTGTCCCTCAGCCTGCTAATTCCTAGATGGATCTTAAATAGTACAAGAACTTCACGTTCCTGGTTTAAGTTTTAATCTCAATCCCAAACTTAATTTTCCCTTTCTTTACCTGTTCTGTGTGTGGTTGGTGTGGTGCATTGTGGAATGAGGGAGGAGCTTGACATTAAGATCCAAAGTACTGAGAATGCGGCCGAGTCGAATCCGAGGGTCAGATCCGAACCCATCAGTGAGGAAGAATGAAAGTGGACAGCACAGATGGAATGTTATAAGAAGTGTATAACGTCATGTCCTTCTCTTCACTGTTGCAGTATTTGGTCCCTCCCTGCATAGTTTCATAGGTGTGTGTACAAGGCTAAATGCCCTGGAGCCTATAAGCTTAGCCCAAGAAGATTCCCTGGCATCATGCCCCCCAAAGTTAGTTCCCAGTGCCCCTGTCAAGCAAGGCCACTGAAGTGATCCCTGGGGTGAACTTCCTATTGCCCATCCACTCATCAAGTTCTCTCTTAAAGGGGGCCAGTATAGTGATGTGCTTGACGTGAATGGGAAGTTTGTTCCAGAGTATGGGACGTCTCTGGGTTGGGAACCTGTCCCTCCAGCATGTTCTGTTTATTGTGGTAATGAGGTTTAGGTCTCCGGAGTGTGTGGCATGGAGGGATTGGGATTTCTTTAGGTGTAGCATATCTAGCGGCTCTGGGTCAGACATGGATTTGTAGGTCAAGCAGAGATCGCCTCTAAGTAGGCGATGAGAGAGATAGTGTAGCTGGAGTTTTTTTGAGTCTGTCCATACAGGGCATGTGTCTAAGGCCTAAGATCCTCTTAGTGAGATATGTTTGAGGCCTTTCCAGTTGTAGGTGTGTAGTAAGGTACATACCAAATAGGGCGTTGTATTCTATAATAGTTCTAATGAGGGAGGAGTAGAGAGGGATTACGACCTCTTTCTTCTTGGATGAGAAACCTTTTGTAATGAAGAGATGTTCCACATACAAGGACTTTCTGACTACAGTGGCAATGTGGTTATCAAAGGAGAGGTAGCTGTCAACCTGTGTCCCCAGGTCTCTTATCATACCTTCGGTGTTTAGTGGACTACTGCCTATGTGGTAGTTTATGGGCACCAAATTTTTCCCAAAGGGAATGACAGTGCACTTTTTGGTATTGAGCTTAAGGCCATGGTAATGGCACCAGTCATTGGTGTCAGTGAGGCCTTTTTGTAGAATGTCTGCATCAGCTGGAGGACTGCAAACTTGGTCAGCCAGAGTCAGTTTGTGTTGGCTTGAACTTCAGAGTAGATGCCAAACAGGAGAGGACCTAGGACCGATTCCTGTGGGACACCAACTGGTCGGTAGTCAGATTTGGAGTCCGCTACTTTCACACTGTGGGTTCTATCAGTGAGCCAGTTGGCAACCCATCTTATGACATGGGGGTTTATGCCTAGTTTAGTGAGTCTATCTATGATTCCTGGGTGAGGGATGATGTTGAAAGCTTTGGCAAGATCTAGGTAGGCTGTGTGAACTACCTTGTCCTCATCCACAGCTCTGGTGACACTTGAAGTCTATCAGGTTGAGCAGGCATGATCTACCTTTCACAAACCCATACTACATGGGGTACAGAGTTTGAAGATTCCCTGTGTCCTTATTTATAAGGTCCATGATGGTGCGCTTCATAGCCTTACATATCAGACTCGTCAGACTAATGGGGGTGGTAGTTCCCAGGGTCTGTAGTCGCTCCCCCTTTGTGGAGTGGGATGACTGTAGCATTACGTCATTCAGTAGGACCAAAGCCTGAAATGAGGCTGTGATTGAACAGGGTACACAGGTGTGGTGCCAGTTCACTTTGTAATTCATGTAGAACACAGCCAGGGATATTATCAGGTCCCATAGAAGCTGTATTCTTGGCTTTGGACAGTGCATTTTTACCTGTGTAGCTGTGATAATAGGGACTTGGCATTGCTCAGGTATTGTGATAGGCCCTTTAGGGGGTGAAAGGAGGGTAAAGTTTGCACTGAACCTGTCGGCCAATATGTTGGCAATATCAGTTGATACTGTATATGTATTGCCATTGTGCTGTAATTCAGAACAGATCTGAGTATTGCCATGTAGATTCTTGACATAACTATAGAACGCCTTGTGGTTGTCTTTAGAATCTGCAGCAGTTTTGTTTTCATAGCTAGCTTTAGATGATTTCATGAGGGATCTCAGTTTTTTGCTGAGGCTAACAAGGAAGTTTTTCCAGTCTTGGGAATTCACCTTTTTCTGCAACATTTTTTTTCCGTCTGTTGTAGATGGTGGGGGACCACCAGATTAGCTTCCTTTTTTGGAGGAGAGCGTCTTGGTTTTGTTTGGTATGGGCCTGTTCCATGCACTTGTGCATGTGCTCATACTGTATATTGGTGTATGATTCAGCAGTCATGCACCTATTTTCTATTTGCATGGGTGTCGTGAAGTTGGCCACCTCTGTTTTTAGAAGCCCAAAATTGGCTGTGGAGAAGTTTTTTTATGGTGGTTTCCTTTTGGGGGGGGGGGGGGTGAGGGGTGGGAAAGTGATATCCATGGTGATTAGCTTGTGGTCAGATCTGACCAGGGAGGAGTTGATTACTGCTGTAGAGCAGTAATGACCAGGTCAAGGATGTTTCTCCCCCTGGTGGGGTAAGAATGAGTTGGTCTAGGGCATTGGAATTAATGAATTCCAGAAAATGTTGAGCAAGTGTGTTGGTACATGAGTAATTTTCCCAGTTAATGGAGGGGTAGTTAGTCTCCCACTATAAGGGTATTGGGTTGTACCCTAATATTTTCAGGTGTGTTTAGGAATGTGGAGTGGGAGTCTTGGGACATGGTGGAGGTTCTGTAGCAGGCTACAACTTGGATTGCATTTTACTTGGTGTTAGTTGTACCTGAAGTATCTCTGATGCGTTATGCTGGGCTACTAGTCTGGAGGTGTGCATATCCTTTATGAATATGGAGACACCACCGCCTTTAGTGCTTCGGTCCATGTTTAGGGGCCGAAAGATGTGGTATGTATTATAGCCTGGTAGTGCTGGGGTGCTCTCCAGAGCCTTGAACCAGGTTTCGGTCACTGCACAGATGTCGATGTTCTTCAATTTAAGGAGTCTTTTGAGCGAGTGCATTTTGATATTTAGACTTCTAGAGTTGAGTAGCATGACCCTCAGATTTTGTTTGCTTGTAGCTGTTATGGTGATAATTTTGTCTTTAGGCCATTCCCTAAAAAAGGCACTATAGGGGTGGCAAGAGCCTTGGCCAGTATCTGGAATCCCTGGTGTAACAGGTGCAGGCCATCTCTGGCGAAGCATCAAGGTCTGTCGATCATGTCATCCCAGGCAGACAGATACTGGATCCCCTTTGAATGACACCAGAAACTTAGCCAAGTCAAGTCATTTTCTACTTGTACTGTGGTATCATTCTGGGTGATGGTAGGATGCTACTCAGACCTAGGGTTGTACCTGCCTAGGCTACAAGATCCGAGAGCTCCTCTGCGTCTCTCTTCATGTAGTCCAGGGAGGTACATCTCAGGTCATTAACACCAACATGGACAATGACAGTCATATTTGTACCTGCTGTGGAGTGACCTAAGTGCACCCCCCTTGTTTTTGGGCTTTGATTTGGTTACCCTCCTGACCTAGAGCCCCCCTTTTTCATCTTCATTTTCTCCCTCTGGGTGTGCGTAGCCTCCTTTGTCCTGTAGAGACTATTCTCTACTAGGACTATTCACTTTTGTGTAACTGCGTCCATACATCATCTTTATGCTCTATATCCTGTATGGGGAGCATACGTGTGACGTACCGTACATACTTATGGTAAGATTTTACACAACTGTACTTTCCTCATGCATCTATAGCTCCCCTTCCCTTGGTGGCTTGGCAGTTGTAAAGCTGATGGGGTTTATGGTAGCAGCCCATTAGCATATATGTATCAAAATCCAGATCTTGCATAATGTATTCTTTAGCAGTCCACAACACTCATCAGTACTGCAGATCCATTACTTTCCTTTCTGTAGGACAAGTGAGCTGGCATCAGCCACTCTATTCCAGCCCCAACCAGTTTATGTAGCACACAAGCTACTAGTGAAACCTTGTCTGGATCGTAGTCAGGGCTTTATATTCTCTGTACTGCAGAGACATCAGATACTTTTTTTTAAATCTGGTATTTTGCTCTTTCTGGTATTCAACTTCTCATATTCATGATAGCTTTAGCATTTAAATGCTACCCTATATTAAAAAAAAAAAAAAAAACTGCAGTGGCTTCGTGGAAAAAAATCTTAAAAGAAATAATGTATAACAGTGGCTTGCCAATACTGAATAGATTCTTAAAATATGGTGAAACTTTTTGTTGAACTCATCACATTGAGTATAGTTATTTCACAGATTTTATACAGCTTGATCCATGACATATCCTTGGCTAAGCATTACATAAAGGTAAAAACATTCTACAGAATGAAATGCTTTCAATACTTTCTTGCATTGCCGAGCTACTGGTGTGATATTTTCTGTGTAAAATAAACTCATTTTATTAGTATTTCAATACTTTTTATTTTTCATTTTATTTTATTTACAATTTGACTACTTCTGTATTAAAAATAAAATACACCTGAATTAATAAATATAGTAATGAGCTCTTAAAGGTCCTGCAGACTTGATATCTGTGGATGGGAAATACTTTTTGGAAGTGTGTACTGCCTATTTTTGGGTTTTGAAATATAAGAGTTATGGAGGCATTTAACTGTAACTTGCAGTAAGAACCCAAAGTTGAAATGGAGTCTAAAGATAGTGTAAAGATTATGAATTAGGTTTTGTGATGTCTGCATGTGTTTGAATCCTATTTTAACAGTCTGCTCAGTCAGACTGGCACCAAGTTGCTTGTCATATCTGATCCAGCCATTAGCTACTGCTTCAGTATCTCAAGCTCCTTTGAAAAATTTTCCTTAATCCCTGTCGAGTTTCTCCCTTCAGATTTTATTTGCATCCATTGTGAGTGGATTGCTCCTTAGGCAACAATTTTAAGTGCAGATTATTTTTTTCTTTGTTTATTGCAAAATTTACTGCAGATTGTATACTTTAGGAGATGTTCATCGTGTTACCCTGCTGCAGTCATCACACTTGGGTTATCCTGTCGTCAGGCAGTCCCGCAGTCGGCCGGAATTCCAAAGTCTTGGTCCGGCGTCGGATGTTGTCGCTTCTTCCCTGATGTCAGTGCGCCAGGGGTATATATATTGCAACCGACGCAATTTTCTCCAGTCTTTCTTGCCACGTGGTGCCCGAAGCAGAAGCAGTTCGCAAGTGCCGGTCGGCCGACTTCTGAGATTTTCGTATTCGAATTTCAGACCGAAGTCTTCTATAAAGCTAAGTACCCCGTTGGGGAAACTTTTCTTGCCTCAGACCGATGTCAGAAAAAGTTAACAATTGTATTTCTTGTGGGAAGCAAATACCTCATAAGGATTTTCATTCTTATTGCATACCTTGCCTAGGCCCAGACCACGACGTCACTAGTTGTCGTTTTTGTGCTAGGTTTAATAAACGTACTATCAAAAGACGTTTTGATTTCGCACGACACTGCTTCGGTAGAAAATTTATTTACAGTATGCCGTCGTAGCAACCGACTACCGGCGTGCACAAGAAACGCAAGGATAAGGACAGACAGCCCAGGCCTAAGCCAGATTCCGAGGCCTCGGCTGGTACGGTCTCCAGTCCTCAGTGAGGCTCTGACGCAGTCCCTACCGCAGATTTGGAACCCGAGACCGCTTCGGAACTTTTGACGGAATGTACCAGGCCGACGCAACCTTTTTGTTCAGGCCCTACCGACGACATTACTGACAAAGATACCGGTGCTGCTGAGACGCCTTCGATTTCTGAAGGCGTTTTCAGACCGACGACGCTTACCATTAAAACGTATCCTAAGACGAGGACTCCTATTAAATCTAAAAGGATTGCACTTCAGTCCCCTGTTCAGGGCCCCATGCCTAAGAAACAGATGCTCAAAATGGCTGAAGATTTGATCTCTTTAATCGGGGGTTCCCAGCCTCCTCCTGACAAAAGGCCTAGACAAGAGGAAGATTATGCATCCTCTGAACAAGTGTCCATTTCTTCAGCCTCCTCTGAAGACCAGGATTACTCCTTCTCCCCTTATGAAGATTCTGATGCTGAGGATTCCATTCCCTCCGCTTCTCCTCCTGAAGACTATTCCTTTGGGGAAACTTTACACACTATGAGGGAACATTTCCTCTGGGAAGGTCAGGACTACTCTGACTCCAAGAAAAGGCTCAGAGAGATGTCCTTCAAGGATGCATCTGCAGTCGTAACATATGGGTTGTCCTGCCTCAGGCAGCCCTTCGGTCGGCCGGATTCCAAAGTCTGGGTCTGGCCTCGACTGATGTCACACTTCACCCGACGTCATAGCTCCTGGGGTATAAAGGCATCAGCTGACGCCATTTTCCTCAGTCTTTCTTGCCGCACGGTGCCCGAAGCAGAAGCTGTTCGCAAGTGCCGGTCGGTCAGATCCAGAGATTTCAGCTACCGAAGACTTCTAAAAAAGCTAAGTACCCCGTTGGGGACTCTTTCTTGCCTCAGCCGATGTCAGACAAAGTAAATAATTGTTTAACTTGTGGGAAACAAATACCTCATAAGGATTTCCACTCTTACTGCCTTCCTTGCTTAGGCCCAGACCATGACGTATCAGCTTGTTTAGCCTGTGCTTCCTTCAACCGACGGACACTTAGACGTCGGTCTGAGTTTGCAGAAGAGTTTTTTGGTCCCGCTTTTGCATATAAAATGCCGTCGGAGACTCCGACCACACATTTAGCCAAAAAACGTAAGGAAAAGGACCGACACTCGCGCCGCGGTTTCGGCTGAAACCACGGTTAGGCCTACCGCGAGTGTCTCGGTTTCGGCTGAAACCGAGTCCTCGGTTCTTCCATCGGCCGAAAGCATACCTCCGACAACCGAGGCCACAGAGGCCCCGGCTGAGTCGGCTACAGAAATTCCTACCGAAGAAGCAGGCGCACAAGATTTGTCCGACACCATTCCGTTGGACATCTCTACTCCTGCATGTGGGGCAGCTAGACCCCCTGCTTCTATGTCCATTAAGGCCTTTTCCAGGGCTAAAGCAGCTAAACTTTCCAAGGCCCTACTAACAAAAGCTTCCTCTCACAGACCTTCCTCAAGTTCAAAGATTCTCAGACTTGCTGAGGACCTTATATCTCGGATTAGGGGATCCCAACCTCACCCAGCAGGGCCTCACAACCTCCTCCTGAAAAAAGGCCTAGGACTGAACCCCCCTGAACCTCTCTTCTCTGACTATTCCTCGGATGGATCAGATTTATCAGACCATCAGGAAGGACCATACTCACCTTATGAGGATTCGGATGCAGAAGATTCAATTCCTTCTGCCCCCCCCCCCAGAAGAATTTTCCTTTGGGGAGACTCTACACTCAGAGGGAACACTTTCAATGGCAGGGTCATGATTTTTCTGATTCTAGGAAAAGGCTAAGGACTTTTTTACACTTGCCACAACATAGGCCTTTAGCCATACCACCTGTACTATCAGTTGTTGATGATGCATACAATGATGCCAGTTCTGCCCCTGATTCTCTTCCCCTGGCCCCTGCCAAACCTGACAGATATTACAGGGTCCCGGATTCTCACTTCCACTTGTATAAGGCCCATGCTGCAGACCCAGAAACTATTTCTCAGGGCCCAAAGGATGTTGCAGCTGCCACTGCCAAAAACCCCCTACCCTCTGAAAGAGAGTCAAGAGCATTAGAGAGATGGGGTAAAAAGGTTTATACATCTGCTACTCTTTCTGCCAGGGCTTTAAACTGTCAATTTCGCATGATACAGTACCAGGAATTTTTGTTAGATTAGCTGAATAAAAAGCTTTCCTCTCCTGAACCTTTAGACCGTAAGTCCCTTCAGGATTTGGTACACAACTCTCAGCAGGTCAGTAATCATTTCTTAAAATGTGGCTATGATGCACTCGAGGCTTCATTTAGATCAGCTATGACTGGAGCAGTGATTCGAAGGCATGCCTGGCTAAAAGAGCAATCCTTGCCAGACCATGTCAAGTCTAAACTCCTAGATGCCCCTATGGAGAAACAAAGTTTATTTGGCTCCCCTGCACAGGAGGTTCTAAAGAAAGTGAAAGAAAAGCAAAATCTGTGCAAACAGTCAAGGATTTTCTGCAGGTCCAACCTCCGAGGTTCAGCAGAAACTGGCCTTCAAAGAATTGGTCCTTTCCAGACACCTCCAGAGCACAGAGAGGTAGAAATAGATGCCCAAGAGGCAGAGGTCAATCAAGGGGTGCCTACAGGGGTCGTCAGTGGCAACCTGCCAACCAGAGGAGTACCGCCACAGCTGCGACTACAACCACTTCCACAGGACAGACACAATGACTTGGCTCTGATTCCGCCTACCAGGGAACAACTGGAAGCACCCTTGGGCGGAAAGTTAGCTTTATTTTCAAACAACTGGCATTGCATTACAGGAGACAAATGGACATTGCAAACAATAGACAAAGGCTACAGGTTTCACTTCCACACTTTACCAAAAAAGAGAGGAATGCCAAACCTTCCACCAAGCCAGATGTCAGAGGCTCTAAAACAAATCATCAACTTACTAAGGATGAGAGCAATAGAAAGGGTACCATCTATGGAACAAGGCCAAGGATTTTACTCCAGACTATTCCTTGTACCAAGAAAAGAAACTCAATGGAGGCCTATTCTCGACTTGTCCGCACTGAACACATATCTCATTGTACCAAAATTCAAGATGCTGACACTACAGCAACTTCTTCCCATGTTGGGCAAGGAGTCTTGGCTGGTGACTCTAGATCTCAAGGAGGCATACCTGCACGTCCCTATACGACCAGATTGCAGAAGACACCTCAGATTTCTTGCAGGATCAGAGCATTATCAATTCTCAGCATTGGCCTTTGGCTTATCTACTGCGCCCAGAGTATTCACAAAATGCCTGGCATCAGTAATTGCACATTGCAGGCTTCAGGGAATTCAGATCTACCCATACCTGGACGACTGCCTAATACAAGCGGACAACAAGACAAAAATAATAAAAGATTTGGCCTATGTCATACAACTGTTACAAGCCTTGGGATACACAGTCAACATACAGAAGTCAAGACTAGTGCCATCCCAAAGGATAACATTTTTGGGTGCAGAACTGGACACAATAACTCAGATGGCTTTTCTCACAGAAGAAAAATAAAGGCAACTCCCAGTCTACTTCATGGCATTGACAAGACAAACTCAGCTTACTGCAAGGAAAGTCCTGCAGGCCCTGGGTTACATGGCATCTTGCATAATCTTGATCCCACATGCCAGGCTGCATATGAGAAAATTACAATGGTACCTAAGGAATGTATGGTCTCAACACAGACACAGTCTAGAAACCATGATACCAATCATTCCATGCCTGAAAAAAGAATTCCTGTGGTGGGCTCAGGCCTGCCAGACCAACAGAGGGTTGCCTTTCCACAAACCACAACCAAGGCAGACCATCACCACGGACGCCTCAGACCTAGGCTGGGGGGCACACATGGAAGACAAGTGTATCCAAGGCCTATGGTCTCAAGACCAGCTGAATCTACACATAAATCTAAAGGAGATGCTGGCAGTGAAGCATGCAATCGAGGCATTCAAATCATTCCTCCAGCAAGGACACCTGCTGATAAGGACAGACAATACCACAGTCATGTGGTACATCAACAAACAGGGAGGCACGCATTCCTACCCTCTATGCCGGATGGCAATGGACCTGTGGAACCTAGGCCTGAATCTCAACATTCAACTGCAGGCCAGAGTCGTACCAGGAAAAGAAAATTCACTAGCAGACAGCTTAAGCAGAACTACCATGGATGCTCACGAATGGATGCTGCATCCAGACATCTTCAAAACCATAACAAAGAAATGGGGAATGCCAGAGATAGACCTGTTCGCCTCCCCACTCAACCACCAGCTGAAGAAATTCTGCTCAAGAGAATACCACCCACTAGCCTGGAGGGTGGACTCCTTTCTTTCAGCTGGAAGGCCCTGACAGTTTATGCCTTTCCACCTCTCCCATTGATGTACAAAGTTCTACTGAAGATCAGGGAGGAACAGCCAAAGGTGATTCTGATAGCTCCCGACTGGCCAAGGCAGCATTGGTACCCGCTATTGAGAAGCATGTCTCGGATGAACTCATGGCCTCTACCTCTATGGCCTTTACTTCTAACGCAGAACAACTACAAGACCCTGCATCCAAACTTGAAAACACTGCAGCTAACTGCCTGGAAAATTGCATAAAACAAAACCAATCTGTTTTATCTCAGAGGGTCAAGGACATTATCCTGGAGGCTCGCAGACCCTCCACAAGAAAAACATACTCAGCCAAATGGAAGAGATTCCTCATTTGGAGTGCATCAAAGGGAACAAATGTCACACTGGCAAACCTAGCACACATCCTAGAATACTTAGCAGAACTGTTCCACAATGGCCTGTCCTATTCTTCCATTAAGATTCATGCTTCAGCAATTTCAGCAGAGTACAACATGGATCCTCCTATCTTCTGTCACCCTCTCCTCAGACAATTTTTAAGAGGGATCAAAAATGTAAAACCTCCAAGGAAACCACCTCTACCTGCATGGGATCTCAATTTTGTGCTGGAAAAATTAACACTACCCCCTTTTGAACCAGCAGCATCAGCAGACTTACAGTTCTTATCTTGGAAAACTGCTTTCCTTCTAGCAATCACTTCAGCAAGAAGGGTATCCGAGTTACAGGCATTAATGGCAGTGCAGCCTTTCCTTATCTTTCACCAGGATAGAGTGTCTCTGAGAACCAATCCTACTTTCATGCCAAAGGTGGTATCCAGGGTATCCTTGAACCAAGCTATTCATTTACCTACGTTCTTCCCTAACCCACAGATTAGTTAGGGAAAACTACTGCACACCTTGGATGTACAAAGACAACTGCGCTACTATCTGGACAGAACTAAAACCAGCAGAAAAACTGACCAGCTTCTGGTAGCATATGCAACAGGAGTGCAAGGAAAAGCAATTTCCAAACAGACAATTTCAAAATGGATAGGAAACTGCATTCGATTCTGCTACTCTTTTCATGGAAAGACAACTCCTGAAAATATCAGGCCTCACTCCACAAGAGCCACAGCCACCACTACAGCTTTCCTACGAGGAGTGGCTACCAAAGACTTTTTAGAAGCTGCTACTTGGAGCTCCGTGCATACATTTGCCAAGCATTACAATCTTCCTTTATACTCCAGATCCCGAGCAGGTTTTGCAACTCCAGTTTTACAGGGGATCTTAACTACACCATCATTATCTTAGTGCCTCCTCCCCCAGTTTGGCTATGGTATTCTACCCATATGTTATGACTGCAGATGCATCCTTGAAGGACATAGTACAGTTTTGTACCTACCATAAATGTAGATGTCCGATAGGTATGCATCTGCAGTCAGGATTACCCACCCTCCTTCCCCTCTGTGGTATTCCTAGGGTACTTACCCCTCTTTTAGCTAGCTGGGGGAATCTATTATGGTGTATTTCTTTGTATGTATATATGTATATATATATTTTGCTTTCTACTGGTTGGAACTTTCTACATTTATCCAAATTTAGCCTTCCTAGAAGGCACCTGGCATCTGGGGCAAGAAACACTGAGGAAAATGGCATCGGCTGATGCCTTTATACCCCAGGAGCTATGATGTCGGGTGAAGTGCGACATCAGCCGAGGCCAGACCCAGACTTTGGAATCCGGCCGACCGAAGGGCTGCCTGAGGCAGGACAACCCATATGTTATGACTGCAGATGCATACCTATCGGACATCTACATTTATGGTAGGTACAAAACTGTACTTTTCTTTTACTCCCCCAGCACAGACCACTTGCCATCCCACCTGTGTTAGACATTGTGGATGATGTTTACTTAGAATCCAGTTTGAACCCAGACTCTCTACCTCCTGCTCTGGCCAAGCCTGACAGATACTATAGAGTGCCTGATTCCCATAAATTTCTATATAAAAGTCCTGTTGCTGACCCAGAGACAATCTCCCAGGGTCCCAAAGGGGCTAAGGCTTCTATGGCTAAAAATCCTGTACCCTCTGAAAAGGGATTCCAGAGCACTAGACAGATGGGGGAAAAAAGTTTACACCTCAGCCACTCTAGCTATGAGGGCACTAAATTGCCAATTTCACATGCTTAAGTATCAGCAATTTCTAATCTCTCAGTTAAAGAAAAGAATCACCACTCTCCCTCAACAGTCTGAGTTGAAAGAAATGCAGGATCTGTTGCATGCAACTGAACAGGTGGGCAAGCACACCTTACAATGTGGGTTTGACTCTCTGGAGGCCTCCTGCAGAGCAGCTGTCACTGGGTCTGTTATACGTAGGCATGCTTGGTTAAAGGAACAAACTCTGCCTGATCATGTTAAAGCAAAGCTTCTAGATGCTCCCTTACAGCAGGATGTTCTTTTTGGAGTTAAAGCAGAAGAAGTCTTAAAGAAAATGGAGGATAAGGCAAAATCTATGCAGACAGTCAAAAGATTTCCTACAGGTACAGCCCCCTCGCTTCAGCAGAAATTGGCCAACAAAAAATTGGTCCTTTCCAGCTACTGACAGACCACAGAGGGGTAAATACAGACGTCCAAGAGGCAGAGGACAAACACAAGCCCCGGACAAACCTCGACAATGGGGCACTGCAACACAGAAGGGAGGAGAAGACAGGCCCCAATCTACCAGAAGGCAAACTCAATGACTTGCACCTCATCTGGCCAAGCAACACTCTCTTGGCAGCCCCCTTGGGAGGAAAACTCGCACTTTTTTCAGACAACTGGCACATTGTCACAAAGGACAAATGGGTCCTAGACATAATTTCACGAGGATACAGATTCCATTTTCACACCTTGCCAATGAAAAGAGGAATGCCAAACCTGCCACAAAATCAATGGGCAGAGGCACAAAAACAAATTACAGCTCTCATGGACATGCGAGCCATTCAACTGGTACCTATTCAAGAGCAAGGCCAAGGATTTTACTGAAGACTCTTTCTAGTTCCCAGAAAGGACAATGCCTGGAGACCAATTCTGGACCTTTCAATTCTAAACCCCTTCTTACAAGTACCCAAATTCAAGATGCTAACACTACAGCAGCTTCTTCCCATATTGGGCAAGAAAGTGTGACTAGTAACGTTGGACCTCAAGGAGGCATACCTGCATGTCCCTATCAGACAAAGTTGCAGAAGATACCTCCTTTTCATTGCAGGTTCAACCCATTACCAATTCTCTGCACTGCCCTTTGGCTTATCTATTGTGCCCATTGTCTTCACAAAATGCCTGGCACCAGTACTTGCATACTGCAGACAGAGGAATTCAAATGTACCCATACCTGGACGACTGCCTCATCCAAGCAGAAAGCAAGGACATCCTCTTACAACATCTGGCTTTTGTAAAACATCTACTAAGTTGCCTGGGGTACACAGTAAATGAAAAGAAATCAAAACTAGTACCCTCACAAAATATGACATTCCTGGGTGCCAGCTTGAATACAACGGCCCAGAAGGCTTATCTGACGCCAGACAAACAACTGCAACTGATTCAATATTTCAAAACAATAACAACAAAGACCCAACTACCTGCAAGAAAAATTCTGCAGGCCGTGGGCTTCATGGCATCTTGCATACTATTAATACCATTTGCAAAGCTGCATATGAGGAAATTACAGTGGTACCTAAAAAGTGTATGGTCTCAACACAGCCACAGCTTGGACACAATGATATCTCTCATTCCCTGCCTACAACAGGAGTTTCTATGGTGGTCACAGGCATGTCACCTCAACAAGGGTCAGCCTTTCACCTTGCCCCCAGCTAGGCAAACTATGACAACAGATGCATCGGACTACGCCTGGGGGGCACACATGGCAGGACAGTGCGTTCAAGGCGTATGGACTGCAGATCAAAGGAATCTGCACATCAATCAAAAAGAGATGCCAGCTGTACAGAATGCTCTGACAGCCTTCAAGAATCTATTACATCCAGGACAACTTACAATAAGGACGGACAACACCACAGTAATGTGGTACATAAACAAACAAGGGGGCACACACTCCTACCCACTATGCAGACAAGCAATGACCTTGTGGAACACAGCTCTGGCTTACCAAGTTCAGTTACAAGCTCAATTCCTGCCAGGAAAAAAGAACACATTGGCAGACGACCTCAGCAGAAACATCATGGATCCCCACGAGTGGAAACTGGATCCACAAGTATTTGCAATAACTCAAAAATAGGGCCTTCCAGACATAGACCTGTTTGCCTGTCCTCAAAACTATCAACTAACAAAATTTTGTAAAAGGACACTGCACCACCAAGCTTGGAAAGTGGACGCACTCTCATTCAGTTGGAAAAACCTAACAGTATATGCCTTCCCTCTCCTCACAAAGGTGCTATTGAAAGTCAGAAAGGAGAGACCACGGCTGATACTCATAGCCCCAGACTGGCCATGCCAGCACTGGTACCCACTTTTGAGGAATATGGCCCAGGGCCCACCTTGAATTTTACCACAAGTTGCCCATCTGCTCACACAGCAAAACAATCAGATTCTTCACAGCCATCTCAAAACCTTAAATCTGGCTGCATGGCAAATTCCCCTAAGTATCCAGCCAGCTCCTCTTTCCCAAGCAGTTATGGATGTTATTCTGGAAGCTAGTTGGCCCAGCACCAGGAAGGCTTGTTTGGACGAATGGAAAAGGTTTTATGCCTGGAACCATGCTAAAGACCAAGACACACTACAGCCTCACATGCCTCAGGTTCTACAGTACTTAACTGAGATGTTGCACAAAGGGCTTTCTTTTTCTTCCATTAAAATCCATGCATCAGCAATTTCAGCCCACTACAACACGGATCCACCTTTATTTCCGCATCCACTTCTAAGACAGTTCCTCAGAGGGGCAAAAAACATCAGACCCCCCAGGAGAGCACCTACACCAACATGGTACCTCAATTTTGTTCTGGAAAAACTTAAGTTACCTCCCTTTGAACCAGCCTTCTCTCCAGATTTACAGTTCCTATCATGGAAGACTGTCCTGCAGCTAGAAGAGTCTCAGAGCTGCAGGCACTAATAGCGGTGAAACCTTTCCTCATTTTCCATCAAGACAGAGTTTCTCTATGAACTAATCCTTCCTACATGCCTAAGGTGGTTTCCAGTGTGGCTCTAAATCAAACCATCCACTTACCCACCTTTTTCCCCAAATCCACAGAACAAAGGAGAAAGACTCCTGCATTCATTGGACATTCACAGGCAACTTCATTACTACTTGGATAAGACTAAGGTTTTCAGAAAATCTGACCAGCTCTTTGTATCCTATGCTACAGCTTCACTAGGGAAGGCTATATCAAAACAAACCATTTCCAAATGGATAGGACATTGCATTCGTTTTTGCTATACCCATCATGGAAAACCAGTAACTGCTACCATTAGGCTCCACTCTAGCAGGGCAACAGCTACATCTACAGCCTTCCTCAGGGGGGTTCCAACCAAGGAGATTTTGGAAGCTGCAACTTGGAGTTCAGTACACACCTTTACCAAACACTATCACTTACCACTTTACTCTAAGACTAGAGCTGGCTTTGCCACTGCAGTTCTGCAAGGCCTTCTAACCTCCAATAACCCTCTATGATTCCTCCACCCATTCTTAGCTTTGGGATTCAACCCAAGTGTGATGACTGCAGCAGGGTAACACGATGAACATAGTACAGTTTTGTACCTACCATAAATGTAGATGTTCGAGTGTACACCCTGCTGCAGTCCAGGTTACCCTCCCTCCATCCCCTCTGAACTAACTGGCTAAAATCTCTGCAATACCTTCCTGATGTATTTGCTTATAGCTGGAGGGATTTTTGTGTTTGTGAAAAATTTACTCAATTTGGTACTAATTACTGACCACCTTTTTGGGGGCACCTGACATCTGGGGCAAGAAAAACTGAAGAAAATGGCGTTGGTTGCAGTATATATTCCCCTGGCGCACTGACGTCAGGGAAGAAGCGACAACAACCAACGCCGGACCAAGACTTTAGAATTCCGGCCGACTGCGGGACCGCCTGATGACAGGATAACCCAAGTGTGATGACTGTAGCAGGGTGTACACTCGTACATCTACATTTATGGTAGGTACAAAACTGTACTTAATAGCTGCTTTTTAATTCTCGATCGCCTGAGCCTCTTTTGGTGTTTAGACAGTAGCTTAGCTGCTCCTCTCTATCCTCATTATTTCACCCCCCCCAAAAAAAAGGTTAGTGTTATTTACGAGTTGAATAATTGTCAGTGTTTTGTTAGTTATGTACTGTTGAGATTGTTCTGCAATGCTAGCCTGTTCTTGTTGAGATGGTTAAGATTTTTAAAAAAGTGCAGCAGTTGTGGTCATAAATTGTGTGCATGTTGGAGTAGGAGTTTGTGTATTTTATCAAGCTCTGGAGCATCTGAAAGTAGACTGCCCCTTTTGTAAGAGATCAGTGGCGCAGTAGGTAGCACTCTTGATTTTGATGCTGTAAGCTATGGGTTCTATTCTCACACCAGATTGATGGATTGCTGACGCAGTGTAGTATGAGGGAATGCTGTACTCTTGAGTGTGATGTCTGTCAGATCAGATGTTAAAACAGAGGTTTCATCTGCTTGAGTTGGTGGTAGCTAAAATGGATGTAAAAGATTCCATGACGCATGTCAAAAAGAATGGGGGAATTTCCCTGAGGGTACTGGCCAAGTTTCCCTAGCAATATAAATACCACCTTGGATCACCCCAGGAAAAAGACCACTAGCCTAGTGAGAACTAACCTGTTCAGCAAAGGATGGATGGATAGATAGATGGATGTATAGATAAAATTTGGCCCTAGATCCTTAGCTGGCAGAAAAAAAAGTTGATTATCAAAGGTTTGCTTTCCTCAGATGCCTTCAGCAAAACAGAAAAAAAAAAAGAAAGACTGAGACAAGGAGCCAAAAAATGCAGAGAGAATAAGCCAAAATGATTGTCTTACCTTAAGCTTTCAAGAAAGGACTCCTCTTCCTTTTCAGCTGCTAAGTCTAAGTCACCAGTTATGGAAACCCTTGTAATCAAGGACATGTCTCCCTTTAAGCCAGGCAGGAGACCTTTGTCAGAAAGGGAGTAATTTTACTTCATGGACATAAAGACCTTTTTTACTGCCTTATTAAAGTCAGTAAGTTCCTTCTGAATTGCATCGGAGGCAGATTGGGAGATGGAGATGAAGGCTTTTTTGAAGATGCTTATAGAGGTGGGTATCAACCCAACACCCTGTGTTAGTTGGGTAGATCAGGATGTCCCTCCCTCTCCTCTTTTTTTATCTCCTTCCCTGGTGCCAGTTTCTGCATTGGTGGTTACAGAGCAGTCAGTCCATCTATTCATCCATCCATCCATCTGGACCCTGTCAAGTTGACACTGATAGGTGTTCCTACCTTAGTGGTGATAATCTCACATTTGCCGCACTTAACTGCCGTCTTTCAGCATTGGTGGCTCAACATTTGGTTTTCAGCACCAAACCTGTGGGCAATGCACTTGGAACCGTTCTTGTTGTAGGGGGTTTTGGTGGTTGAGCCATCAGTTCTGATCTCTGTCCGGAGACTCTTTGTTGGACTTCATTGGCACTACCCACTCCTGCCTCTGTGGAGTAGGAGGTGGTTGTGATAAGCGGTCCCTGTATGCAGACGTGAGTCATTTGCATATATCCCATGGGCCTCCACTACAGGAGTTTTAAGGTATCGCTCAGTAAAAACTCTAGCTTGGCTGGGTTTTCTGAACAAGGAATCCAGGGTCATTGACAAAATAGCAAATTAAGTCTACACTTCTGGCATCTCTGCCCTAAGAGCATTAAATTACTTGACCCATATGAATCCTCTCCAAAGGGGTCTAGCCAAACAAGCTGTAGATACTTAAGGTCAGTCTGTTACTCAAGGGTCTACTAAACAGCTACATCCTACCTTGAATAACATACTCAGTATTACAAATCTCTACCTATGTTTCACAATGCGGCTGATGGATTGTCTAGGGCAGCAAACGCCAGCATAATCCTACAACACCATGTTCAACCCAGAGAAATGTTGAGTGGCTCTTCAGGAGGTGTATAAATTCTTCCAAAAAAGGGAATATTCTGTATTAACTGTGACTTACAAAATTCGGTTTAAGACATACAACCTAAAGAATATTACCACTGTAAAAATAGTTTCTGCTGAAGAGTTTGCCATTTGTACTACTTTCATAATCCTTATGGTTCCAGAGATATGAACATTTGTTTGAAATGGGAGGACATAATTTGATTCTGTCAAAAGGCTTAGGCTCCGCCTATTGGAAGTTACAGTGCAAACTTCCTGAGCTCCATTGGAGTGAATTAATTAAATGACTCAAGACCATTTAGGAAGCTCAGTACTTTACCAGGAAAAGATGTTTTTTCTTCATATACAGACTCTTATTTTTCTCATTTGTAGATTAGAGTATTCATTGCTGAACATTACAGTACTGAATGTGAAACTTGGGGAGGGGGGGTGTAGCGTGGTTTCTAGGGGGTAAAGTGCAGATGTTCTCCATGTTTCACTGTTGCAGTCATCACATTAGGGTTATCCCTGCCAGGGTAGCCCTCGGCCGGCCAGAATACTAGAGGCTTAGTATTTCTGCGTCGGTTGCTGTCTCATCAGGACTGATGTCAGGTCGTCAGTAGTATAAAGTAAGGCAGCCGATGCCATTACATCAGTCTTTCTTGCCATGGAGCCCGAAGCAGAAGCAGTTAACATGAGTGCTGGTCGGCCGCTACCTGAGATTTGTCTGCTGATTTTGAAGCTGAAGTCTTCTAAAGCTAAGTACCCCGTTGAGGATCCTTTTTTCTTGCACTAACTGATGTCAGAAAAAGTTAACAATTGTCTTGCCTGTGGAAAGCAAATACCACACAGAGACTTTCATTCTTACTGCGTCACTTGTTTAGGCCCAGACCACGACTCCCCCCGCTGTCGCTTCTGTGCTTTGTTCAAGCCAGAACTATCCATTGTCTGCTCTTACTGTAGATAGATATTTTCGCTTACAGTCCTCGAACTCCGATATGGCTTTGGTAAGCAATCTGATGTCAGATCATCTGAAAAATGTAAAGACAGAGACAAGACCGCACAGGTCCAAACCTACCGACGACACTTCCATTAAGCTAGTCGTCAGTTCTCTAGTCCACAGTGAGGTGCTTTCGCAGCCCCTGATGCCCGCTTCTGTGGATTTGCAGGCTGCTACCGAGACCCTTTCAGAGTCCGATATGCCACAAAACTCTTCTTCGACTAAGGATTCTGAGGTCGTTTCTACCTTGGATGTGTCCGGAGTCACTGAGCAGGCACTGGCTTCCAAGGAAGTCCTTCACACTACCGATTCTGAGCACAAACCTAAGTCTTTCGTGACTACCGTTCTTTCGAAAACGACCGAGTTTCTTAGGTCCAGGGTACGAACCACACCCAAGAAACCAACAACCCAATCTCAGGCACCTGCTTCCTTGCCTCAGTTTCAAATGCTTAAAATGGCTGAAGACCTTGTCATGCTGATCAGGGGAAGCCAAGCTACCTCCTCCAAAAGGAAAAGAGATCCGTCTCCTGTAGTTTTGTCTGAACAGGAGTCAGATGATTCTGATGCATCTGAATATGAAGACATGCAACCCCTCTCTACTTTTGAGTCTTCTAATGCAGAGGATTCCATCCCTTCCACCTCTCCCCCAGAGGATTTTTCCTTTGGAGAAACCTTTCATACCTTAAGGGAGCATTTCCAGTGGGAGAGTCAGGACTACCCTCGGTCTAAAAAGAAACTCCGGGAATTCTTAGATCTTCCACAGCACAGACCCTTGGCCATCCCCCCAGTCCTAGATGTTGTGGAGGATGTTTTCCTGGAATCCAGCTTAACTCCTGACACCCTCCCTCCTGCACCCAGAAAACTAGACAGGTAGTATAGAGTCCCTGACTCACACAAATTTATTTTTAAAAATCCTGATGTTGACCCTGAGGTAATTTCTCAAGGGCCTAAAGGGATTAAAGCAACCTCTGCTAAGAATCCCACCCCTTCAGATAGGGATTCCCGAGCACTAGACAGATGGGGTAAAAAAGTATACACCTCAGCTACTCTTGCTATCAGGGCACTAAATTTTTAGTTCCATATGCTAAAATTTTAGCAACATACCTTTGAATTCCTCAAACAATGTCTTCTTTCCTGCTTTTGCAGAATCTTAAGAGTTATAAGAGTTAATGCATTTTGCAAGTCAAGTAACTAAACACACCTTGCACTGTGGATGTTCTTCATCTCACATTGCTGCAGTCCTTACTTATGGGTAGTCCGCTGTCCTCGGTCGGCCCGAATACCAAAGTATTAGGCTGACGTCGGTCATGGGCGCTTAGAACTGACATCATAGCATCAGGGTATAAAAGCGCATGACCGACGTCATATCCTCAGTCTTTTTTGCCGCATGGTCCGATGCAGAAGCAGCGTTGCGAGTGCCATTCGGCGTTCTGAAATTTTCGAATTCTGAGTTTCAGACCGAAACCAAGTTGGGCTAAGTACCCGTTGGGAATATTTTGTTTTTCTTGCCTCAGTTCATTCCGGATGTCAGGTAAAAGTGAATAATTGTAATTCTTGTGGGAAACAGATACCGCATAGGGATTATCACTCTCTTTGCATTCCTTGTTTGGGACCGGACCACGATGTAGTCGGGTGTCGGTTTTGTGCTAGGTTTAATAAGCGCACTATAAAAGAAGGTTAGATTGTGCTAGGTTAGTCTTTGGTAAGCGGTGTAATTATAATATGCCGTCGGATCCTCCGCCCGCTTCCGAAGAAGCGCAAAGACAAATCCTCGAAACCTAGACAGGTTGATTCGTCCGTTGACGCCGGTCCTGCAGAAGCTACAGTAGAGCAGGGGAATCCGACTGAAGTTTCTGTTGAGTCTCAGGGGGAAACTTTGATTTTGCAGGATGTGGCCTCCCAGGAGTCAGGTCAGGCTGAAGGGGCCTCTCAAGTTACTGTTCTCCCTTCTATGCCTAAGGTGGTTAGGCCTTCTGCTTCTATTCCTAAGGCTTCTTCTAAGGGCAGGTCTGTTTTGCCTTCCTCTGGTGTCCCTCCAGGTACTTCAGGGTCTGTGCCTAAAAAGCACATGCTTAAAATGGCAGAAGATTTGATTACTTTAATTAGAGGTTCTATGCCCCCTCCTGATAAGAGGCCCAGGGTGGAGCCAGAGTTGGAAAGTTTGGATCAGGCCTCAGATGACTCAGAGTCTTCTGCTGAAGATATTCTAGATTTTCCTCCTTATTCGGATTCTGATGCAGAGGATTCCACTCCTTCTGCTTCTCCTCCAGAGGATTTTTCATTTTCAGAAACTCTGCATTCCATGAGGGAGCATTTTAAGTGGGAAGGACAGGATTTCTCTGATTCAAGGAAGAGGCTTAGGGAATTCTTGTTTTTACCACAGCATAGACCCTTGGCTATACCTCCTGTTTTGGATGTTGTTCAAGATGTTTTCTCGAGGCTTCCCTTAATCCAGATTCTTTGCCTCCTGCCGTTAAACCGGACAGATATTACAGGGTGCCTGAGGCTCATAAATATCTGTATAAGAGTCCTAGGGGACCCAGAAACTATTAGTCAGGGGCCTAAGGGTGTTAGAGCCTCTGTTGTAAAGAATCTGGTTCCTCTAGATAAGGAAGCTAGAGCTTTGGATAGATGGGGTAAGAAGGTGTATACCTCTTCTACTTTAGCAATGAGGGCTTTAAATTGCCAGTTTCATATGTTGAAGTATCAGAATTTCCTCCTTTCTCAGCTAAAATCTAAAGTGGATGCTTTGGCAGAGGGCATAGAGTGTAAAGAATTGCAGGATTTAGTACATGTCTCTGAACAGGTGGGTAAGCATTCTTTGCAGTGTGGTTTTGATGCTGTGCAGGCCTCTTCTAGGGTGGCTGCCACTGGTTCAGTTCTTCGCAGGCACGCCTGGCTTAAGGATCAGAATTTGTCCGAGCATCTTAAAACTAGAATTCTGGATGCCCCTTTACAGTCTGAAGTTTTGTTTGGTCCCCCTGTGGAGTCGGTTTTGAAGAAAATGGAAGACAAGGCTAAGTCTATGCAGACTGTTAAAGATTTTTTGCAGGTGCAACCTCCAAAGTTTAGTAGAAACTGGCCTACTAATTGGTGGACCTACCCTTCTTCTGATTCTCAATCTAGGGGTAGATCTAGACGTGGCAGGGGCAGAGCTCACAGTACATTCAGGCCTAGAACTTGGAGTTCACCTGCACAATCTGTAGGTGAGGGCAGGGGCCAGTCCTTTCGTAAACAGGCCCAATGACCTGCATTTTCAGCTGCCAGATTCTTCTTGCCTGGCAGCTCCTTTGGGAGGAAAGTTAGCACTCTTTAAGCAAAACTGGCTTTTAGTCACCCAGGACAAATGGGTATTGGACATTATAAACCGAGGCTACAAGTTTTATTTCCATACATTGCCTCCTTTCAAAGGCATGCCAGACGTTCCTCCTCGGCAAAGGATAGAGGCTCACAAGCAGATTTCTTTGCTTCTTCAAATAGGAGCTATACAGCCAGTTCCTCTGTCAGAAGTGGGACTAGGATTTTATTCTCGCCTGTTTCTAGTACCAAAGAAAGGGAACACGTGGAGACCAATTTTGGATTTATCTATCCTCAACACTTATCTGGACATTCCAAAGTTCAAAATGCTGACGTTACAACAGCTTTTACCTCTGTTGGGAAAAGATCACTGGATGGTAACTCTGGATCTCAAAGAGGCATATCTTCATGTTCCTATCAGGCCCAGTTGCAGGAGGTACCTGCGTTTTCGGGCTGGAAATTTACATTATCAGTTCTCTGCATTGCCCTTTGGCTTATCTACTGCCCAGAGTGTTCACAAAGGTTCTGGCTCCAGTGATAGCCTTTTTCAGGTTAAGAGGAATACAGATTTATCCTTATTTGGACGATTGCCTGATTATTGCACAACACAAGGACAAACTTCTTCATCATCTACAGTATGTGATGGTAGTGTTAAGATGCCTAGGGTATTCTGTGAACGAAACAAAGTCCAGTCTAGTACCCTCTCAGGACATGTGCTTTCTGGGTGTGAGACTGAATACAGCTTCCCAGATGGCCTTTTTGACCCCGGACAAACAAAGAAGCCTTTCTCTTTATTTCCATCAAATGTCTCTACAGTCCGGGCTGACTGCAAGGACAGTCCTTCAAGCCTTGGGGTTCATGGCATCTTGTATTCTGGTGCTTCCCAATGCCAAACTGCATATGAGGAAGCTTCAATGGTATCTCAAAATGTATGGACACAACACTGCCAAGATCTAGACACTGTCATTCCAATAATACCTTGCATTCAGAAGGAATTTTTGTGGTGGGCTCAGGAATGTCACCTAAACAAGGGACTCTCTGTGACCCGACCAGAGGCGAGTCAGATTTTAACGACAGATGCCTCGGACAAGGCTTGGGGAGCACACCTCAATGGAAAATGGGTGCAAAACACGTGGCCTGTCAGACTTCAACATTTGCATATCAACTTGAAGGAGATGTTAGCAGTTCAATTTGCATTGATGGCTTTCAGGGATTTACTTCACCCAGGACAGGTGTTGATTCAAACAGACAACACTACTGTCATGTGGTACATCAACAAGCAAGGGGGAACCCATTCGTACCCTCTTTGCAGGCAAGCGATGATTTTGTGGGAGACTGCTCTCAGTTTACAACTCAATCTTCAGGCAAGGTTTCTACCAGGAGCACAGAACTCCTTAGCAGATGTATTGAGCAGACAAATTGTGGATCCTCACGAGTGGAAACTGGATCCTCATGTGTTTCAAAAGTTGACAGTGTTATGGGGGACTCCAGACATAGATCTGTTCGCTTCTCCACTAAATTACCAGTTGCCAAAGTTTTGCACAAAAATGTTTCATCCCACAGCTTGGAAGGTGGATGCTCTATCATTCAGTTGGAGCAATCTTCATGTCTATGCCTTTCCACCTCTGCCTCTCATTCCCAAGGTACTCCTGAAGGCCAGAATAGACAAGCCATCCATGATTCTGATGGTGCCGGATTGGCCTCGACAGCACTGGTACCCACTACTGCGGAGTTTAGTACGGGAGCCTCCATGGCCTCTACCTTTGATTCCGCATCTTTTGTCTCAGGAGGGCAATCACTTCCTCAATGTCAAGATTCAGTCTCTGCATCTCACAGCCTGGCATATTCTGTTCTAGACCCTGGAGGGTCTCAGCTTCCACAGCAAGTTTTGAATGTTATTTTGGAGGCCAGAAGGCCTAGTACAAGGAAAGTTTACGCAGATAAATGGAGGAGATTTTTTCTTTGGAGCAGAGCGAAGGACTTTGATGTTTCCAAGCCTGATTTAAGTGTTTCTCTTCAATATCTTACTGAGTTATTGGACAAGGGTTTGTCTTTCTCCTCGATAAAGGTTCATGCTGCAGCCATTTCAGCTCACTATGACTGTGACCCTCCTTTGTTTTCCCATCCTTTGTTTAAGCAATTTCTTAGAGGGCAAAGAACATAAGACCCCACGTAGAGCTCCTACTCCTGCTTGGGATCTCAATTTTGTGTTGGAAAAACTTACTCTACAACCTTTTGAGCCTGCAGCTACTGCCGAGTTAAAGTATTTATCATGGAAGACTGCCTTTTTGTTGGCCATTACCTCTGCAAGAAGGGTTTCTGAATTACAGGCCCTTATGGCAGTGGAACCTTTCCTGATTTTTCATAAGGACAGGGTATCTTTGCACTAATCCTTCCTTTATGCCTAAAGTGGTTTCTAGTGTGGCCTTGAACCAAACTATTCATTTGCCTACTTTTTATGCAAACCCCCAAAATAAAGGGAGAAGATTTTGCATACTTTCAATATTCTCAGACAGTTACGTTATTATTTGAGCAGAACCAAGGGGTTCAGGCAGTCTCAGCAGTTGTTTGTTTCTTTTGCTTTGGGTTCTCGGAAAACCTGTTTCAAAACAAACTATTTCTAAATGGATTGGGTTTTGTATTTCTTTCTGTTATTCCCATCATGGTAAGGAGGTTCCGCTGGAATCAGACCTCATTCCACTAGAGCTACTGCCACTTCTACTGCCTTTCTAAGGGGGTAGCTACAAAGATATTTTGGAAGCAGCCACTTGGAGTTCAGTGCATACTTTTTCCAAGCATTACCACCTTCCTCTTTATTCTAAGTCTAGGGCTGGATTTGCATCTGCTATATTACAGGGCATTTTAGCAGCCCCTAATGCTTTATGATTTTGCCATCCTCCCTTTACCTCTGCTTTGGGATTCTACCCATAAGTAAGGACTGCAGCAATGTGAGATGAAGAACATAGTACAGTTTTGTACCTACCATAAATGTAGATGTTCGAAGATCCACATTGCTGCAGTCCAATTTACCCTCCCTCCTTCCCCTCTGTAGTTTGGCATGGTAATATGGTTTGGGTGATGGTTGTTGTTGGGCATGCTTTTGGGAGGTATCCTGTCTTTGGGCTGTGGCCTTTCTTTTTAGGGCCTTCTGACATCTGGGGCAAGAAAAGACTGAGGATATGACGTCGGTCATGCGCTTTTATACCCTGACGCTATGATGTCAGTTCTAAGCGCCCATGACCGACGTCAGCCTAATACTTTGGTATTAGGGCCGACCGAGGACAGCGGACTACCCATAAGTAAGGACTGCAGCAATGTGGATCTTCGAACATCTACATTTATGGTAGGTACAAAACTGTACTTTTTGACGCCCTAGAAGCTTCTTGCAGAGCAGCAGTCACAGGATCTGTCATTAGAAGGCATGCATGGCTCAAGGAACAGCCCTTGCCAGACCATTTCAAATCTAAATTGTTGGATGCCCCCTTGCACAAAGACAACTTATTTGGCACTAAGGCAGAAGAGGTCTTAGATGGAAGAAAAAGCAAAATCTATGCAGACAGTTAAGAATTTCTTACAGGTCCAGCAGGTATTGTCCCACTAAGCACTGGTCCTTTCCTGCTCCCACTAAGCCAGTCAAGCCCAGACCCTGGGGATCCAGACACCCCCCCCAGACAGCAGCCACAGGGAATGCAGAGATCTAAGCAGTAGACTACCTCCACTTCAAAACCAGGGAGTTCTAAGCCACCCACTTATGGTAAGAACTCACAATGACTCACCTCCCTCAACCCCTCCCTCTGCCCACCTTCACTTCCCCTAGGAGGAAAACTCTCCTTTCATGCAAGCACCTGGGCCACCATTACCAACGACCACTGGGTTCTCAACATAGTGTCCCAGGGATACAGATTTTCTTTCCACAACCTTCCTACCCCAAAATGGTTCCCAGATCTACCTCCAAACCAGTGGGCAGAGGCGCAAAACAAGTCCTTTCAGTGTTCTCTATGAGGGCTGTAGAGCATGTTCCTGCAGAACAGAGAGGCCAAGGTTTCTACTCCAGACTTTTGCTGGTACCCAGAAAAGAGGGCAGTGGCACCCATCCTCTATCTATCCATTCTAAACACCATCTCGGTGATCCCAAATTTCAAAATGCTCACCCTCCAACAGCTGCTACCCATGCTATCCAAGGATGCTTGGCTAGCCACCCTAGATCTAAGAGAGTCCTACCTCCACATTCCTATCAGGGAATCATGCAGGACATATCTCCATTTTAGGGTAGGATCTCAGCACTTTCAATTCTCTGCGCTTCCCTTTGGCTTGTCTACTGCTCCCAGAGTTGTCACAAAATGTCTGGCTCCGGCCATTGCCTTTTGCATTCAAAGGAAAATCCAAATTTACCCATACTTAGATGACTGCCTAACTCAGGCAGACAACCAGGAAAAGCTGCTCCAAGCACCTGGCCTTTGTAAAGTCCCTACTAACTTCCCTAGGGTACACAATCAACGAAAAGAAATCCAAACAGGTGCCCACCCAAAGGATTATATTCCTGGGAGCAAGCCTGGACACAGCATCCCAGATGGCGTACCTTACACCAGAAAAGCAAATTTTCCTGACCGCCTACTTCTCTCAACTAGCCACCAGACCCCAGCTATCTGCAAGGAAGATCCTGCAAGCTGTGGGGTTCATGGCATCTTGCATACTACTCATTCCATATGCCAGACTATGCATATGAGGAAACTTCAGTGGTACCTAAAAAGCCTTTGGTGTCAATACTCTCAAGACCTGGAGACTCTTATACCTATAATTCCTTGAGTCAGAAAAGATTTTCTTTGGTGGGCAACAGCATGCTCCCACAACAAGGTACTACCTTTCTCACTACCCCCCGCTGCCCAGACCCTCACCACAGATGCATTAGACTATCCCTGGATGCACACCTGGATGGCTGGTGCATACAGAGCCAATGGAGCCTGCAGCAAATCCCTCTGCACATCAACCAAAAAGAGATGATGGCTGTCCAGCATTCCTTGATAGCTTTCAGGCCCCTTCTCTCCCCAAGGGCTCTCCTGATCAAAACAGACAGCACCACTGTTATGTGGTATATCAACAAGCAGGGAGGGACGCACTCCTACCCTCTGTGCAGGCTGGCCATGACCCTTTGGCACACAGCCTCTGCCATGCAACTCCACCTGTTAGCACAATTCCTACCAGGTTCTCTCAACTCTCTGGGAGACCAGTTAAGCAGAAATCTTCTGGACCCACCTGAGTGGCAGCTCAACAGAAGAACCTTCACCCTAATAACTCAGAAATGGGGCACCCCGAAGGTTGACCTCTTTGCCTTCCTCTGCAGACACTCGATTTGGCAGCTTGGCTTATTCCCTAACCCCCGATCAATCTGCCAACCTTAGTAAACAGGTTCTAGATGTTGTACTTGAGGCCAGACGCCCTAGCACTAGAAAGTCTTATGCTGACAAATGGAAAAGGTTCTGCACCTGGATTCAGGCTAAGGGAGCCAATATGGCGCAGCCCTCCCTCCCTGTCATCCTGGATTACTTAGCTGACCTACTACACAGTGGCCTCTCTTTTTCCTCTGTTAAAATTCATGCCTCTGCTGTCTCTGCTCATTTTTCCACTGAGCAGCCCCTTTTCTCACACCTCTTGATCAAACAGTTCCTAAGAGGGGCTAGCAACTTGAGTTCACCCAGAAGAGCACCAACCCCAGCTTGGGACCTTAAGTTTGTGTTGGAAAAGCTCACCCTGCCCCCGCCCCCCTTCGAAACCAGTGTCTTCTGCAGTGTTAAAATTTATCTCTTTGAAGACCGCTTTCCTTCTGGCCATCACTTCAGCTGGAAGAGTCTCCGAGCTGCAAGCATTCATGTCTGTGGAACCCTTCATCATCTTCCATGCTGACAGGGTATCCCTCAGGACTAACCCATACTTCATGCCAAGGTGGTGTCCAGTGTGGCTCTCAACCAATCCATTCTTTTGCCCACCTTTTTTCCTAATCCCCAGAACAAGGGGGAAAGGATCCTGCACATTCTAGATGTGCACAGACAGCTCAGTTTCTATCTAGACGGGACTAAAGCCTTCAGAAAGTCTGATCAATTGCTGGTTAGCTTTGCTACAGAGGCAGAAGGCAAAGCCATCTCCAAACAAACCATTTCCAAATGGATAGCACACTGCATCCATTTCTGATACAAACAACACGGAAAGCCTTCCCCCAAGGGGGTCAGGACTCACTACACCAGAGCAGCCTCCACCTCTGCATCTTTCCTCAGAGGAATCCCCACCAGGGACATCCTTGAGGCTGCCACCTGGACATCTGTTCACACTTTTACCAAACATTACTACCTGCCTCTCTTCTGCAAATACAGGGTAGGGTTTGGCTCTGCTGTCTTGCAGGGCATCCTAGCCAGCCCCTAGTTTCCTTGACTGCCTCCACCCATTTCCTCACCTTTGGGAATCAACCCAAATGTGATGACTGCAACAGTGAAACACAAAGAACATAGTACAGTTGTATACACTTACCATAAATGTAGATGTTCGAGTGTATTTACTGTTGCAGTCCTGGTTTCCCTCCCTCCATCCCCCTTTTTTCTTGTCTTTCCTTATAAGGGACATATTGGTATTTACTTTCTACTTGTGGGGTTCTTCCACCAGAACCTGGCTCCTACTTGGGGGTTCCTGACAGGTTGGGGCAAGAAAAACTAATGTAATGGCATTGGCTGCCTTACTTTCTACTACTGATAACTTGACGTCAGTCCTGAAGCGAGACCAACCGACACAACTACTAAGCCTCTGGTATTTGGGCCGGCCAAAGGCTACCCTGGCAGGGATAACCCTAATGTGATGACTGCAACAGTGAATACACTCTAACATCTACATTTATAGTAAGTGTACACAACTGTACTTTTTGCTGCATCGTGACGTTACTCTGATGCCACAGCTGGCCTTGGAGACTGCATCCTGCTGTAAAGATCTGGCCCTTTTTTTTTCTTCCTAAAATCTCTTTATTTGAATTTTCAGATATTAACAGCGATACATCCAATCAAACACACAAAACAAACGGTACATACAAAAAGGAAACATTCTAAAAACTAATAACACAAGAAATATATATACACTATATACAATAGAAGTCACTACATCATCAAATGGGAGTATAAAAGGTTTTTAACATCACTTAAGAAAGTGAGGGATAGTATAAGGGACATATTTTATGAAGAAGATAAATATAGAAATGTATCCACTTATTATACTTAATGTAATTAGGGAATACAATTAGATCTGGCCCTTTTGATGTGTGAGTGAGGTCATGTTACTGCCAAAATAGGAAGTTAGCAAGTTATTACCTGCTATGGCTGTGCTAACTGTGAATTCTATTATCGTGAAAGTTATGTATGTTGTATTTGTGCTAATGGCTCTCTAAATGTTTTTAAAAAATAAGTTGTTATTTGCATGCTGTTTTCTGCTTTGTGATTAAATCTGAACATGCACCTGCTCCCAAAATAATTGCTTTCAAGAGCTTACTCTACCTATTTTCACATGTAAATGAGTAGAGTAAAAATACATTTTGAAAACAGCTAATTATAAACATTCATTGACTTGCTTCCCTGGGGAAAGGCTCTTTCACTTTTCTCTGTAGTGCTCTTTTGTGATTTTACTGTGGTGCTTAAATGTAATTCGTATTACTTAACTCTTTGTTTTTGTGATGTACTTTTTGAGACATACAGCTGAATAGTAAAGGACTCTGGAGTTTCCGCTGTCAGATTTTGAAAATGAACGCAGTTTTTAAAGCACTTTGTTTCCAAGAAAAAAATTGTCAGAGGTATTGGTGTGGTAAGGGCGAAGAAAAATCTGGCACTATATGCCATTGTTTTTGTTTTGAGTCCCTAGTGCTAACCAGACCATACACTTTGGCGCAGGTAGGGAAAGATTCCCTCAGGAAGAATATCTTTTGGTAGAAAAGCCTTAGCAGGAGATGATGGAAATATACAAGTCAGTTCTTCTACAGTATATGGAAAGACAGAAACTGGTGTAAACTCTGGTGCAGCAGTCCGTGTGTCTGTACTATTGATCCTACCCAAGTATAGCTACCAGTGTGGGTCACAGTGTGTTGCGTTGATTACAGATTGTTTCAGTTATGTGTATTTCTAAGTTGTGCTGCATACAGCCCAGCCATAGCTAGTAGATTATTCCCAGATACCAGCCTCAATTCATAGATGTCTCTACTAAAGTCAGCCCTTGAATCGAAAGCCTTTTAAAGGCTAACTATTAAGTCCCTAAAATTCATTTCTACACCAGTTATACCAGCAGTAATAAGCAGATGAAGAAATGCCCAGTCTTTCATCTTCATGAGAGGAAGATGATTTCTCTGTGCACTAAAGCCTTTGCCATGGACTTGGACTACATCTGGTGATAAAAGGTTGTAGTCTTTGGGATTTCTTGCAAAAAGAGGCATTTCTGAGGGAAAATCTTAGGACTAGTTGAGCACCACTGAGTTTTACCACCTTTAGATATTTCCAGAAAGTAAAAAAAAATGTAGCTAGTAAAAAAAAAATCTGACTCTCAACCTTCAGCCACCAATGTACGAGATTTATGGCAGATGATTGTACCTCTGTGCACCAAAACTCAGAAAAATCACAGCTAAACCGTCAGTTGGAAGCTCTGCTTTTTAAAATTCCGAGATAGAACAGAACTTTTAATTGTAATAGGAGCAAAGTATACACCTACTTAAACCAAACTAAACTAAAAGATCACTGAAAACTTGTGCATCCCACATTTCAGCATCTAGAGCATGACTGCACCTCTCTGGTTCACATAATGGAGTCTTGAGTGTACCCCAGTGAAGACTTGGGTCAGACCAGATCAAGGGCTTTCTTCTGTGTGCCTCCCACCCCCACACACAAATCAACTTTGCTGGGGAAAACTCACTGGCTAAAATTGAGAGCATTTACTGGTCTGTTCTTGGCACTTGGACCAGTGCAGATCACCTAGATACTAGATATGCTTGCTGTTTGTAATGTCTGCTGTGAGTTGTCATCACTGGATCATACCTGTAGAGAACAAGAGTTTATGCTCAGGAATGTCTTGACCAAACAAGACCTCTGTTTAGCTCTGCCTCAAATGCTGGTGCTCAATTATCCTGCGCTTGATTGGCATCTGTGCCTTGCTTTGCACTTCAAATAAAATCAAACCATTTCTTGCCTGGAGCTGCTGGTAGGAGGGTGTCTCCCTCCACAACAATTTCTCTTGAGAAGGGAATTCTGAAGATCCTAAGGTACCTGTGTCTGAAAGAGTTAATACCATTTAAATATGCCCTTCAGTTGACCATGTACTTTGGAGGCACTTAAACTTGTGACATCCAGTGTGGACTGACTTGCTGCTTTTGCTTTCTGCACTGGTAGAGTTAAACTGATATGTGGGGAAGAAAGGTAAGGAACATTTGGATCAGTCATATATCTCTATGGAACTTTCCTGGAAGGATTTAATTTTTATAGCCTGAAGTAACCCAAGTCATTTTCTCGCATTTGTAAGAATGCAGATGCCCTCTAGAAATCTGAGATGAGATAGTATAATATCTTTATGAAATATCCTGGGCAGATCCCTTGGTAATCACTTTGGACTATAGGTTGCAGAGACCACAGAACCTTTCCAGGGTGCTATGTAATAAGGAAGCCAAAGCTTTGGACAGGTTGGGAAAAAGTTTTTTTTTCTTTTACCATTTTAAGGCTTATTCCCTTTGTTGCCTGCTTGCCTGCCTAATTCGTCCCATTTAAATCCTTTCTTATGGATTAGGTTCATAGGTTCATACTAAGCTATCTGCCCTAGGGCATTTATAAGCCTAGCCAGAGTGTGTTTGGCTTTCGCCACCCATTTTAAATTAATTTTGCTATGCCCTTTTTCGAGGTTAGTATACTGTGCCTCTGTCTAACAGTGACACAGAAGTGATACCCAGGGTAAACCTACGATCTCCCATCCACTCATCAAGATTCCTCTTGAAGAGAGTCAATGAGGGACTCTGCCTAACCTGGACTGGGATTTTATTCCAGAGTGAAGGGAGCCTCTGGGTTATGAATCTGTCCCTCCAGCATGTCCTATTTATTTCAGTGCTGAGGTTCAAGTCTCTCGAGCGCGTAGCTCGATGGGATTTGGATTTTCCGAGGTGCAGCATGTCCATTAATTCCGGGTTGGACATGGCTTTATACGTCCGGCACAGATCGCCTCTGAGCAGGCGGTATGCCACTGAGTAGAGCTGGAGTTTCTTTAACCAGGCAGCATATGGCATCTGTTTGAGCCCTTTGATCCTCTTGGTGAGGTACTGTTGGGGTCTTTCCAGTTGCTGCAGGTGTCTGGTAAGGTACATCCCAAAAGGGGCATTGTACTCAATTATGGGCCTGATGAGGGCTGAGTAAAGAGGCACGATGACCTCCCCTGATCTAGATGTGAATCCCTTCATGATTAGGTGGGCTATATAAAATGTTTTTCTATCCACTTTGGCCACATGGTTGTCAAATGAGAGAGTGCTATCAACTTGGGTCCCCAGGTCCATAATTACTTCTTCTGTACTCAATGAATTACCACCTATGTGGTAATTTGTGGGCACTTTTTTTTTGCCAAAGGGGATGACTGTACACTTTTTGGCGTTTAGCTTGAGGCCATGGCTCTAGCACCAGTTGTCTGTTTCTATGAGGCCCTTTTGTAGGATGCTTTTGTCGGCTGGAGAGTTGATTATGGCACCCAGTTTGCAGTTATCTGCGAATTTGGTCAGCCACAGTCCTTCCGTGTTGGCCTGTACCTCCGAGAAATATATACCGAACAAGAGAGGTCCCAGGACTGAGCCTTGTGGGACACCACTTGTAACTGGTTTGGAGTCTGACATGGCTCCAGCAATTCTAACCATGTGGGTTCTGTCCTTGAGCCAGTTTTCAACCCGTCTACTGACATAGGGGTTTATATTTAAGCTGGTGAGCTTATCTATAATGCCCGAGTGGGGTATTGTATCGAAGGCTTTTGCGAGGTCCAGGTAGGCTGTGTGGACCACATTCCCCTCGTCAATGGCCTTGGTGACCTGTTTCAAAGAAATCAACCAGTTTTAAGAGGCAGGATCTGCCCTTAAGAAAGCCAAACTGGGTAGGATCCAGTGTCTGTAGGTCCCCAATATCTTTATTTATGAGGTCCATGATGATCCTTTCCATAGCTTTGCAGACCAAGCTAGTCAGGCTTATGGGGCGATAGTTTCCAGGATCCGTTGAGGCACCACCTTTGTGGAGAGGGACCATTGTTGCTGTACGCCACTCTTTGGGTACATATCCTGTATTAAGGCTGAGATTGAACAGTAGTTTTATGTTTGGGTTTAGCTCTTCTTGGAGTTCATGTAGGACGCAGCCTGGGACACCGTCTAGTTCCATTGATGCTGTGATGTCCTTCAAGGATGCATCTGCAGTCATAACATATGGGTTGTCCTGCCTCAGGCAGCCCTCCGGTCGGCCGAATTCCAAAGTCTGGGTCTGGCCTCGGCTGATGTCGCACTTTCCCCGACGTCATAGCTTCTGGGGTATAAAGGCATCAGCCGACGCCATTTTCCTCAGTCTTTCTTGCCACGCGGTGCCCGAAGCAGAAGCTGTTCGCAAGTGCCGGTCGGTCAGATCCAGAGATTCAGCTACCGAATACTTCGAAAAAAGCTAAGTACCCCGTTGGGGACTCTTTCTTGCCTCAGCCGATGTCAGACAAAGTAAATAATTGTTTAACTTGTGGGAAACAAATACCTCATAAGGATTTCCACTCTTACTGCCTTCCTTGTTTAGGCCCAGACCACGACGTATCAACTTGTTTAGCCTGTGCCTTCTTCAACCGACGGACTCTTAGACGTCGGTCGGAGTTTGCAGAAGAGTTTTTCGGATCCGCTTTTGCATATAAAATGCCGTCGGAGACTCCGACTACGCATTATCCAAAAAATGCAGGGAAAAGGACCGACACTCGTGGCCCGCAGTTTCGTCTGAAACCACGGTTAGGCCCACCACGAGTGTCTCGGTTTCGGCTGAAACCGAGTCTTCGGTTCTTCCTTCTACCGAAATCATACCTCCGACAACCGAGGCCAGAGAGGCCCCGGCTGAGTCGGCTTCAGAAATCCCTACCGAAGCTAGCGCACAAGAATTGTCCGACACCATTCCATTGGACATTTCTACTCCTGCACGTGGGGCAGCTAGGCCCCCTGCTTCTATGAGTATTAAGGCCTTCTCCAGGGCTAAAGCTGCTAAAATTTCAAAGGCTTTACCTGCCAAATCTATTTCTCAGAGGCCTTCCTCAAGTTCTCAGATTCTCAGTCTTGCCGAGGACCTTATTTCCTTGATTAGGGGTTCCCAACCTCACCCAGACAGGGCCTCCCAACCTCCACCAGACAAAAGGCCTAGGACTGAACCCTCTGAACCAGTCTCCTCTGATTACTCCACGGATGGATCTGATTTGTCAGACCATCAGGAAGGGGCCTATTCTCCTTACGAGGATTCAGATGCTGAAGAGTCTATCCCTTCTGCCTCCCCTCCTGAAGAATTTTCCTTTGGGGAAACCTTGCACTCTTTGAGGGAACACTTTCAATGGCAGGGTCAGGATTTTTCTGATTCTAGAAAAAGGCTAAGGACTTTCTTACATTTGCCCCAGCATAGGCCCTTAGCCATACCATCAGTGCTAACTGTAATTGATGATGTGTATAATGATGTTAGTTCTGCACCTGATTCTCTTCCTCCGGCCCCTGCCAAACCTGACGGATATTACAGGGTCCCGGATTCTCACTTCCACCTGTATAAAACCCATGCTGCAGATCTAGAAACTATTTCACAGGGCCCAAAAGGTGTTGCAGCTGCCACTGCCAAAAATCCCCTACCCTCCGACAGAGAATCTAGAGCATTAGAGAGATGGGGTAAAAAGGTTTATACATCTGCTACTCTTTCTGCCAGGGCTTTAAACTGTCAATTCCACATGATACAGTACCAAGAATATTTGTTAGATCAGCTCAATAAGAAGCTTTCTTCTCCTGAACCTTTAGACCGTAAATCCCTTCAGGATTTGGTACACAACTCTCAGCAGGTCAGTAATCATTTCTTAAAATGTGGCTATGATGCACTGGAGGCTTCATTTAGATCAGCTATGACTGGGGCAGTAATTCGTAGACATGCCTGGCTAAAAGAGCAATCCCTGCCAGACCATGTCAAGGCTAAGCTCCTAGATGCTCCAATGGAGAAACAAAGTTTATTTGGCTCCCCTGCACAGGAGATTCTAAAGAAGGTGGAAGAAAAAGCAAAATCTGTGCAAACAGTAAAGGAATTTCTACAGGTCCAACCTCCGAGGTTTAGCAGAAACTGGCCTTCCAAGAATTGGTCCTTTCCAGACACCTCCAGAGCACAGAGAGGCAGGAATAGACATCCTCGAGGCAGAGGTCAATCAAAGGGTGCCTATAGGGGCCGTCAGTGGCAGCCTGCCAACCAGAGGAGTACTGCCACAGCTGCAACTACAACCACTAGCACAGGACAGACACAATGACTTGACTCTGATTCCGCCTACCAGGGAACAACTGGAAGCTCCCTTGGGCGGAAAGCTGGCTTTATTTTCAAAAAACTGGCATTGCATTACAAAGGACACATGGACATTGCCAACAATAGACAAAGGATACAGGTTTCACTTCCACACTCTACCAAAGAAGAGCGGAATGCCAAACCTACCACCAAATCAGAAGCCAGAGGCTCTAAGACAAATCAAAAATTTACTTCAGATGAAAGCGATAGAAAGGGTACCATCTATGGAACAAGGCCAAGGATTTTACTCCAGACTGTTCCTTGTACCAAGAAAAGAAAAACAATGGAGACCAATTCTCGACTTGTCCGCACTGAACACATATCTCATTGTACCAAAATTCAAAATGCTGACCCTACAGCAACTTCTTCCCATGTTGGGCAAGGAGTCTTGGCTGGTGACTCTAGATCTCAAGGAGGCATACCTGCACGTCCCTATCCGACCAGATTGCAGAAGACACCTCAGATTTCTTGCAGGATCAGAGCATTATCAATTCTCAGCATTGCCCTGTGGCTTATCTACTGCGCCCAGAGTATTCACGAAATGCCTGGCATCAGTAATTGCACATTGCAGACTTCAGGGAATTCAAATCTACCCATACCTGGACGACTGCCTAATTCAAGCGGACAGCAAGACAAAATTGATAAAGGATTTGGCCTGTGTCATACACCTGCTACAGGCCTTGGGCTACACAGTCAACATCCAAAAGTCAAGACTAGTGCCATCCCAAAGGATAACCTTTTTGGGTGCAGATCTGGACACAATAACTCAGATGGCTTTTCTCACAGAAGAAAAACAAAAACAACTTCCAGATTATTTCATGACTTTGACAAGACAAACTCAGCTTACTGCAAGGGAAAAGTCCTGCAGGCCCTGGGTTTCATGGCATCCTGCATAATCTTGATCCCACATGCCAGGCTGCATATGAGAAAATTGCAATGGTTCCTAAGGAATGTATGGTCTCAACACAGACACAGTCTAGAAACCATGATACCAATCATTCCATGCCTTCAAAAGGAATTTCTGTGGTGGGCTCGGGCCTGCCAGTCCAACAGAGGGTTGCCTTTCAAGAAACCAAACCCAAGGCAGACCATCACCACAGACGCCTCAGACCTAGGATGGGGAGCACACATGGAGGACCAATGTATCCAAGGCCTATGGTCTCGAGGACAGCTAAGCTTGCACATAAACCAAAAGGAGATGCTGGCAGTGAAGCTTGCAATCGAGGCATTCAAACCATTCCTCCAGGAAGGACATCTGCTGATAAGGACGGACAACACCACGGTCATGTGGTACATAAACAGGGAGGCATGCACTCCTACCCTCTATGCCGGATGACAATGGATCTGTGGAACCTAGCCCTGAATCTCAATATCCAGCTGCAGGCCATATTTGTACCAGGAAAAGAGAATTCACTAGCAGACAGCTTAAGCAGGACTACCACGGATGCTCACGAATGGATGCTGCATCCAGACATCTTCAAACTCATAACAAAAAAATGGGGATTGCCAGAGATAGATCTGTTCGCCTTCCCTCTCAACCACCAACTGAAGAAATTCTGCTCAAGGACATACCACCCACAAGCCTGGAGGGTGGATTCTCTCTCTTTCAGCTGGAATGCCCTAATAGTGTATGCATTCCCACCACTCCCATTGATGTACAAGGTTCTTCTGAAGATCAGGGAGGAACAGCCAAAGGTAATACTAATAGCTCCGGACTGGCCAAGACAACACTGGTATCCGCTACTGAAAAACATGTCTCAGGCGAACTCATGGCCTCTACCCCTATGGCCTCTTCTTCTGACGCAGAACAATTTCAAGACCCTGCATCCAAACTTGAAAACTCTGCAATTAACTGCCTGGAAAATTGCTTAAAACCAAACCAAACTGTCTTATCTCAGAGGGTCAAGGACATTATCCTGGAGGCTCGCAGACCCTCCACAAGGAAGGCGTACTCAGCTAAATGGAAGAGATTCCTCATTTGGAGCACATCAAAGGGCACAGATGTTACAGTGGCAAACCTAGCACACATCCTAGAATACTTAGCAGAATTGTTCCACAATGGCCTGTCTTACTCTTCCATTAAGATTCATGCTTCAGCAATTTCAGCAGAATACAACATGGATCCTCCTATCTTCTCTCACCCTCTACTCAGACAATTTCTGAGAGGGATCAAAAATGTTAAACCTCCAAGGAGACCCCTCTACCTGCATGGGATCTCAATTTTGTGCTGGAAAAATTGACACTACCTCCTTTTGAACCAGCAGCATCAGCAGACTTACAGTTTTTATCTTGGAAAACTGCTTTCCTTCTGGCAATCACTTCAGCAAGAAGAGTATCCGAGCTACAGGCATTAATGGCAGTGCAGCCTTTCCTTATTTTTCACCAGGATGGAGTGTCTCTGAGAACCAATCCAACTTTCATGCCAAAGGTGGTATCCAGGGTATCCTTGAACCAAGCCATTCATCTGCCTACGTTCTTCCCTAACCCACAGAACAAAGGGGAGAAACTCTTGCACACCTTGGATATACACAGACAACTACGCTACTATCTGGACAGAACTAAAGCCAGCAGAAAAACTGACCAACTTTTTGTAGCTTATGCAACTGGGGTGCAAGGAAAAGCAATTTCCAAGCAGACAATTTCAAAATGGATAGGAAATTGCATTCGCTTTTGCTACTCTTTTCATGGAAAAACAGCTCCTGAACATATCAGGCCTCATTCCACAAGGGCCACAGCCACCACTACAGCTTTCCTACGAGGGGTGACTACCAAGGACATTTTAGAAGCTGCTACTTGGAGCTCCGTGCATACATTTGCCAAGCATTATAATCTACCTTTATACTCCAGATCCCGAGCAGGCTTTGCAACTGCAGTTTTACAGGGGATCTTAACTACACCATCCTTATCTTAGTACCTCCTCCCCCAGTTTGGCTATGGTATTCTACCCATATGTTATGACTGCAGATGCATCCTTGAAGGACATAGTACAGTTTTGTACCTACCATAAATGTAGATGTCCGATAGGTATGCATCTGCAGTCAGGATTACCCACCCTCCTTCCCCTCTGTGGTATTCCTAGGGTGCTTACCCCTCTTTCAGCTAGCTGGGGAATTTGTTATGGTGTATTTGTTTGTATATATGTATATATATAATTTTTGCTACTGTTTGGAACATTCAACTTTTATCCAAATTTAGCCTTCCTAGAGGCACCTGGCATCTGGGGCAAGAAACACTGAGGAAAATTGCGTTGGCTGATGCCTTTATACCCCAGAAGCTATGACGTCGGGGAAAGTGCGACATCAGCCGAGGCCAGACCCAGACTTTGGAATCCGGCCGACCGAAGGGCTGCCTGAGGCAGGAGAACCCATATGTTATGACTGCAGATGCATACCTATTGGACATCTACATTTATGGTAGGTACAAAACTGTACTTTTTTTTGCTTTGGAGAGGGCAGCTCTTACCTGAGCATCTGAAATATCAGGGGGGCAGCACTCTGCTGGGATAGATATTTGCCCTTTTGGGGGGGGGTTGCGCTGAACCGGTCAGCTAGGATGTTGGCAATGTCTGTGGGTTCGGTGTATTTTTTGTCATTTTGGACTAATTCTGAGCATATCTGGGAATTCCCACCCAGGTTCCTAACATAACTAAAGAAAGCCTTGTGATTATCCTTAGTGTCCTGTGCAGTTTTTCTCTCGAAGCTGGCCTTAGACGATTTTATGAGTGCCAGTAGTTTTTTGCTAATACTGATCAGAGATGCCTTCCCTTTTTGGGATTTTGCTCCATCATGTAGTAGCTTCCTCCTTCTATTGTATAGTTTGTTTATGGCTGGGGTCCACCAGACAGGACGCCTGCCTTTGGAGGATTGGGTCTTGGTTTTATTTGGGATTGCATGATCCATGCATTCCTGAAGGTGTTCATAGAATGCATTTATAAAGGATTCTGTGGTCTGGCCCAGATTTTCCACAAGCCCGGGCTTTGAAGGATTCCACCTCGGTTTTGAGGAGTGTGAAATTTGCTTTAGACAAGTTTTTCACTGTGGTTTTCTGGGCAGGGGTGGGGTCGGGATGTGAATATCCAGTGATATTAGTTTATGGTCTGATCTTACCAGTGAGGGATACACTTCTGGTCTGGAGCATAGAGTCCCCATGTTGGTGATGATCAGGTCCAGTATGTTTTCCTCTCTTGTGGGAGTGGTAACAAGTTGTTCCATAGCATTTGAGTTTATAAATTCTAGGAACCTTTGGGCTAGGGTGTTGGAGCTACAGTAATGCTCCCAGTCTATGTTTGGGTAGTTGAAGTTGCCCAATATAATGCTGTTTGGAGAGACCTTCATATTTTCCAGTGTTTTCGGAAGGCCGAGTGGGGTTCCTGGGTTTGGGAGGGTGGTCTGTAGCAGGCTATAAACTGGAAGGCAGTTTTACCCACTGTTAGTTGCACATGGATAGTCTCTGATGTTTCGTGCTGTGCCACCTACCTGGAGGCGTAGGTATCTTTGACGAATATTGATACTCCCCCTCCTTTTGTGGTTCGGTCCAAGTTTTGGGGCCAAAAAGCATGGTATGAGGTATAACCTGGTAGTGCTGGGGTGCTCTCGGGAGCCTTGAACCAGGTTTCTGTTACTGCACAGATATCGATGTTCTCCATGCCAAGGAGAGTTTCAAGTGCATGCTTCTTGAGGTTTAGACTTCTGGCGTTGAGTAGCATAACTCTTAGTTTCTTATCTCTTGTGATACCTATGGAGGTGGGTTTGTCTTTTGAGCCTTGCCTAAAAAAGGCACTTTGGGGGTAGCAAGATCCTTTGCCAATATCTGAAAGCCCAGGGGTGACAGGTGCAAGCCGTCCCTGGCGAAGCATCGTGGCTTGTCTAGCATGTCATCCCAGGCTGACTGTCATTGGATCCCCTTTGAATGACACCAATACTTAAGCCAATTGTTGAAATTGATCATCTTGTCTTCATATTGCGGCATCACTCTTGGTGAGGGTAAGATGCTACTCAAGGTCAGGGTCATACTGGCCTGGGCTACATGCTCAGAGAGCTCCTCTGTCTCTTTTCATGTAGTCCAGGGAGGTATGTCTCAGGTCATTCACACCAGCATGGACAATGACTGAGTCATATTTGTACTTGCCTTGGAGTGACCTGAGTGCTTGTGTTATGTGGCGGATCCTAGCGCCCGACAGGCAGCTCACCATGACCTTCTCCTTGTTCAGCCTGGTGAGCGGGACGTCAGTGTGTCTGACGATAGAGTCCCTTATTACAAGTTTATCAGGTGTGTTGTTTAGCATTAAGGGCTGTGACTGTTCGGCACACTGGCTTTGTGAGCTATGTGCTGCGCATGTTTTGTTTTAGGGTAGCGGTTGCTTGGGTGTCTGCTTTAGAGGTCTCTGCTGCTTGGGCAGATTTTTATTTAGAGCCTCCGAGTATGTTTTTGTGTGTTTGTGTTTGGTTTGCTGTCGTGGTAGGTCTATGTGAGACTGGAATTGTAGTGAGTGTGGTTTCCTTCTCCTCCTGAATGGTTACGCCAGTACTGAGTTGAGAGAGCTTAGCCTCCAGTTTGGCTGTATGGTTGCATCTCTCACATGTGTTGGAATTTGTTGGGAGGAGGAGAGGGTTGTCTGTGTACATGAGGCAGTTGTAACATTGCCTCAAGATTCCCATATTCACCAGCTGGACCGGAGAGGAGATTGACAACTGACCTTTGGACATGCTAGAATAGTATTGGGAATTCCTTTATAATTGAAAAAAAAGGGCCAATGGGGAACAAGGTACTCAAGGGGAGTTTGTGAGGGTGTAGTGCTTTTAATTCTTTAGTGCTGACTTATATAATTGCTTTAGTGAGCAAGTGCCAGGTAACATAAATGCAATGTGTTAGGTAACTTAATTGCAAAAACGACAAACAGTAACTTTCTTTCAAGTGAAACAAGGAAATAAGTACAGTAAGCAATTCAGATATCACTAGGGATCCACAGAAGTGCTGAAAAGCCACGTTTTAGGTGGAATTAGCATTTCAGGGAAATAACAAGCAAACAAACAACAAGCATACAAACAAAGCTAGAGTCAGCAGGCCTGGATCTAGTCTATGCTACAGCAAACAAGGTGTACCAATTTCAGTAAGAAGCAGTTCAAATATGCAGGCACTATAAGCCTTTAACCAGAAATTCCCAGCTCAGAAGGGCAGAGTCCAGCCTCTCCTCCCACAGGAATGCAGACCATGAACCCTCTTAATGTAAAATAACTGGCCTGAAGCCCAAGTGCTTAAACTAGAATTAATACACTTTTAGAATAACAGACACTGAGCCCTCAATCAGCAGTTCCCAACTTAGAAGGATGTAAGCTACCTGTTCTGCCACTACTGTGCAGACCACAAACCTTCTTAATGTAAAACAACTGGTCTGAAGCCCAAGTGCTTAAACTAAAAGGCTTAGAATGAGTTACACCAAGCAGTAGTAAATACAATTGAGTACTTTTAAGATGACGGAAAAGCAAAATAAAGTAGGAAGAAACACAAATACAGTAAAAGCAGATACATTTTTTTTTTTTTTTTTTTTAAGTGGAAAGAGACAAAGGAGTAGCAGAAACTAAGCTGATTGGCCGCCTCAAATGTTCTCCCTGTACTGGGTAGAATGAGGTAATGACACTAGACTGGGAGGAGGGTCCCAGATCAAATTTACACTAGGCGCGGGCAACTGCAAAGCCACCAACTATAAAAACACTGTACCAGCAGGGAGGGACGGTGGGAAACAAACTGCAGAAATGTTTCTCACAGCTGAAAAGCAGCAGTGAGCCTTTAAATGAAAGTTTTAAACAGCTAAAGGAGCCTCTAGAAAAAAAGAGTTTAACTGCAACAAGTTATCAGAAACAAACAACCCAACAGATGCTTAATAAAAGTGGACAATTTCCAGTTAATACCTCACACACAGTGAAACTACCTAGAAAAATACACAGTACACAAAGTGCTATAAATAAATAAAGAACAAAATAAACAAAAAACAGGATACTTAATGTTATACATTTTAGCTCCGAGTTTCCTCAGTGTCCTTCCTTCGATCAGCTCAGTGTGAAAAGGTTAACAGATTTTCCTGAAGTTGAACCCATAGAATCCATGGGAAAGTCCCACATAGCAGCTTTCAAGGTGGACTCCCTTGTAGCTCTAATTCATATTATGCTAATGCTGTGGACAGAGGCCTGATGATGAGACTTTGGCTGTCCTGCTTCAAGGATATAGCTCCTGCTGGGGTGATGCCCTTTTTTGAGCTAGCTTTTTTAAGACCTGTTCAAAGACGTTCAAAAGAAAAACAAAAAATGGTTTTGACAACCATCGAGGTTAGTGCAGCAAGTCAGTCCACACTGGATGTCACAAGCTTAAGTGACTCCAAAGTACATGGTCAACTGAAGGGCATATCTAAATAGTATTAACTCTTTCAGACACAGGTACCTCAGGATCTTCAGAATTCCCTTCTCAAGAGAAATTGTTGGAATATGGGAGGAGTAGCCCTACTGTACAGAAAGGAGCTACACATCTCCTCTATACCGTATAACCCTCCTCAAGATAGTAAATTTGAAATTTTAATCACCAAATTTCAACTTAACCTCAGCAAAGCATTATATATAATCTGTATCTACCTACCCTAGGTAATAACATTACTACTATCGAAGACACCCTAAGCTGGATATCTGCTACTTTCCCACAAGAAACTATTATTCTAGGCGATTTCAATTCTGACTGGAATAGTATCAATACAGACAATCCTTCCTCCCATATCAACTTGCATGGTTTTCACCAAACTATCAACACCACAACTAGAATTAACAAACCCAACAATAAAGAAATGATCCTAGACTGGATACTAATCAATAAACAAGAACACACTTATAAAGTAGGAACCCTGCCGGATGATGTAAGTGACCACATGCTAACTTACATCATAAGACATAAGAATGACACCAATAACACCCCCAACTGTATCATCTCTAGATCCAAGAAAAACTTTAACCCAGCATTATTCCGAATGGAACTTAGTGCTTGTAACTGGAACCCCCTAAAAATTCTCCCTCTAGAGGACGCAGTTATATATTTCAATAACAAATTCTTAACCATCCTTGATAGGCATGCACCTAAACGATCTATTAGAATAAAATCCAAAACTGCCCCCTGACTTTCGGAGACCAGGCAAAAGATTTTACTTAGAAATAAATTGTGGGCTAAGTGGAGAGCAACCAGAAATCCCTCAGAACAACTAACATTTAGACAGCTGAGAATTGCTACAAAAAAGCTATCCTCTCTGACAAAAAAAAAATACTGTTGTAATCTACAACAAACTCACCACAATAACCCACACAAATTCTGGGCAGGCTTAAATAACCTCCTTCGTCCTGGCCACTCTAGCACTCCTTCTCCTCTAGGGTCTGAAAACAATACCTCCCATCAAACTGCCAATGCCTTTTATACCTTCTTCACTAACACCATACAAACACTTGCTTCTCAACTAGCCTCAGACAACTCTGATCTACCCAACTCCCCACCTGATTCTCTGCCAACTTTCCAACTCCAACCTATAGCTACCTTATGCATCCAAAAACTAATCCACAAACTTAAGCCTTGTACCCCCTCTGCCGATGACTTACCATCTGAATATCTACAACTATCTGCTAAAGTAGTAGCTTATCCTATATCTATTCTGATAAACTGTACCATAATTGAAGGTACCATTCCAAATCTCTGGAAAATATCCCACATTATTCCATTACATAAAGGAGGCAACTCTGCTGACTATTGTAACTACAGGCCTATAGCTCTCCTCTCACCTTTGACCAAGATTATGGAAAAATGTATTCACCTTCAGCTAATGGACTACTTAATTCAATATAACATTCTTGCAAACTGTCAGCATGGTTTCAGGCCTTTTCATAGCACCACCTCAGCTCTCCTATCCTTCACCAGTACTATCAATACCAATCGTAATAATACAACCCTTTCATCAGCACTCTTCATTGACCTCTCTAAAGCCTTTGATATGGTTAAACCACTCCTTACTCCTGAACACTCTGTCATCCCTCTCTATTAATAATAAAGCAATTCTCTGGTTCAGGTCTTACCTTAATAATAGACAGCAAGCAGTTCTTTGGGAGAATCAGCTTTCATCTCACCTACCTATTTCCCTGGGAGTCCCTCAAGGCTCTATTCTTGGTCCTCTCCTTTTCTCCTTATTCATAAATGACCTCCAAACTATAATTCCTCAAGCCACCTGTATACAATATGCGGACGACTCTACAATCATATGCTCTGCCAACTCTATATCCGAACTCCAATCTTTAACTCAGACAGCCTTCAGTACAGTAGAGACTTGGTTCTTGAAATGGTGTCTTCTCCTGAATGCCAAAAAGACCAAGCTTCTACTGTTCACCACTAATATCAAGTCCCCCCCCTTACATTTCTCCATCCAGTCCAATAATGGTACCATTATATCCCCCGACTCTTCCACCAAACTATTAGGAGTCACAATTGATGATAACTTCACCTTTGATATTCACATTAACAATACCATTAAATCAGTTAATAAAAAACTCTGTTCCCTTTATAGGATTAAACCATTCTCAACCCCAGCAGCCAGAACTACTATTGCCCACTCCCATCTAATTTCAACTCTTCTATATGCTGCACCCATATACACAAATCTAAAAAAAGTAACCTTGCTAAATTAGCCAACTCCTTTAACAGTATTGCTAAATTTGCCACAGGAAACCCATACAGAACTCACCATTGTCTCAACCTTCACCAGCTAGACTGGCTTGAATTAGAAAACATTCTGATACTTTCCCAACTTACCAATGTTCATAAGATTTTTTTACCAACCCAACAACACACCCATACTTAACCTTATTGCACTCTATAGAAATCTTAACTCATTACGCTCCGCCAATAAACTCCTAGCTAGTACCTCCAAGTCTAACAACTTGGCTGGTGACTCACTGTTCTCCAACTCCGCAGGAAAACAATGGAACCTCCTGCCATCTGACCTAACCTCTCTCCCCTCCTTTCCTCTCTTTAAACAAAGACTTAAGAAATATCTTAAAACTAACTGGCTTTGCCCTCGCTGTTACCCAGACTAATTCTATGTTTCTTTTTTTTTATTCTCTCAAACATCTACTGTCTTCCCCCTATGGCAACTCCTCTGAAGTTGTAAATCCTGTAAACCCACTGTCCTTCCCAGGATATGATTTGTATCCTGAAGGCAGTATTACTGTCATTTCTTTATTCTAATCCTGAAAGCAGTATTACTGTCATTTCTTTTTCTTCCTCCTTTTCTCCCATTACTGTCTAACCACTTTGATATACTAACTGTCTGGATTATACTAGAGTAACCAAGGATGCGAATACTCTCTCAAAAATATCTTGGAGTTAGCCCTACAGAGTTGTTTTACTCTAAAACTACCAGTAGTTGGACTATATGTAAATATATTATGTCGTATAATCATCTTCACATACTTTAATTTGCAATTTGAAATTATGTCTCGTATTCTTCCATAGTTTGTAACTGTTATACCTTTCTTGAATTTTTGTAAACAATTTTTGTTTTGTTTGTGTTTATTTGTTGAGCCTTTCTCCCTGTTTTGTCTGTTGTTTATGTGTGGAGCTTTTCTCCTCGGGCCTCTACTGAAAATGGAAATATATCCAGCTAGATTAGCCCGGTTAACAAATGTAAAATAAAAAAAATAAAATTCTCTGTAATGGCACCCAGCTTTCTGTTTTTCTGTGCCTCTCCAGTATCTCAACAGTAGGATGCCTTCTATTTCAGTGAGGAAGACTTCCGCATATCAAGCTTAATTCCCTCATCTGCTGTGTTTGTCAGTTCTCCTAAACGTATGTCTGCCTACATAACATATGCAGTTTTGGCACTTCACAGAATCTTCTCTGGAAGGGTATTTTTTTTCTCTGTTTCACTTTGCAGAACCATCATCACTGACCTCTGTTTTAGATATAGTCACAGATGACCATGTCTTAGAATTAAGATAAACAGCAAGAAGTCTTGGTTGGTGCCAGCTCAGTGTTGCCTTATTAGGGGTAAAATCGGACACTCATCAGTGCCAGTTATTCCTGCTTGCAGAAAGGCTTCAAGAAGTTGTATATCTGACAACTTGAGTGAAGATCAGACACACTGGCATCTCTTGAGTCTTGTTGCAACTATGAGCTTCTCGATTTGTTTGCAGTGAGAGGATGTATGGATGCCAGTATAGTAATGTGCAGCAATGTTTTAGTAGCTGCAAAGCTACTGGACTCTCATGGACCTTGCCCTAATGATAACTATATACATTTTTGTCACCAGACTACAGAAAGGCCACAATTAAACTGGTAGCAATCACTTGCCATTCTCTTCTGAAAGCCATCTCTGTCCCAGGTCCTGATGAATGTTGTTTCGCTAAAGTTTGGTGAGTTCATTTGATGATCTGCCTTCTTTAGTGAAGGTGGACCACCTACGAAAAGGGGATTCATATAAATCAGATGGAACTATGAGCACAGTTATTTGCTCTGAAACCTCTGGAAGGGGAAATAAGACCAATGCCCCCTTGCACTTCAGTTAGACAACCAGGGCATTATATAGTCTACAAACAGACATTGTTGCTTGAACTTGCATCCTTAAGAGGTGATGTAGATGTGGAAGTGGGATATAGACTTGTGATATCACCTGGATAGTTGACATTATAAGGCAAGTGAATACATTGGTGGACTCTATTTGCAACTTCTGTCCCCTGTTGGAAGGGAGAATAAGAAGCTATCCTTGCCTGATTAGTGTGAAGCACTCTGGACATCAGCATTTTTCAGCACTCGGAAGGAAAGTGGTCTTTTACTAGATGGGCATTTACTAGGCTAACTACCACAAGGGCCCTTTTATGCCTAGCCATGCATTCCCAAATCTCTGACAACTTCTGGAACTCTTGATAAGTGTAGGCTGTGGCTTAGGAGGTGAACCATTTACAAGCAGAGGGGTCTGGAAAATGAACCATGTACAGGCTGCCTGTCTCCATTAGAGACATAGGTGCCAAACGAGGGATGAATTTCCTGTTCTCATCCAGTTTTAAAATTATAGTTGAATTGGGTTAGGGAGAAACTCTGCTTCACATGGATGGGGAGCCTGTTCCAGAGAAGGGGTAGTCTCTGGGATACATACCTGTCTCTTCAGCTGGTCCTGTTTATATCACGGGCAAGGTTTAAGCCTATAGAATGGGAAATTCTGGTATTTGTTTTGTGAACATGCAGGAGGTTCATCAGAGTGGGGTCTGACAATGTTTTGTATGCCAGGAATAGATCTCCCCTCAGGAGTCTTTTAGGAGACAGAATACAGAGATAGGGCCTTGAGACAGTCTGGATAGGTTATGCTAATTATGCCCTGTATGCTTTTAGTGAGGAACCTCTGTGGACATTCCAATTGTTGGATATGCCTGGTTAGATGCATACCAAAAGAGGAATTGTACTCAAAGATAGGTCTGATGAATGCCGAATACAGTGCAATAGTGACTTCCTTAGACCTAGATGCCATACCTTTGTGTATAAGTTGCACGTCATAGAATGATTTCCTCACTACTATAAACACATGTTGGTCAAAGGCTAGATTGCTGTCTGTGTGTGTCCCCAAGTCCCTGACTACTAGGTCAACTTTTAGGGGTGTGTTGTTAATGTGATAGTTCCCAGGGGTGAATGACTTCCCAAAGGATGCTGATGTTCTTCGTGTTTCTTTGCTGCAGTCATCACTTGCGGGATGGTCTTTTTGTTTCACTCTTGCAGTCATTATATTTGGGTAATCTACTGGCAGGTTGCCCAGTCGGCCTGATTAACAAAGTCTTGGGTCCTGCGTTGGTTGCTGTCCCTTCTTCCATGACGTCAGGTCATCAGGGGTATAAAACATGCAGCCGACGCCATTACATCAGTCTTTCTTGCTGTGTGGTGCCTGAAGCAGAAGCATTTTGCAAGTGCCGGTCAGCAGACTCCTGAAATTTTCGTTTTCGAGTTTCAGAACCAAAGTCTTCAACTAAAAGCTAAGTACCCTGTTGGGAAACTTTTTCTTGCTCCTTACCGATGTCAGTAAAAGTTAATAATTGCATTACTTGTGGGAAGCAAATATCTCATACAGATTTTCATTTGTACTGTATTCCTTGCCTAGGCCCTGACCACAACGTGCCTTGCTGTCGGTTTTGTGCTAAATTTAATCAACACACGATTAAACGTAGATATATTTTTGCTTCTAAATGTTTTGGCTGAAGATTTAACTATCCAGAAATGTCGTTAGTTAGCAATCCGACTACCGGAATACCCAAAAAAAAAAAAAAAAAAAAAAACGCAAAGAAAAAGACAGAAACAGACCGTCGAGGTCCAAAACCGATGACGCTTCTCTTAAGCCAGTCGCCGGTACTCAGTGAGGCACTTTCGCAGTCCCTGATACCCGCTACTTTTGATTCGCAGGCCTCTACTGAGACCCATTCAGAGTCCGGTATGCCGCGAGATGCTTTAAATACTGAACCCACGGATGTCTCTACCTTAGATGGGTTCGGAGCCGCTGAGCAGGCACCGGCTTCTGAGGGTGTTTTCAGGCGTAAAGATTTGTATAGTAAACAGACGCCATCTTCAAAACTAAGGCCAAAATCTACTTCTGTGTCTGAAAAACCAACGCTTGGGCCACATGTACAGGCCCCAATGCCTAAAAAACAAATGATCAAAATGGCTGAAGATTTAATTACCTTTATCAGGGGTCCCCCCCCCCCCTCCTGCTAAGAGGCCTAGGCAAGGCACTGACCATGAATCTTCAGATCATGTTTCTATTTCTTCTGAACAGGATTTATCTATACCTACTTATGAAGACTCTGATGCAGAAGATTCCATCCCTTCTGCTTCTCCCACTGAGGATTTCTCTTTTGGGGAAACTTTACATACCTTAAGGGAGCATTTCCACTGGGAAAGTCTGGATTTCTCTGAATCTAAAAAGAGACTTAGGGATTTTCTCCGTTTTCCTCAGCATAGGCCTTTGGCTATACCTCCTGTTCTAGACATTGTTGATGTTTTCTCAGACTCCAGTATGACTCCTGATTCTCTGCCTCCGGCTTCTAGTAAGCCAGACAGATACTACTGGGTTCCTGACTCTCACAAATTCCTTTTCAAAAACCCTACTGCTGACCCTGAAAACATTTCTCAGGGTCCTAAGAACGTTAAGGCCTCTACTGCTAAAATTCCTCCCCTTCTGACAGAGATTCCAGGGCGCTAGATAGATGGGGTAAGAAGGTTTACACGTCTGCAACCTTGGCAATCTGGGCTTTAAACTGTCAGTTTCATATGCTTAAATATCAACAGCATGTCATAGGTTTACTTATACAGAAAATGATGTTGATCTCTGACTGTGTGGAAAATAGAGTTGCAGGATTTATTACATTCAGCTGAACAAGTTGGAAAACATACTTTGCAATGTGATTTTGATTCTTTGGAGGCCTCTTGCAGGGCTGCTGTAACTGGATCTGTGATAAGAAGGCATGCTTGGCTCAAAGAGCAAAATCTGCCTGACCATGTTAAAGCAAAATTGTTGGATGCTCCTTTACAACAGGACAGTCTCTTTGGTAATAAGGCTGAAGAAGTTTTTAAAAAGATGGAAGATAAAGCTAAGTCTATGCAGACTGTGAAAAATTTCTTATAAGTGCAGCCACCCAGATTTAGTAGGCACTGGCCTTCTAAGAACTGGTCCTTTCCAGTTCCCTCGAGAGCCACTCAAGTCAAATCCAGACATTCCAAAGGCTCTAGGTTTCAGTCATAAGGAACTTTTAGAACAAAACAATGGGGTGCCTCCACCTCCAAACCTGGAAGCAACAAGGCACCTCCCTATAGTAAACAGTCTTAATGACTTTCCTCTACAAATACCAGGCACTTACCTTTTGGCCGCCCCTTTGGGGGGAAAACTGGCACTTCATGCACGAAACTGGCAACTGATTACCAGGGACAAATGGGTTTTAAATATAGTATCCCAGGGATACAGATTTCATTTCCACACTTTGCCAATCCCAAACTGATGGCCAGATCTGCCTCCGTATCACTGGGCAGAGGCCCAGAAACAAGTTCTGTCCCTCATGAATATGGGGGCTATTTAATCAGTATCAGAAGAGGAAGAGGGACAAGGTTTCTATTCAAGACTTTTCCTGGTACCCAGAAAAGACAAATCATGGGGTTCAATTCTGGACTTATCCATTCTAAATACATTTCTGGACATTCCAAAATTCAAGATGCTGACTCTTCAACAGTTACTACCTATGCTAGGCAAATATGCCTAGTTGGTAACTCTGGAATTAAGAGGTTTACATGCATATCCCAATCAGGGAATCTTGCAGACGATACCTCCACTTCAAAGCAGGCTACTTGCATTACCAGTTCTCTGCACTGCCCTTTGGCTTATCTACTGTGCCCAGGGTCTTCACAAAGTGCCTGGCACCGGTAATTGCATTTTGCAGGCAAATAAATATTCAAATTTATCCATACCTGGACGATTGTCTAATTCAGGCAGAAAACAAGGACACTCTTCTAAAGCATCTGGCATTTGTAAAAAGGGTTCCAACTTGTCTAGGGTGCACCATAAATGAAAATAAATCACAACTGGTACCCTCTCAAAAAATTACATTCCTGGGTGCAAGCTTGAATACAACTGACCGGATGACTTGCCTTATGCCAGAAAAGCAAATTCAATTGATTACTTATTTCAAACAGGTGTCCACAAAAACCCAGCTATCTGCAAGACAAATTCTGCAGGCCTTGGGGTTGATAGCCCCCTGCATTCTTCTAATTCCATATGCAAGACTGCATATGAGGAAACTTCAATGGTACCTAAAAATGGAGTCAGCATTGTCACAGCCTGGAAACAATGATTCCTATCATACCTTGCCTGCAACTAGAGGTACTATGGTGGGCAGAGGCCTGCCACCAAAACAAGGGACTGTCATTCACTCTACCCGTTGCCGCCCAAACCCTAACTACAGACACATCGGACTATGCTTGGGGGGGGCGCATCTGGCAGGGAAATGCATTCAGGGCAAATGGAGCCCAAATCAAATACACCTACATATCAATCAGAAAGAGATGCTAGCTGTACAGAATGCTCTGACAGCCTTCAAGGACTACCTACATCCAGGACAACTACTGATAAAGACAGCCAACACCAGTCATGTAGTACATAAACAAGCAGGGTGGTACACATTCCTACCCCCTTTGCAGACTAGCCAAGGCATTGTGGGACACGGCCTTGACTTATCAAATACATCTACAAGCTCCATTCCTGCCAGGAAAGCTACATACTCTGGCAGACGGACTAAGCAGAAATCTTATGGACCCACACGAATGGAAACTGGAACCACAAATTTTCAGCATGTTGACACGCAAATGGGGGGAGCCCAGACATAGATCTTTTTGCCTCATCCCAGAACTATCAGTTGGACAAATTCTGCACAAGAATTCTTCACAAAAAGCTTGGAAAGTGGATGCTCTATCCTTCAGCTGGAAAAACCTTATCAGTTTATGCTTTTCCCCCTCTGCCTCTGCTCTCAAAAGTCCTACTAAAAGTCGGACAGGACAAAACAAAAATTATTCTGATTGCTCCAGACTGGCCTCATCAACACTGGTACCTGCTGCTGTGCAATGTGTCACACTTTTCTCCATGGCACCTGCCTCAGACACCTTACCTACTGTCTCAGCAGAACTACCAAATTCTGCACACCCAGCTCCAAACTTTGAATCTTGCAGAGTGGCTAATCAACTAATTTCACCCTTGACATCTCTCAGCAAACCAGTGCTGGATGTCATTTTGGAGGCTAGAAAGCCTAGTACTAGAAAATCTTATGCTGACAAATGGAAAAGATTCTGTGCCTGGAACCAAGCACATGGAATTAAGCACAGCAATGCCTAATATTCCTCAGATTCTGTAATACTTAACTGAGATGCTTCACAAGGGCCTATCTTTTTCTTCCATAAAACTCCATGCCTCTGCCATTTCAGCTCATTACAACACAGAACCTCCCCTCTTTTCTCATCCTGTGCTAAAGAAATACCTCAGAGGGGCTAAAAATTTAAGACCACCCAGGAGAGCACCAACTCCTGCATGGGACCTCAATTTTGTTTTGGAAAAACTCACTCTACCTCTTTTTATTTCTCTCTTGGAAAACAGCTTTTCTTTTAGCAGTCGCTTCAGCTAGAAGGATTTCAGAACTACAGGCTCTTATGGCAGTGGAGCCTTTCATTACTTTTTACTCGGACAGGGTGGCTCTCAAGGGTGAGCAGATTCTGCATTCATTGGATGTACACAGACAACTAAGATTCTACTTAACAGGACAAAATCTCTAAGAAAATCTGAACAACTATTGGTGGCATTTGCTGCAGGGGCAGAGGGAAAGGCTATTTCAAAGCAGACTATTTCCAAATGAATAAGCCATTGTATTGAGTTCTGCTATATGCACCATGGTAAACCTGTCCCCAAGGGGATCAGATCTCATTCCACCAGGGCTGCATCTACTTCTGCAGCCTTTCTCAGAGGGGTTCCTACCAGAGACATTCTAGAAGCTGCTACCTGGAGCTCAGTTCATATGTTCACCAAACATTACCATTTACCTCTCTTCTCTAAATCCAGAACTGGCTTTGCCACTGCTGTCCAGCAGGGCCTTATAGCTGCTCCTAATGCTGTAGAAATCCATCCTCCCAACCATAGCTTTGGGATTCTACCCAGATGTAATGACTGCAACAGAGAAACATGAAGAACATAGTACAATTGTGTACACTTGCCATAAATGTAGATGTTCGAGTGTATTCACTGTTTCAGTCCTGGTTACCCTCCCTCTAGACCCCTGTTTCTACTATGATTAAAAGTCTTTTTGGTGTATTTGCTTTTGTTTGGAGGTATATGTTTTGTGTTTTAAATGATATACATATATATATATATATATATATATATATATATATATATATATATATTGATTTTTTTGCTCCCCATTTGGGGGGGCACCTGACATCTGGGGCAAGAAAAACTGATGTAATGGCGTCTGCTGCATGTTTTATACATCTGACAACCTGACGTCATGGAAGAAGGGACAGCAACCGACGCAGGACCCAAGACTTTGTTAATCAGGCCAACTGAGGGCAACCTGCCAGCAGATTACCCAAATGTAATGACTGCAACAGTGAATACACTCGAACATCTACATTTATGGTAAGTATACACAACTGTACTTTATCCCTGCTGTGTAGCCCTCAGCCGGCCCGAATACCAGAGTAAAGGATTTCCCTCTTCCGTCGGCTGTCTGGAGACTGAGGCTGATGTCAGGTTGTTAGGGCTACAAATAGAGGCAGCCGATGCCATTACATCAGTCTTTCTTGCCATGGAGCCCGAAGAAGAAGCAGTTTCGGGAGTGCATCGGTTGCCCGTTGCCAGAGTGAGGGAATAATAGTCTAAAGCGAAGTACCCCATTGGGGAACCTTTTCTTGCTTTTATCTGATGTCAGAGAAAGTCAGAAATTGTCTCAGTTGTGGAAAATGGATCCCACACCGAGAATTCCATACCCTCTGCATCACCTGCCTAAGCCTAGACCACGATGTCCCCGGATGTCAGTTCAGTTCTCTGTTTAATGCCAGAACTGTTAGGAGAAGAGCGAATATTGTAGCTAGGCATTTTAAAGGCTCTCTTTCTCACCGCGAAATGGCATCAGTTTGTCAGGCCACTGTTGATTTACCTAGAAAAAAGAAAGATAAAGAAAAGAATTGGCCTCCGAAAGTTAGGCTATCGGATGACTCTGGTTCGAAATCAGTTAGCCTTCCTCCCACTACAGTTGCTGAATTCAGTGAGGTGCCTTTTCAGCCCCTGACGCCAGCCAAGGAACCATCGCAGGCTTCTACCGCGTCCCGTTCGGAGTCCGGTATGCCGCTGGATCCACCTTCTCCTGCCAGTACGTTGACCTTCAGTCGTGCAGTTGAGTCCAGAGCCACTTCTCTGGCACCGGCTTCTGCAGAGACAGTACCAATGACTGATGCCATGCCGCCGGTTAGACTAACTTTGTATAAGGACTCAGAATCCACCAGGACTACACCTAAAAAGACTCCCTGCTAGGGACCCAGCCATCGACCCCCTTCCTCCCAGCCTGCTACACAGTCGCAGCAGTTTCTCAGAATGGCAGAAAATTTGATCACTCTAATTAGAGAAAATCAGCCTGCCCAAACCACCCCAGCTAAAAGGAAAAGGGACACTTCCCCTGAGGCTCTTTCTGACCAGGAGTCGGAGGGTTCTGAATTAGTCTGACACTGAAGACCAGCCTTTTGCAGCACTTGAGGACTCTGATGCTGACAACCCCATTCCTGCTGCCTCCCCTCCTGAGGACCTTTCTTTCAGGGAAACTTTAAATTCCCTCAGGGAACATTTTCACTGGGAGGCACAGGATTACCCCAGTCAAAGAAGCGACTGAGAGAATTTCTTGACCTACCACAGCATAAACCTCTGGCCATCCCCCCAGTCCTGGATGTGGTAGAGGATGTCTTTCTAGAATCTGCACTCACCCCAGACTCACTTCTCCCTGCCCCCAGGAAGCCAGACAGATATTACAGGGTGCAAGACACCCACAAGTGTATTTTTAAGAACCCTACAGCTGATCCAGAGGTTATTACTCAGGGTCCTAAGGGGGCTAGAGCTAGCTCCTCTAAAAACCCCATTCCTACTGATAAAGAGAGCAGACCCTTAGACAGACTAGGCAAAAAGGTCTACACTTCGGCTACCTTAGCGATTAGAGCTCTGAATTGTCAATTCCATATGCTGAAATACCAGCAAAATGTCCTGGAATTATTAAAACACAAAATGTCCACCCTACCAGACAGTAGTGCTACTGGGGAACTAGCAAACCGTATACTTTCCACCTCCCAGGTAGCCAAGCATTCCCTGCATTGTGGGTTTGATGCCTTGGAGGCTTCCAGCAGGGCTGCATTTACCGGCTGTGTGATCAGAAGGTATGCCTGGTTAAGGGAGCAACCCTTGCCTGTCCAGATAATGTCCAAGTTATTAGACGTCCCTCTGTATAAGGACCAGCTATTTGGACCCAAAGCTGAGGAAGTTACTAAGAAAATGGAAGACAAGGCCAATTATATGCAGACTGTGAAAGATTTCTTGCAGGTTCAGTAGGAACTTCCCCACAAAGCATTGGTCCTTTCCTGCCCAAACAAAACCTATCCAGAGGAAGGGACGCAGAGACAGGCCTTCCAGGCACCAGCCACTATGCCAACACAGATCCAGACAGTGGACCTCTGCAAAACCTAGGCAAGGGAGTTCTAAACCCACTGCCTTCTCCAAGTATTCACTTCCCCCTTCCCCTCGGACCCAAATCCCCCCAGAGAGACTAGGAGGGAGACTTTCCCTCTTCCTACCGAATTGGAAAACCATCACCTCAGATCTATGGGTCCTAAAAATTATTACCAGTGGGTACAGATTCTCTTTCAAAGAAAACCCCAGATAATTCAGGCTTCTCAGATGTACCATCAAATCAGAGGGTAGAAGCTGTCTGTCAAGATCAAAAACCTTTATGCCCAGGACGCCGTGGAACCTGTATCAGAGGAACAGATCGGAAAATGGTTTTATTCCAGACTGTTCCTATTTCCTAGAAAAGGGGGTACCTGGCACCCTATTCTAGGCCTATCCACTCTGAATCTGTCCCTCCTGGTCCCAAAATTCAAAATGTTGACCCTACACAATCTTTGGCCTATGCTGATTCCACATGCTTGGCTAATGATCCTGGATCTGAAGGATGCCTACCTACATATCCCAATAAGGAAGTTCTGCATGAGTTTCCTGAGCTTCAGAGCAGGGTCACAACACTTTCAGATGTTCTTCGTCTAAACTGTTGCAGTCATCACATTTGGGTTATCCCTGCCATGGTAGCCCTCAGTTGGCCTGAATACCAGAGCTTAGTATTTCTGCGTCGGTTGCCGTCACTCCAGGACTGATGTCAGGTCGTCAGTGGTATAAAATAAGGCAGCTGACTCCATTACATCAGTCTTTCTTGCTGAGGAGCTCGAAGCAGAAGCAGTTCGCACGAGTGCCAGTCGGCCGCTACCTGAGTTTTTGTTTTCCGAATTGAAGTGCCTCTTTGGTCTAGTGGTAAGATTTTAGATGACTGCCTGATTCAGGCAGACAGGAAAAGCTGCTCAAGCACCTGACCTGTGTAAAGGACCTGCTGAACTCTCTGGGGTATACTATCAACGAAAATAAATCCAAACTAGTACCCTCCCAAAAAATTGTATTCCTGGTTGAGAGCCTGGACACAGCATCCCAGATGGCATTCCTTACACCAGAAAAACAAACCTACCCGGCAGCCTATTTCTCTCAACTAGCCACCCAGACCCCAGCTATCTGCAAGGAAAATCCTGCAAGCTCTAGGGTTCATGGCTTCTTGCATTGTACTCATTCCATATGCCAGACTGCATATAAGGAAACTACAGTTGTACCTAAAAAGCCTTTGGTGTCAACACTCTCAAGGCCTATAAACTCTTATACCAATGATACCTTGTTTAAGGAACGATTTTCTTTGGTGGGCCGCAGCATGCAACCACAACAAGGGACTACCCTTCTCACAACCCCACGCCGCCCAGACCCTCTCCACAGACTCATCAGACTATGCCTGGGGTGCACACCTGGATGGCAGCTGCATACAGGGCCAGTGGAGCCCTCACCAAATACATCTGCACATCAACCAAAATAAATGTTAGCTGTCCAGCACACACTGACCGCTTTCAGACCCCTACTCTCCTCGGGGGTTCTACTGATCAAAACAGCAACACCACTGTGATGTGGTACATCAACAAGCAGGGAGGTACTCACTCATACCCTCTTTGCAGGCTCGCCATGACCCTTTGGCATGTGGCCTCAGCCATGCAATTACACCTGTTAGCACAATTCCTGCCAGGCTCTCTAAACTCTCTGGCAGACAACTTAAGCAGAAATCTCCTGGACCCACACGAGTGAAAGCTAGACCAAACATCCTTCACCCTTGTAACTCAGAAGTGGGGCACCCCGAAGGTTGACCTTTTTGATTCCCACTCCAACCATCAGCTCAGCAAATTCTGCACCAAGGAGCCTCACTGCTTGGCCTGGAAAGTGGATGCTCTAGCTTTCCAGTGGGTCAACCTCTCGGTCTGTGCATTTCCCCCTCTACTGCTCATTACAAGGGTACTGCTCAAAATAAGGGAGGAAAAACCAAGAACAATACTGATTGCCCCAGACTGGCCACACCAGCACTGGTACCCACTGCTGCGCAGCCTGTCACCTCTGCCGCCATGGCATCTCCCTCAGATCCCAACACTCCTGACCCAGAGGGATGGAGAATTCATGAATCCCCAATTACAGACCCTCACTCTGGCAGCCTGGCTTATTCCCTGGCCACTGCACAAGCTGCCAGTCTCAGCAAACAAGTTCTAGATGTTATACGTGAGGCCAGACGCCCTAGCACTATAAAGTCTTACGCTGACAAGTGGAAAAGGTTTTGCACCTGTATCTGGGCTAAGGGAGCCAGGACAGCAGAGCCCTCCCTACCTCTCATCCTGGATTACCTTGCTGACCTGCTACACAGAGGTCTATCCTTTTCTTCTATTAAAATTCATGCCTGTTTTATCTCTGCTCATATCAGCACAGAGCCACCTGTTTTCTCACACTCTCTCATTAAACAGTTCATAGGAGGGGCTACCAACTTGAGGCCACCCAGGAGAGCACCTACCCTGGCTTGGGACCTAAACTTTGTGTTGAAAAGCTCACTGTGCCCCCCTTTGAACCAGCAGCTTCAGCAAAATTAAAGTTTCTCTCTTGGAAGACAGCTTTGCTTCTGGCCATCACTTCAGCAAGAAGAGTATTCGAGCTACAAGCACTAATGGCTGTAGAGCCCTTCATCATTTAACATGCTGACAGGGTCTCCCTCAGAACTAACCCATCCTTCATGCCAAAAGTGGTCTCCAGTGTGGGTCTCAACCAATCCATTCATTTGCCCACCTTTTTCCCTAACCCACAAAACAAGGGGGAAAGGATTCTGCACTCTCTCGATGTGCACAGACAGCTCAGATTCTACCTAGACAGGACTAAATCATTTAGAAAGACTGATCAGTTGTCAGTTTTGCTACAGAAGAAGAGGGCAAGGCCATATCCAAACAAACCATTCCAAATGGATAGCACAACTGCATCCATTTCTGCTACAAGCAACACGGAAAACCTCCCCCAAGGGGGTCAGGACACATTCTACCAGAGCAACCTCCACCTCTGCAGCTTTCCTCAGAGGAGTTCCCACCAGGGACATCCTGCAGGCTGCAACATGGACATCTGTTCATACCTACACCAAGCATTACCATCTGCCTATCTTCTCCAAATCCAGAGCAGGTTTTGCCACAGCAGTCTTGCAGGGCATCCTAGTCAGCCCCCAGTTTTCTTGACTGCCTCTACTATTTTCTTCAGCTTTGGGAATCAACCCAAATGTGATGACTGCAACAGTGAAACACGACGAACATTGTACAGATGTTCATCGTGCATACAGCTGCAGTCATAACAGATGGGTTCTCCTGCCGTCAGGTGGGTCCTCGGTCAGCCGAATTCCAAAGTCTAGGTCCGGCGTCAGTTGTCGTCGCTTCTTCCCTGACGTCAGTTCTACAGGGGTATAAAAGAACCAGCCGATGCCATGTTCTTCAGTCTTTCTTGCTACGCGGTGCCCGAAGCAGAAGCAGTTCGCAAGTGCCGGTCGGCCAGCTCCTGAGATTACGAAAAATTTGGAAAACCGAAGTCTTCTTAAAAGCTAAGTACCCCGTTGGGGAAACATTTCTTGCCTCAGACCGATGTCAGACAAAGTTAATAATTGTATTTCTTGTGGGAAGCAAATACCGCATAAGGATTTCCATTCCCTCTGTATACCTTGTTTAGGCCCAGACCACGACGTCTTGGTCTGTCACTGTTGTGCTACATTCAACAAACGCACTATTAAGCATCGGGCAGAGTTTGCCCAGCATTTCTTTGGGAAAGCTTTTAACTATACCATGTCGTCAGATACTCCGACAACGGTTTTGTCTAAAAAATGCAAAAAGGAAGCGACACAAGCAAATAACCACGAAAAAGACCTCAGAAGACCAGGAAGACTGTGACCAGTTATCAAATACCACTCCAAAATCGAACTACAAAAGGTAGTGGTACATACAAAGTCCAACAATGGAAATATTAGTAACAAGGTGACTTTACCACAAATGACGTGTCCAAAGCGCTTGTTTTTGAATACTGGCTGTGGATTATTAAAGCAACTTGGACTTTTAAATATTGGCTTTTTTCTTTGGACACGTCATTTGTGGTAAAGTCACCTTGTTACTAATATTTCCATTGTTGGACTTTGTATGTACCACTACCTTTTGTAGTTCGATTTTGGAGTAGTATTTGATAACTGGTCACAGTCTTCCTGGTCTTCTGAGGTCTTTTTCTAAAAAATGCAAAGACAAGGACCGACACTCGAGGTCCGCGGCCTCTACCGACACCACGCCAAAGCTGACTACACGTGGTCCGGTTCTCAGTGAGGCGCCTACGCAGCCCCTGACTACCGGCGACACTTCTTTGGCGGTGTCTCCTGTACCCGAGGTCGCAGGCTCCTTGGCCCACACACCGACTACAGATACCGAAGCCACTCTTGGCATTGAAACACAGAATGTGGACAGGTCTACCTGCACTCAAGGTGTCTTCAGACCTTCTTCTTTCTCCATCAAGGCTTTCACCAAGTCTAAAGCAACCATGCACCCTAAGAGACCAGTTACACAGGGCCCATCTCCAGGCCCCATGCCTAAGAGACAGATGCTTAAAATGGCTGAAGATTTAATTACTCTAATCAGAGGTTCTCAGCCACCTCCGGACAAAAGGCCCAGAGTGGAGGAAGATTCCCCCTCCTCTGATCAGGGATCCATTATTTCAGAACACTCTGATGATCAGGAACAGGCTTTCTCCCCTTTTGAAGACTCTGATGCAGAGGAATCTGTTCCTTCTGTATCCCCCCCTGAGGATTTCTCATTTGGGGAAACTTTGCATACCTTAAGGGAACACTTCCACTGGGAAGGCCAGGATTATTCAGATTCCAAGAAAAGGCTCAGGGAATTCCTTTTGTTACCCCAGCACAGGCCACTGGCTATACCTCTTGTCTTGGACATCCTAGATGATGTTTACTCGGAGGCCTGACTTAACCCGGACTCTCTACCTCCAGCTCCAGTTAAGCCTGACAGGTACTACAGGGTTCTTGACTCTCACCGATTTCTTTACAAAAGCCATGCTGCTAACCTAGAAACCATCTCACAGGGACCCAAGGGGGTTAAGGCTTCCATTGCCAAAAATCCATTGCCTTCCGAGAGAGATTCCAGATCCTTAGAAAGGTGGGGAAAAAAGGTATATACCTCGGCTACCTTAACCATGAGGGCCTTAAACTGTCAGTTTCATATGCTAAAATACCAACAGTTTCTGTTATCTCAATTGAAAAGTAAAATGTCACAACCTGAACAACCAGACTTGAAGGAGTTGCAGGATTTGATGCATAGTGCAGAACAAGTGGGTAAACATACCTTACAATGTGGTTTTGATGCTCTAGAGGCCTCATGTAGAGCTGCTGTTACAGGCTCAGTCATACGCAGGCATGCTTGGCTCAAGGAACAAACGTTGCCTGATCATGTCAAAGCTAAATTACTAGACGCCCCTCTTCAAAAGGATGTACTATTTGGGGCAAATGCTTAGGAAGTATTACGAAAAATGGAGGAAAAAGCTAAATCAATGCAAATGGTGAAAGAATTCCTGCAGGTTCAACCACCACATTTTAGTAGAAATTGGCCTTTCAAAAACTGGTCCTTTCCTGCCACGGACAGACCCCAAAGAGGCAGATACAGGTGCCCGAGGGGCAGAGGACAACCACAAGGATCGTACAGAGGCAGACAATGGCAAGCTCCTACACCAAGAGGTGGTGAGGACAACTCACAATCCTTCAGAAAGCAAACCCAATGACTTTCCCCTTTGCAGGCCAACCAGGTCTCAAATGGCAGCCCCCTTAGGAGGAAAGCTGGCACTATTCTCGAAAAATTGGCATATTGTCACAAAGGACAAATGGATCCTGGACATTATAAACAGAGGCTACAAATTCCACTTTCATACCCTTCCAAAAATGAGAGGCATGCCAAAACTGCAACACAATCAAAGGGCAGAGGCACAAAAGCAAATTTCAGATCTTATAAACATGAAAGCTGTTCAAGAGGTACCTACACACGAACAAGGTCAAGGTTTTTATTCCAGTCTATTTCTGGTGCCAAGGAAGGGAAAAGATTGGAGACCTATTTTGGATCTTTCCATCCTAAACACATTCCTACTCGTACCAAAATTCAAGATGCTCACTCGACAGCAACTTCTTCCCATGCTGGGCAAGGAGTCTTGACTGGTAACATTGGACCTCAAGGAGGCATACCTGCATGTCCCAATCAGACAAAATTGCAGAAGATACCTCAGATTTCTTGCAGGTTCAACCCATTATCAATTCTCTGCATTGCCCTTTGGCTTATCTACTGCGCCTAGAGTATTCACAAAATGCCTGGCATCAGTAATTGCCTAGTGCAGATTTCAAGGGATACAAATATACCCTTATTTGGATGACTGCCTGATCCAAGCGGACAGCAAGCACATTCTTCTGAAACATCTGGCTTATGTAATAATGTTATTAAACTCTCTGGGATACACAGTCAACAAAGAGAAATCAAGGCTAATACCCTCTCGAAATATAATTTTCCTGGGTGCCAATTTGGACACACACACCCAGATGGCCTACCTCACACCAGAGAAGCAGGGGCAACTAATTCAATACTTCAAAACACTGGCAAATTGCACCAGGCTGACTGCAAGGAAAATCCTGCAGGCTCTGGGATTCATGGCATCTTGCATCTTGCTAATCCCATGTGCAAAGCTGCATATGAGAAAACTACAATGGTACCTAAAAACATATGGTCTCAACACAGCCACAGTTTGGAAACAATAATACCACTACTTCCATGTCTACAAAAGGAATTTCTGTGGTGGGCTCAAGCATGTCAAACAAACACAGGTCTTCCATTCAGCAAGCCTCAAGCAAATCAAGTCATCACAACAGACTCCTTGGACTACGCTTGGGGGGCACACATGACAGACCTGTGCATTCAGGGCAAATGGTCACGAAAAGCACCTTCACATCAATCAAAAAGAAATGCTAGCAGTAATAAATGCTATTATAGCTTTCAAGGACCTTCTACAACCAGGTCAACTATTGATAAGAACGGACAACACCACAGTTATGTGGTACATAAACAAGCAGGGAGGAACACATTCCTATCCCCTGTGCAGACTGGCCATATCACTTTGGAACATGGACATGGACTTACAAATGGAACTACAAGCACAGTACTTGCCAGGCAAGGAAAACACGCTGGCAGACAACCTAAGCAGAAATATGACAGATCCACACAAATGGAAGTTGCATCCAAAAGTTTTTACAGAAATAATCCAAGAATGGGGAAGGCCAGACATAGATCTCTTTGCCTCCCACAAAAATCACCAATTGACAAAATTCTGCTCGAGGACCTTCCACCCAAAGGCCTGGAGAGTGGACGCTCTCTCTTTCAGCTGGACATCAATGACAGTTTATGCCTTCCCGCCTGTTCCTCTGCTGCCCAAAGTCCTATTGAAGACCAGAGCAGACAGACCAAAGATGATCCTCATTGCTCCGGACTGGCCAAGGAAACACTGGTACCCACTCCTGAGGAGCCTGACTCATTCCCCTCCATGGACCCTGCCTCTAATGCCTCTTCTTCTGACTCAGCACAGCTTCAAAACTCTTCACAGTCAGCTAAAAGCACTCAATCTAGCCACATGGAAGATTCCTTAGCATCACAGCAGGCCCAACTCTCCATGGAGGTGCAGGATGTCATTTTGGAGGCCAGAAGGCCATCAACTAGAAAAGCTTACTCAGCAAATGGAAACGTTTTTGTGTCTGGAATGAGTAAAAGGGCCAGAACCCTGGAAAACTGAATTTACCTCAAATACTACAATATTTGGCTGAACTACTAAGCAGTGGACTTTCGTTCTCCTCCATCAAAATCCATGCCTCAGCCATTTCTGCAGAATACAACACTGCTCCTCCTTTATTCTCTCACCCTCTTTTAAGACAGTTCCTCAGAGGGGCTAAGAATTTAAGACTTCCAAGGAAACAACCAATACCTGCTTGGGATCTAAATTTCATACTGGAAAAACTGACTTTGCCTCCTTTTGAGCCAGCTGCTTCATCAGATTTGCAATATTTGTCCTGGAAAACAGCTTTCCTTCTGGCTATCACTTCAGCTCGTAGAGTTTCAGAACTACAGGCCCTCATGGCTGTCCATCCTTTTATCATCTTCCATCAGGACAGAGTTTCATTACGAACCAACCCTTCCTTTATGCCTAAAGTGGTATCCAGGGTAGCTTTAAATCGGGCCATACATTTACCTACTTTTTATCCCAATCCTCAAAACAAAGGGGAGAGATTACTACATTCCTTGGACATCCACAGGCAACTACGTTATTACTTGGACAGAACAAAACCTTTCAGAAAATCAGAACAGCTCTTTGTGGCCTATGCGGTAGGAGCTCCAGGAAAGCCAATTTCCAAGCAGACAATCTCAAAATGGATAGCCCACTGCATACACTTTTGCTATTCCTTTCATGGCAAAACTGTTCCTACAGGCATTAGAACTTACTGCACCAGGGCCACAGCCACCTCTACAGCCTTCCTCAGAGGAGTTCCTACCAAGGATATCTTGGAAGCAGCCACTTGGAGTTCTGTGCATACCTTCTCCAAACACTACAACCTACCATTATACTCCAAATCTAGAGCAGGCTTTGCCACTGCAGTCTTGCAGGGCATTTTGGCTCCTCCTAGTTCCACCTAGTGCCTACCACCCCTTTCTTAGCTTTGGGATTCTACCCATCTGTTATGACTGCAGCTGTATGCATGATGAACATAGTACAGTTTTGTACCTACCATAAATGTAGATGTTCGAGTGCTAATACAGCTGCAGTCCAGGTTTCCCTCCCTCCTTCCCCTCTAGGGGTATTCTTTTATGGTGTATTTGCTTACAAGTACTGCTTTTTGATTATATTGCATTGCATTATTTCATAATTTTATGTATTGCCTTCCTTCTGGGGGCACCTGACATCTGGGGCAAGAAAAACTGAAGAACATGGCGTCGGCTGGTTCTTTTATACCCCTGTAGCACTGACGTCAGGGAAGAAGCGACGACAACCGACGCCGGACCTAGACTTTGGAATTCGGCCGACCGAGGACCCGCCTGACGGCAGGAGAACCCATCTGTTATGACTGCAGCTGTATTAGCAGTCTAACATCTACATTTATGGTAGGTACAAAACTGTACTTTGTGTACATTTGCCATAAATGTAGATGTTTGAGTGTATTCACTGTTGCAGCCCTGGTTTCCCTCCCTCCATCCCCCTCGTTTCTCTCTCAATCTCTCTCTCTCTCCTTACAAAGAACATTTGGTATTTACTTTCTATTGGTGGTGTTCTTCCTCCATAACCTAGCTCCCTCTTGGGGGGCTCCTGACAGGGCAAGAAAAACTGATGTAATGGCGTTGGCTGCCTTATTTTATACCACCAACAACCTGAAGTCAGTCCTGGAGTGACAGCAACCGACGCAGAAATATTAAACCTCTGGTATTCTGGTCGACTAAGGGCTACCCTGGCAGGGATAACCCAAATGTGATGACTGCAACAGTGAATACACTCGAACATCTCCATTTATGGTAAGTGTACACAACTGTACTTTCTCTGCTCTGCCCTTTGTAATATTTGCTGCTCCCAGAGTCTTCACCAAGTGCCTGGTTCCTGTCATTGCCTTTTGCAGACAGAAAGGCATACAGATTTATCCCTACCAGGATGACTGCCTCATTCAGGCAGACACAAAGCACAAACTCCTGCAGGATCTCACCTTTGTTCAAACTCTCCTATCCTCTCTGGGATTCACTGTCAACCGAGAGAAGTCCCAATTTCACTCCACCAGAAGGTTAACCTTCCTAGGAGCTCTACTGGATACTTCAGCACAGCCTACCTCCCTCCGGTGAAGCAGAGCTTCCTCCACTCTTACTTTACACAGCTGGCCTGGACCCACCTCACAGTAAGGAAATTCCTGCAAGCACTGGAATACTTGGCCTCCTGCATCCTGATGGTACCCCTAGCCAGATTACACATGAAACTACAGTGGTACCTCTGGTGCCTGCACTCAGTCACTGGAACACCAGCTACCCCTGATCCCTTGTTTAAGGAAGGAGCTCCTATGGTGGGCAGAGGCATGTACCCTGAATAAGGGTCTACCCATCACTCTCCCACAGACCCAGACCCATCAACACAGATGCATCAGACACAGCCTGGGGGGTGCACCAAGGAATTATGTGCACTCGGAGCATTTGAGAACAGGAAGATCAGAGCCTCCATATCAACCTAAAAGAAATTCAAAGAACACCTGAGACCAGGAGTGCTCTTAATCAAGACAGACAACACAACAGTAATGTGGTACATAAACAAGCAGGGAGCACTCACTCCTACCCCTTGTGTCACTTAGCCATTAAAATCTGGCAGTCAGTCTCATATCTGGGACTGCATCTAATAGCTCAGTATGCCCCAGGGAAACAGAACACCCTGGCAGACCAGCTAAGCAGAAGCCTCCTGGATCCCCACGAGTGGCAGCTGCACAGGGAGACCTTTCTCAACATCAGCCAAATCTGGGGGAACCCAGACATAGATCTCTTCGCAACCTTACAAAACCGCCAGCTGACCAAGTTCTGCTCTAGAGAGTTCCATCCAGAGGCATGGAGGGGTAGATTCCCCGTTTGTGTATGCTTACCCCTGATCCCCAGGGTTCTTTTCAAGATCAGGGAGGAAGGACCAAAGGCTAGTCTCATTGTCCCAGACTGGCCCAGACAACACTGGTACCCCTTGCTCCTCAGTCTAGCCAAAGAACCTCCCATGAACCTACCTCTCACAGCAAACCTTTTAACTCAGGAGAAAGAGAACAGTACTGCATACAAACCTTGCCACACTCAAGCTGTCCGCATGGCTTATTCCCCAAAAGCGGATGGCACCACAGTTTTCAGCAGGCAGGTTCTAAACATCATTTCCCCCCTCCACTCCATCCTTCTCTATCCCTGTGAATACACCCTCACACTTTTCATTCTAATCTTCTCCTCTCAAACTTATTAACCATCTCTCTTCCTACACATCCTTCTCACTTAACTCATACTCTGTCTCCCACCATACAAACAAAATCTGCCTATGCTCCAATACCCTTATTTCTAAGCCTAATCCTCTTCTGCTTACTCTACCTTACTAGTCTCCCACAGATGTCCTTCAAGGATGCATCTGCAGTCATCACATATGGGTTGTCCTGCCTCAGGCAGCCCTTCGGTCGGCCGGATTCCAAAGTCTGGGTCCAGCGTAGGCTGATGTCGCAGTTTCCCCGACGTCAGAGCGCCTGGGGTATAAAAGCATCAGCCAACGCCATCTTCCCCAGTCTTTCTTGCCGCGTGGTGCCCGAAGCAGAAGCAGTTCGCAAGTGCCGGTCGGTCAGCTCCTGTAATTCAGCTACCGAAGACTTCAAAAAGCTAAGTACCCCGTTGGGGTCTCTTTCTTGCCTCAGCCGATGTCAGATAAAGTTAATAATTGTTTAACTTGTGGGAAACAAATACCTCATAAGGATTTCCACTCTTATTGCCTACCCTGCTAGGCCCAGACTACGACGTCTCGGCCTGTTCAGCCTGTGCTTCCTTCAACCGACGCACTCTTAGACGTCGGGCGGAGTTTGCAGAGGAATTTTTTGGGGCTAGTTTTTCGTGTAAGATGCCGTCGGAGACTCCGACTTCTCATTTAGTTAAGAAATGGAAGGACAAGGACCGACACACGCGGGCCGCGGTTTCGGCTGAATCCACGGCCAGGCCTACTGCGAGTGTCTCGGTCTCGGCTGAAACCGAGTCCTTGGTACTTCCAATTACCGAAACCGCTCAACCGACTACCTCGGTCCCGGAGGCCCCGACTGAGTCTGTTATTGAATTTCCAACAGAAACTAGTGTCCTGGAACCTTCCGACACCATTCCTTTAGACAAATCTACACCAGCACGTGGTGCAGCCAGGCCTCCTGCATCCATGTCCATTAAGGCATTCTCCAGGGCTAAAGCTGCTAAACTCTCAAAAGCTTTGCCTCCCAAGGTAATCCCTCAGGGACCCTCTACTGGTTCACAGATTCTAAGCTTAGCAGAGGATCTTATCTCCTTAATTAGGGGCTCTCAACCTCATCTGGACAGGGGCTCTCAACCTCCTCCAGACAAAAGGCCCAGGGTTGAGCCCTCTGATCCCCACTCCTCAGACGAGGCCTCTGATGGCTCTACTCTCTCGGACCACCAGGAGGAGGCTTTTTCGGCCTACAAGGATTCTGATGCAGAGGAATCTGTTCCCTCGGCCTCCCCTCCTGAAGAGTTTTCCTTTGGGGAGACACTACACTCCATGAGAGAGCATTTCCAATGGCAGGGCCAGGAATTCTCTGATTCCAGGAAAAGATTAAGGACCTTTTTACATTTGTCTCAGCATAGGCCTTTAGCTATTCCTCCTGTTTTGAATGTCATTGATGATGTGTACTCTGACTCTAGCACAACCCCTGATTCTCTCCCTCCGGCTCCTGCCAAACCCGATAGGTACTACAGGGTCCCGGACTCGCATCTTTACCTTTACAAGGCCCACTCTGCTGATCCAGAAACTATTTCCCAGGACCCTAAAGGGGTTGCAGCTGCCACTGCTAAAAATCCTCTCCCCTCTGAAAGGGAGTCCAGAGCTTTAGAGAGATGGGGTAAAAAAGTGTATACTTCTGCTACTCTTTCTATGAGGGCATTAAATTGTCAATTTCATATGATACAGTACCAAGAGTATTTGTTAGATGAATTGCATAAAAAACTGTCTTCACCTGACTCCCTAGACCACAAGTCACTTCAGGATCTGGTACATAACTCACAACAGGTTAGCAACCATTTCTTGCAATGTGGTTATGATGCATTGGAAGCTTCATGTAGGTCAGCTATGACTGGCGCAGTCATACGTAGGCATGCTTGGCTGAAGGAACAATCTCTGCCAGACCATGTTAAAGCAAAGCTGCTGGATGCTCCTCTGGAAAAGCAAAAGTTATTTGGCTCCACGGCTCAGGAGGTCCTAAAGAAATTTGAAGAAAGGGCAAAATCCGTACAAACAGTCAAGGATTTTCTCCAAGTACAACCACCAAGATTCAGCAGGAATTGACCTTCCAAGAATTGGTCCTTTCCAGACACAGAGAGGTTTCAGAGAGGCAAGAACAGGCGTGCCAGAGGTAGAGGGCAAGCTAGAGGCTCCTACAGAGGACGTCAATGGCAGCCTCCCAACCAGAGAGGTAATGCAGGACCTTCAACTGCTGCACAAGGACAGGCTCAATGACTTTACTTTGCCACCGCCAACCAGGGCTCAATTAGAAGCACCTTTGGGCGGAAAGCTTTCTTTATTCTCAGAAAATTGGCACAGTATTACAAGGGACAAATGGACACTACAAATAATAGACAAAGGATACAGGTTTCATTTCCACACATTACCAAAAAGAAAGGGCATGCCAGACCTGCCACCGAATCAAAGGGCAGAGGCTTTGAAACAAATTTCCAGCTTAATGCAAATGAAAGCTATAGAAAAGGTTCCTCTCTCAGAACAAGGCCAAGGATTTTATTCCAGACTATTCCTTGTTCCAAGAAAAGAAAAACAATGGAGGCCTATTCTCGACTTGTCCGCACTGAATACTTATCTCATTGTGCCAAAATTCAAAATGCTGACTCTACAGCAGCTCCTTCCCATGCTGGGCAAGGGGTCTTGGCTGGTTACTCTAGACCTCAAGGAGGCATACCTGCATGTCCCTATCAGACAAAGTTGCAGAGGACATCTCAGATTTCTTGCAGGGTCAGAGCATTATCAATTCTCAGCATTGCCCTTTGGCTTGTCTACTGCGCCCAGAGTATTCACGAAATGCCTGGCATCAGTAATTGCACACTGCAGACTTCAGGAGATTCAAATATACCCTTATCTGGACGACTGCCTTGTACAAGCGGACAGCCAACAAACTTTGGTAAAACACTTAAATTATGCCATCCACCTACTTCAGGCCTTGGGATATACAGTCAACTTTCACAAATCAAGACTTGTTCCATCCCAAAGAATAACCTTTCTGGGTGCAGATCTAGATACAACCACCCAAATGGCCTTCCTCCCAGAAGAAAAACAAAATCAACTACCAGATTACTTCAAAAATCTGACAAGACAAACCCAGCTGACTGCAAGGAAAATCCTGCAGGCCCTGGGTTACATGGCTTCTTGCATCCTTCTGATTCCGCAAGCAAGACTACATATGAGGAAACTACAATGGTACCTAAGGAGTTTATGGACTCAGCACAGTCACAGCCTGGAAACTTTGATACCACTCATTCCATGCCTTCAAAAGGAATTTCTGTGGTGGGCTCAAGCAAGCCAGTCAAACAGGGGTCTGCCTTTCAGCAAACCAATAGCCAGCCAAACCATTACAACAGACGCTTCTGGGAGCGCACATGGAGGGCAGATGCATTCAAGGTCTATGGTCACAAAAAGAGCTACACATGCACATAAACCAAAAGGAAATGCTGGCAGTGATACATGCAGTCGAAGCCTTCAAACCCTTTCTGCATCATGGCCATCTGCTAATAAGGACAGACAACACCACGGTTATGTGGTACATAAACAAGCAAGGAGGCACCCATTCCTATCCTCTTTGCAGGCTGGCAATGAATCTATGGGAACTTTCCTTGAAACTCAATATACAGCTACAATCCCAGTTTGTGCCAGGGAAAGACAATATACTGGCGGACAGCTTAAGCAGAAATATCATGGATGCACACGAATGGATGCTGCACCCAGACATCTTTCTGCAGATAACACAATCATGGGGGAGGCCGGACTTAGATCTTTTTGCTTCCCCCCACAATCATCAACTGAAGAAATTCTGTTCAAGGACATACCACCCACAAGCATGAAGTGGACGCCCTCTCTTTCAGCTGGAGAACTCTAACAGTGTATGCATTTCCACCTCTCCCATTAATGACCAAGGTTTTACTGAAGATCAGGACAGAGCAGCCAAAAGTGATTCTGATAGCTCCGGACTGGCCAAGACAGCACTGGTACCCACTGTTAAAGAGCCTGTCATGCACAAAACCATGGCCTCTTCCTCTATGGCCACTTCTACTGACAGCACAATTACAAAACTCTGCATTCCAACCTGAAAACCTTGCAACTAACAGCCTGGAAAATACCTTGACTCCTCCTCAGGACAAGCTATCCCAGAGAGTGAAAGATATTATTATGGAAGCTCGCCGGCCTTCCACAAGAAAGGCATATTCAGCAAAATGGAAAAGATTTCACATTTGGAACACCACAAAGGGTCTAGATGCGACAGTGATGAACATGGCACATATCCTGGAATACTTGGCAGAAATGTTCCACAATGGTCTGTCTTACTCTTCAATTAAAATTCATGCTTCAGCAATTTCAACAGAGTAAAATGCTGATCCACCTGTCTTCTCTCATCCTCTCCTAAGACAGTTTCTAAGAGGAATCAAAAACATCAATCCTCCAAGGAAACCACCTCTACCTACTTGGGACCTTAACTTCGTGTTGGAAAAACTAACACTGCCTCCCTTTGAACCAGCAGCATCTGCAGAACTACAGTTCCTGTCTTGGAAGACTGCTTTCCTTCTGGCCATAACCTCAGCAAGAAGAGTATCTGAGTTACAGGCCCTTATGGCAGTACAGCCATTCCTTATTTTTCATCAGGACAGAGTTTCATTGAGAACCAACCCTATATTTATGCCAAAGGTAGTATCCATGGTTTCATTAAATCAAGCTATTCACTTACCTACCTTCTTTCCAAATCCACAAAACAAAGGGGAGAGACTTCTGCACACCCTGGACATACACAGACAGTTGCGCTACTACTTGGACAGAACTAAAGGTTACAGAAAAACTGACCAGCTGTTGGTAGCATATGCTGCTGGTACACAAGGAAAAGCGATTTCCAAACAGACAATTTCAAAATGGATAGGGAATTGCATTTGTTTTTGTTACTCCTTTCATGGAAAAACTGTGCCAGCTAACATTAGACCTCATTCCACGAGAGCCACAGCCACCTCCACAGCCTTCTTAAGAGGGGTGGCTACCAAGGACATTTTAGAAGCTGCTACATGGAGCTCCGTGCATACATTTGCCAAGCATTACAATTTACCTTTATATTCCAGATCCAGCGCAGGCTTTGCTACGGCAGTCCTGCAGGGCATTTTAGCTACACCATCCTTTACATAGTTCCTCCACCCCCAGATTGGCTATGGTATTCTACCCATATGTGATGACTGCAGATGCATCCTTGAAGGACATAGTACAGTTTTGTACCTACCATAAATGTAGATGTCCGATAGGTATGCATCTGCAGTCAGGTTTACCCTCCCTCCTTCCCCTCTGTGGTATTTCTTGGGTACTTACCCCTCTTATAGCTAGCTGGGGGGATCTATTATGGTGTATTTGTTTTTATATTATTGTGCATGTTTGGATTTTTAAATGCATCTCTCCAAATTTAGCCTTCCTTAGAGGGCACCTGGCATCTGGGGCAAGAAAAACTGAGGAAGATGGCGTCGGCTGATGCTTTTATACCCCAGGCGCTCTGACGTCGGGGAAAGTGCGACATCAGCTGACGCCGGACCCAGACTTTGGAATCCGGCCGACCGAAGGGCTGCCTGAGGCAAGACAACCCATATGTGATGACTGCAGATGCATACCTATCGGACATCTACATTTATGGTAGGTACAAAACTGTACTTTTCAGCACTTCCCTCCCTTTCATACAACTGCAATTTACATTAAAAAGACTTTTCCTTTACAACCCAAGCCTCCCCCCACCTCTACAAACTTAATGAATCTTTTCTGTTTCAAAGGAAGCTCTTTCTTACCCCTAGTAAACCACTTCCCATAACCACCAAACTCACCTCATTAGGTTCCAATATTTTACACCTTTGACCCATTAGAAAATAAATACCTATCCATACTCTACTCAGAGTGGATCACCCTCCTCCTCCGTTTTGGAGGCATACACCCTAACCCAGGGCCTTCATACAACTCCACCTCTAAACCACATTCACATAGCTCTCTCCTCCACCGCAAAGCTCTTCTCCTTGCCACACTTAATGCCAGGAGCCTTTGTAATAAAATACCTTCCTTTCACGCCTGGATCTCTCATAATAAACTTGATATTGTCCCTATCACAGAAACCTGGCTAAAACCACACATAAAAGATACCGAAATTATGGCATGTAACTATAAACTTATAAGAAGTGACAGATCTCAAAAGAAAGGTGGAGGAGTAGCCTTACTCTTCTCCTCAACAGTAACACCGTATACTAAACTCATACCCTCATTTGACACTGCCAAGCTAACCCTCACCCTTCTCAAAGTAAATAACAATGAAACTTTATGCATTGCCTCCCTGTATATTCCTCCTGGTAACAATATCCCTATACTGGAAGATATTCTTGTCTGGTTCACTTCTAACATAAATAGTCAGACTGTATTCCTAGGCGATGTCAACATAAACTGGTCTTCCATTGACTCGTCTACCCCTTCTCAAAGCATCAACCTATATCAATTCACACAGCTAATCAAAACCCCTACTAGACCAAATAAAGATTAAACCACAGGTAGCATCCTTGACTGGATACTAGTCTCCCACCCAAACAGAGTTTCTGATAGTGGTACTCTCGCAGACTCCCTTAGTGACCATCTCCCTGCCTACATATGCCATTCCCCCTCCACCATCCTCTTTCAACACACACACATTACCACCCGCAACATTCAACCCCCTAATTTTCTCTAATACCTTAAAACAGATAGACTGGAACCCTCTAAAGTCCCTCCCTTTAGATGCCGCAGTCTGACATTTCAATAGAATTTTCACTGATATACTTAACTACTTCGCCCCCAGTAGAACCAAACGACTCGGATCCAAAACAGCCCCTTGGCTAACTAAAGACACAAAACTACTTATGCATCACCGTGATAAAATCTGGAAATACTACCAAAAATGCAAAACTCCCAACTCTCTTTCCGAATACAAGCAACTGTGAAATCAAGTAAAAAAACAAATAGCCACTGACCGCAAATCCTACTACTTTAAACTTCAAAGTAATCATAAAACCAACCCCAGAAAACTTTGGAATAGGATTTCATCAATATTATCCCCAGGCAAAAAGAGAGAACCCTTACCCTGACCCAGACACACCAGACCTCCACCTAGCTACCCAATTTAACTCTTTTTTTTCATTGATTCCATAGGCAAACTCACCTCCTCTTTCCCTAACAACATTCCCCCCAACTTAACTGATAACAAAAACTTAACATCCATGAACCCCAAGTCCTCCCCTTCTACTCTCAAATCCATTCCTACCCACACTATGAAAAAGCTCCTACAAAAGTTAAAACCTTGCTCTAATGCCCCAGATGACATTCCATCCAAATTTCTCCAACTAGCTGCTGAGGGCATAGCCCTTCCAATCAGCATCCTAATCAGTCGCTCCATTCAGGAGTCCTATGTACCATACCTCTGGAAAAAAGCCTTCATCATCCACCTCCATAAAGGAGGTACAAACTGTTCAATCTCCAACTTTTGCCCTATTACTATCCTATCCCCTATCTCTAAGATACTCGAAAAATGTATTCACCTCCACCTATTACCCTACCTATTGGACATCCAGCTTTTAACTCCTACCCAGCACGGGTTTATACCAGGACATAGCACCACCACTGCCCTTCTTTCCTTCCTCGCAATCATTAACTGTGCTCATGACTCTGGGAACATAGTTTCTAAGCTCCTCCTCGACTTATCTAAAGCTTTCGACACCGTCTCTCATGTGCTTCTACTTTCTAATCTCTCCCATCTTAATCTCTCCTCTTCGTCTATCAAATGGTTCTCCAGCTATCTCTCAGCCAGGGAACAAGCTGTAAAGTGGAACTACTGCACTTCCTCTTTCCTTCACACCCCAACAGGTGTACCCCAAGGCTCTATTTTAGGTCCTTTACTATTTAACATTTTCATCAGTGATTTTCACCAAAAGATCCCCATGCTAAACTGGTGCAATACGCAGACAACTCCTATCATCTGCTCAGCCAGAACTCATCCTTTACTAATAAACCTTACGCAAGAAGCTAATCACCTAGCCCTAAATACCTCTAAATCTAAAATAATGATCTTTACCCCTTCTAGACATACTGCTGCTGACAAAGCATCCTTCTCTATACTTGGCCTAAATAAAACCACTATTAAAATAGTTCCCCATAAAAAACTTCTGGGCGTTCTTATCGATGACCAGCTCAAATTTGATATCCACTTACAAACCAATATTAAAAAGACTCATCAAAAACTTGGTATGCTTTACCGACACAGGCGCTACCTTTCTCTGTCTTATAGAAAACTCCTATCTACCACCTACCCTCCCTTTTGTATGGAGCTCCGCTAATCTCTAACCTCCAGTCATCCCTAAAATTTAAACTTTCCTCATGTTATAACAAAATGTCAGTTTGCCACAGGATCCAAATCCTCTACTCATCATTGCCACTCCCTACATGCTCAAAATTTGTTGGAACTCCCTAGCTACCTAAATTTCATTCATCTACCTACAGCACACAAGCTAATTTTCAAACCTTCTAACTGTCCATCACTCTCCTCTTCCCTAAAACTTCACCAGTCACATAGAACACAAATCAGAACCTTTTAGAAGTTTACAAGCCTTTACACCCACCTTGGTAACTTCTATTATCATTCTCCCTTGCCAGATTATGGAACTCTCTTCCCACTTACCTTAGAACTACCCCTAACCTACCATCCTTTAAAACCCTACTCCACTCTCACCTCTACTCCCTCTGGGAGTGCTCCTGTACCCATCCTACCTGATTCCTGATACCGATCCCTATTCTATTCTATTCTACTCTAATCTCTGCCAGTGCTTCAGTTCATCTATCTAAAATTCCTTTGCCTAAATACATGTAGTGTATTAAATGAACATAAATTTATTGTTTTTGCTAATATCTTATAAGTGATCAACTCGGCTCATATATTTCAAAATATGTAAAATCTCGCCTTGCTGTATATTGAATGTTAAACTGTTCTCATATGCTGTACTAATAAATTGTATATTGTATATTGTCTTTCTGTCTGAAGCTTTTCTCCTTGGGCCTCCATTGAAAACGGGCTACCTTTGCCCAATGGACTTTCCCGGTTAGCAAACTAAAATAAATAAATAAATAAATAAATTAAGGAGGCCAGAAGACCTAGCACTAGAAAATCATGCTCCGCTAAATGGAAAAGATTTACTGTCTGGTGCCAGGGCAAGGGGGTCTACAGCACCCATGCTACTCTGCCATTGGTTCTGGACTACCTGTCAGAGCTCCTAGAAAAGGGAATGTCCAACTCCTCTATAAAGACACATGCCTCTGTTTTCTCAGCCTTTGTCCAGGCGGATCACCCCATATTTTCTCAACACTTGTTAAAACAGTTCCTTAGGGGTATAGCACACATCAGACAACCTAGAAGGACACCAGCCCCAGCGTGGGATCTTAACTTTGTCCTGGAAAAATTGACTTTACCTCCCTTCAAGCCAGCTGCTTTAGCTGACCTAAAATACCTTTCTTGGGAAAACTGCCTTCTTGCTGGCTATCGCCTCAGCTAGGAGAGTTTCTGAACTGTAGGCCCTGATGGCCACTGAGCCTTTCATTATTTTCCATGCTGACAGAGTGTCTCTTAAAATCAGCCCCCTCCTTTATGCATAAAGTGGTGTCTGTTACCCTCAACCAAGCCATCCACCTCCCTACCTTCTTTCCCAACCCACAAAATAAAGGATAAAGAATTTTGCATATACTAGATGTGCACAGACAGTTGAGCTATTACTTGGCTAGGGCCAAGTCAGTCAGGAAGTCTGACCAGTTACTGGTTTCTTTCACCTGTGGGGCAGAGGGGAAACCCATTTCCAAATAGACCTTTTCTAAATGGATCTCTTATTGCATCCATTTCTGCTATTCCTTTCATGGAAAGAGTCCTCCCAAAACAATCAGACCACATTCCACTATGGCAGCCTCTACTTCCACTGCCTTCCTGAGAGGGGTCACAACCAAGGATATTTTGGAAGCAGCTACCTGGACATCCATCCAGACTTTCACCAGGCACTACCAACTGGCTACCTTCTCCAAGACCAGGGCAGCCTTTGCATCTGCAGTCCTGCGGAGCATGCTGGCTTCTCCTTAATATAGTGTTTGCTTTAAACCCCTCCCGTCCTTCCTCTACCCATTTTCTCAGCTTTGGGAATCCTCCCATAGGTGATGACTACAGCAGTGAAACACGAAGAACATAGTACAGTTGTGTACACTTACCATAAATGTAGATGTTCGAGGGTATTCACTGTTGCAGTCCAGTTTCCCTCCCACCTTCCCACTTTTTCATTGTTATTTTATTTTTATTTCTTTGACTTAAGGGCTGATACCTTTGAGGGTAAGGAAAACTGATGTAATGATGTTGGCTAACCTCTTTTTATAGCCCTGATGACCTGACATCAGCCTTAGTCTCCAGACAGCCGACACAGGAGGGAAGGCCTTTACTCTGGTGTTCGGGCTGGCTGAGGGCTACCCAGCAGGGAAAACCCGCAAGTGATGACTGCAACAGTGAATACACTCAAACATCTACATTTATGGTAAGTGTACATAACTATATTTTAGGCAGTTCTTGGCATTTATTTTTAGTCCGTCTCTGGCACCACTTGTTTGTATAAGCCCCTCCTGGAGAACATTTATGTCTGTGGGTGATTCAGTGATAGTTCCTTATTTGCAATCCTCTGCAAATTTAGTCAGCCAGAGACCACTGACATTGGCCTTGATTTCATAGAAGTAAACTTCAAAAAGGAGCGGCCTCAGGACAGATCCTTGAGGGACTCCACTTGTGACTGGCCTTTTTGTGGAGGGGGATTTCATCAATTCTGACTTCCTGGGTCTTGTATGTGAGCCAGCTGGCTGTCCACTGGGTAACATAAGAGTTTGTACCTAACCTCTTAAGTTTGTCTGCAGTACCCAAGAGGGGGATTCCGTCAAATGTCTTGGCCAGTTCAGGGTATGCAATGTGAACCATTTTGCTGTCGTCCATTCCTTTGGTAACCTTCTCACAGAAGTCCAGCAGGTTGAGTATGCATGACCTGCCCTTGATGAAACCAGATTGGGTTAGGTCCAGTTTTTGGAGTTTTCCTGTATCATTATTGATCATTTCCATGGTAATTCTTTCCAAGGCTTTGCATATGAGATCACTGAGACTTATGGGTCTATAATTTCGTTGGTCTGTAGATGGCCCACCTTTTTGCAGCGGGATGACTTACCATTCTCCATTCATGACGCATGAAGCCTTTTTGCAGGCTACGGTTAAATAGTACTTTCAGAGGGCCTGATAGATCATGTTTTGTGTTATTTAGAAGGCATTCTGGGGTATTGTCAGGGCCCATTGATCCAGTAATCTTGGCCTTGGAGAGCGCATTAAGGACCTGTTACCTAGTGATATCAGGTGGAGTTTTATTTGATGGAGTTTTATTTGATCCAAGTGCAACTATCACTAGGTAAGACTGCAATCCAAATTGTAGCTTGCTACAGATCTCCCACCATACCCCAAGATTCTCACTACACCTTTTTAAACATACTGGAAAATATTAAGATAGAACCAAACACCCCAATACTGGGTGATTTTAACTACCCTGCCATTAACTTGGAAAACTACTCATGTCCCAACACCTTTGCGCAACGGTTCTTGGAATTCATAAATTCCAACGCCCTGGATCAACTAATCCATAGTCCCACCAGGGGCTCCAATATCCTAGACCTGGTCATTACCAACATGGCAAATCAGTGCTCCATACCTATGGTAACCCCCTCGTTAGTCAGGTCTGACCATAAGCTAATCACCCTTAGCATCCACATCCCACCCCCACCCCACAGTAAAGAAACCACCATAAAAAACTTCTCCAAAGCCAACTTCATGCTACTCAAGTCAGAAGTGACAAACTTCATGACACCCATGCAGACGGGAACTGAAAGTTCAACTGCTGAATCCTACACTAAGGCACTGTACGAGCACATCCACTCATGCATGAATCGTGCCATCCCAAATAGAACCAAAATGCTCTCATCCAAAAAAAGGAAGCCAATCTGGTGGCCCCTGCCATAAACAAACTTTACAACAAAAGGAAGAAACTTTTGCAGAAAAGAGGAAAATCCCAGGATGCAAAAGCTCCCTTACTAGCCTCAGTAAGAAACTGAGATGCCTCATAAAATCCTCCAAAGCTAGTTATGAAAATAAAATTGCCAACGATTCCAAAGACAACCACAAAGCATTCTATAACTATGTCAAGAATCTAAATGGCAATGCTCAGATCTGCTCTGAGCTAAAACAGAATGGCAATAAATATACTGATCCAAAGGATATTGCCAATATCCTGGCAGATTGATTCAGTGCCAACTTCACCCCTCTCACCCCCTAAATGGCCCATCTCAATACCGGAAGATTGCCAAATTCCAGTAATAACGGCCACACAGGTACAAAACGCACTCTCTAAAGCCAAGAATACAGCATCCATGGGACCAGATGACATCCGGCTGTGTACTACATGAACTACAATATGAACTGGCACCTCACCTAAGTGTCATGTTTAATCATAGCCTCACCTCAGGTTTCGTGCCCACTGAGTGGCGCAGAGCTACAGTTATCCCAATCCACAAGGGGGGATCCACCTTGGATCCCGGAAACTACCGTCCCATCAGTCTGACAAGTCTTATCTGCAAGGCCATGGAGCGTATTATCATGGAACTTATAAACAAAGACATTGGCAACCTTCAAACACTGGACCCCACCCAGTTTGGGTTTGTGAAGGGCCGATCTTGTCTCCTGAACCTGATTGACGACTTTGAATCAGTCTCCAGAGCCATGGACAAGGGTAAGGTGGTCCACACAGCCTATCTAGACCTTGCCAAGGCCTTTGACACCATCCCCCACTCTGGAATCATAGATAAACTTACTAAGTTGGGTATTAATCCCTATGTCACCCAATGGGTTGCTAAATGGCTTACTGATAGAACCCACACTGTAAAAGTAGCCGACTCCAAATCCAGCTCCAGACAAGTGACAAGTGGATTACCTCAGGGTTCAGTCCTGGGGCCGCTCTTGTTTGGCATCTACTTCTCTGAAGTACAGGTCAATACTAAGGGACTCTGGGTAACAAAGTTTGCAGATGACTGCAAACTGGGAGCCATTATTGAATCCCCAAATGATGTGGATACTCTACAAAAGGGCCTTACAGAAACAGATGCTTGGTGCCAGAGCCATGGGCTCAAGCTCAATGCCAATAAATTTATTGTTATCCCCTTTGGGAAAAAACATGTATCCATGAATTACCATATAGGTGGCAGTACACTAAACACAGAAAGTGTGATAAGAGACTTAGGGACACAGGTGGACAGTGGTCTCACCTTCAATAACCACATCGCCACAACAGTCAGGAAATCCTTTGTGGCACACCTCATCACGAAGGGCTTTTCATCCAGAAAAAAGGAGGTCATTGTCCCACTGTACTCATCCCTCATTAGACCCATTATAGAATACAACGCCCCATTTGGTATGTACCTCTCAAGACATCTGCAACAACTGGAAAGGCCTCAGAAATACCTCACTAAAAGAATCACAGGCCTAAAGCAGATGCCCTACGCTGACCGCCTTTAAAAACTCCAGCTTTACTCTGTCGCATATAGTCTACTCAGAGGCGATCTCTGCTTAACATACAAGGCCATGTCAAACCCAGAGCTGTTGGACATGCTACACTTAAAGAAATCCCAATCCCTCAGAGCAACACGCTCCAGGGATCTAAACCTTGTCTTCACAATAAACAAAACATGCTGGAGGGATAGGTTCCTGACCCAGAGACTCCCCAGACTCTGGAATAGATTGCCCATACATGTCAAGCAGAGTGCCTCTTTGGACCTCTTCAAGAGGAACCTTAACATTTGGATGGGGGAAAGGAAATTTACCCCAGGGATCACGTCAGTCGCCCTGCTAGACAGGGGTCCAGGAAAGTAAATAATGTGGGAAGAAATAGCCAGGGAATTGTTATGGCTAGGCTTGTATAGGCCCTAGGGCTGATAGCCTAGTACCAACCTATGAACCTATGGTATTTCCTGAAGGAAGGCTGATGGAGAGAGAGGTGTAAAATAGGGTTGAATTTGTCGGCCAGTAGATTGCCACACCTTCTGGTTCAGTATAGGTGGCTTCATTTACAAAGAGCTTTGCACACAGTTTTGTATTACCTTTGAGGTTGTGGACATGACTAAAGAATGCCTTGTGGTTGTCCCTGGCCTGGAAGGCCAAATTTACTTCAAATTTGGCTTTGGAAGACTTTATTTGTCCTCTGAGTTTTGTTTAGAGTTCTTTTATCCTGCTGGGTGCTGCACCACCTATTTTTGCCATGATTTTCTTCCTTCTGTTCTGCAGCCTATTGATGTTGATTCCACCACGGTGTCTTGTTTTTTTGTCTTAGTTCTGTATTTCCTGGTAGGTACAGCTGCCTCTATGCAGCTGTTAGCAGGCTTGTATAGGTGTCTGTGAAGAATTCTGCATAGGCAGCAGTGTTCTCAGGGTGTATGGGGGCTCGGAATTTTGCCAGGTTAGCACTTAATAGTAGAAAGTTAGCCTCAGAGTAGTTTCTGAATATTTTAGGGTTAGCTGGTATTCCAGCTTTTGTTTTTTTTACTTCAGAGGAGACCATTTTGAGGTCTGACCTTACCGGAGAAGATATTACACTAGGGGATTTGCATCATTCTCTCATTTTGGTGAGAACCTTATCCAGTATGGTACATTTGTTTTAGTATACGTTTCCCAGTTAATAGTGGGGTAATTAGCCGCCCATGAATATGGTATTGAGTTGGATGGTAAGTGTTTCCAATAAGTTTAAATACATGGTATTTAAACTTGGGGTGGGACCTATAGCTTGCAAGAAAGTGGTATTGGATTTTTGCCTATGCTGATTTGAACTTGGAGAAGCTCAAGTGCATTGTCCTATTTGACCGGCCTTCAGGTATATTTATTTTTGATGTAAATCGAGACACCTCCACCTTTTAGTCCAGTGGTCTGAATGTGCTGACATTATAACCTTGCACTGTTGGTGTGAGCTCCGTGGCTTTAAACCTTGTCTCAGTGACTGCACAGATGTCAGTCTTCCCTTGGGTGAAGAGAGCTTCTAGGAAGTGAAGTTTTTTGCTTAGACATCTAGCATTAAGCAGTAACACCTTTAGGTCTTCTTGGTTTTGATTTGATGTGTCGGAAGTACTTTCAGTTTGGCATTGCCTAAAAAAGGCACTATGGGGAGGGCAGGTGTTTTAGCCAATATTCAAAAGCCTGGATGGGAGAGGTGTAGACCATCCCTGGCAAAACAGCATGGTCTGTTGACCATTTCCTTCCATGCTGACAAATATTGCACCCCCTTAGAAGGTAAGCCAACTTCTAGTCATTTTTTGTTCATATTGTGACATTGTCCTTTGATAAGGTAAAATGCTGCTCAATGGTAGGCTTATACCAGCCTGGGACACATGTCAAGAGCTGCACAATATCTCTCTTCATATAGTCGAGTAAGTTACCTTTCAAGTCATTTACTCTTGCATGGGCTATGATGGAGTCATACTGGTAGTTTTGGTCCCGTGACCCGAGTGCATGCGTAATGTGGTGGATCCTGGCCCCCTGATAAGCAACTGACCGTGACTTTCTCGTTACTCAGCCTCTTGAGAGAGACATCAGTGTGTCTCACAGTGGAATCTCCAATTACTATAATGTTGGATTCTGTGGTGGCTTGCCTTACGGACTTAGAAGTAGAGGCTCCATGAGATATGGTTGTAGGTGTTGTATTGAAAGACTGTATTCAGGGTTGCTGAGGGTGTTGTGTGTACTTCATCTTGGAGGTCTTTATGATTTACATAGGTTATATTTAAGTGTCTTAGTATATGTGGGTCTATATGTATTTGTGTACTACTGACAATCTTTACTGACATTAGGAGTGTTTTTATGTGAGAGCTTTGCCACTAGTGATATTGTGTAAGTACATATCTCACATACCATATCAGTTTGTTTGAGAATTAAGTGGTTGTCTGTAAACGAGGCAATTTCTGCATTGCCTTAGGATGCCCATATCCACCAAGCTGTTAAGGGGGATGGTGGGAAAGTTGATATCTGTGGCAACAGACCCTTTTTTATTGATTAGGCAATTGGAGTGTGAATGTAAAGTAATATCAGGAGTATCTGGTTTGCATCTCTGGGGGTAGTGCTTATCACGGCAAACTAGTTGTCCTGTGTGCAACTAGGTATTGCTGAAATTTCAGTGGTCCTTTTCCAGGAAAAATGCCAGCTCAAGGGGTCTGTGGCTGTACAAAGCACGGCCACACACTGGAGGGGAAACTAATAAGTTGACCCTGCCAATTTATGGATAAAGTAGGCAGATGTTCTGAAGGTAGAAGCAAATCTAGCAGTGCTTACTGAAAAGAAAGAATTAGCTTATCAAGAATGCTGAAAAGAGGGGAGTCACCTGAATGGCTATTGCCTGACTACTACTACACTCTGTTAGGATACAATGCTCCTTTGCTTCTTCGCTAGGCAGAATAGTAGCACTAATCTCAAGATGAGAAAAGGGCCACAGCCTGCTTGGTGATCCACAGACTTGTCCCAGATGATGTAAGGGTTGTAGCCTTTTCTTGGTAGTTGCCTCGAATAACAGCCTTACCAATCAGGTTGTACAGGTCAAGGCAAGAGGGGAGTTAATGGTGGATGCATTGCATCTGCCGTGACAGGGAGGAGTTCTGTGTCTTTTCCATGATTTCCTTTTGACTTCACAATTCCTCATAAATTGAGAGAACGAACAAGAGATTGCTAAGCAAACTTTTTCAAAGTAGATTTCCAACTTCACTCTCTCTTGCCATGTTGCATTTGACTATTCATTGGAAATGTCATCATGCTAGTCCCAATTTGTGGTTACTTTCAGCACCCGCTTCAAAAATGTTTCCATTCAGGGTATTTCTGTATCAGGTCACTTGGTCATAATTTTAAAACCAAATATTTACTTGTGCATTGGCTCCAGGAGACAACCCTGCCAGTGGGGATGCACAAGCCAGTACATTTCTTTGTGCCTGTCCCAAGCCCAGATAAATGGGGAGGGTTGCGTCGGGAAGGGCATCCGGTGTAAAATTTTGCCAAATTATACATGTGGACAACAGTACAGATACACATACCGGATCGGTCAATGCCCGGGTTAACAATGACCGCCACCAGTACTGTTGGCCAACAGGGTGCTGGCGGTAATTGGGCTACTGTTGGCTGAAGGAGGAGAAGAGGGGGAAGGCATGCCTGAAGGCAGGTAAAGGCTAGGACTGTGATAGTGAGGGTCGGAACTTTGAATGTTGGCAGTATGACTGGTATAGGGAGAGAGCTGATATGATGGACTGAAGGAAGGTTGGTATATTGTGCGTGCAAGAGACCAGATGGAAGGGGAGCAAGGCTAGGTGCATCGGAGGTGGGTTGAAATTGTTTTATCATGGTGTGGATGGCAGGAGAAATGGCATAGGGGTTATCCTGAAGGAACAGTATGCTAAGAGTGTTTTGAAGGTGAAAAGAGTGTCGGATAGAGTGATGTTTATGAAGCTGGAAGTTGATGGTGTAATGATGAATGTTGTTAGTGCATATGCTCCACAAGTTGGGTGTGCGATGGATGAGAAAGAAAAATTTTGGAGTGAGTTGGATGAAGTGGTGATGATTGTACCCAAGGGTGAGAGACTGGTGATTGGAGCAGATTTCAGTGGGCATGTTGAAGGGAACAGAGGAGATGAAGATGTGATGTGTAGGTATGGTGTTAAGCAAAGGAATGCAGAAGGTCAGATGGTAGTGGATTTTGTGAAAAGGATGGACATGGCTGTGGTGAATACGGTGGATTATATCTTATGTAGAAGGGCCAGTCTGAAGGAGATTGGAGAGTGTAAAGTGGTGGCAGGGGAAAGTGTAGTTAGGCAGCATAGGATGGTGGTTTGTAGGATGACATTGGTGATCAAGAAGAGGAGGATGAGTGTGAGGGCAGCACCAGGGATCAAATGGTGGAAATTGAAAAAGGGTAATTGTGAGGTGGAGTTCAGGGAAGAGTTAAGACAGACACTGGGTGGCAGTGAAGAGTTACCGAATAGCTGGGTAACTACAGCAGAGCTAGTAAGAGAGATGGCTAGAAAGGTGCTTGGTGTGACATCTGGAAAGAGGAAGGAGGACAAGGAGACCTGGTGGTGGAATGAAAAGTGCAGAAGAGTATACAGAGAAAGTGGTTGCTGAAGAAGTGGGATTGTCAGAGAGATGAAGACAGTAGACAAGAGTATAAGGAGATGAGGTGCATGGCAAAGAGAGAGGTGGCGAAGGCTAAGGATAAGGCGTATGAAGAGTTGCATGAAAGGTTGGACACTGAGGAGGGAGAAAAGGACCTGCACCGATTGGCTAGACAGAGGGACAGAGCTAGTAAAGATGTGCAGCAGGTAAGGGTGATAAAGGATAATGAGGGAAATGTACTCACAAGCGAGGAGAGTGTGTTGAGCAGATGGAGAGAGTACTTCGAGGGGCTGATGAATGAATAGAATGAGAGGGAGAGAAGGTTGGATGATGTGCGGATAGTGAATCTTGAAGTGCAGTGGATTAGCAAGGAGGAAGTAAGGATAGCTATGAAGAGGATGAAGAATGGAAAGGCTGTTGGTCCAGATGACATACCTGTGGAAGCATGGAGGTGTTTAGGTGAAATGGCAGTGGAGTTTTTAACTAGATTGTTTAATGAAATCTTGGAAAGTGAGAGGATGCCTGAGGAATGGATAAGTGTTTCGGTACCGACTTTTAAGAATAAGGGTGATGTGCAGAGCTGTAGTAACTATAGAGGTATTAAATTGATCAGTCACAGCATTAAGTTATGGGAAAGAGTAGTGGAAGCTAGGTTAAGAAGGGAGGTGATGATTAGTGACCAGCAGTACGGTTTAATGCCAGGAAAGAGTACTACAGATGTGATGTTTGTTCTGAGAGTGGTGATGGAGAAGTACAGAGAAGGTCAGAAGGAGTTGCATTGTGTCTTTGTGGACTTAGAGAAAGCATATGACAGGGTGCCTAGAGAGGAGTTGTGGTATTGTATGAGGAAGTCGGGAGTGTCAGAGAAGTGTGTAAGAGTGGTACAGGATATGTACGAGGGTAGTGTGACAGCGGTGAGGTCTGCGGTGGGAGTGACGGATGCGTTTAAGGTGGAGGTGGGATTACATCAAGGATCAGCTGTGAGCCCTTTCTTATTTGCAATGATGATGGACAGGTTGACAGATGAGATCAGACAGGAGTCCCCATGGACTATGATTGCAGATGACGTGATCTGTAGTGAGAGTAGGGAACAGGTGGAGGAGACCCTGGAGAGGTGGAGATATGCTCTAGAGAGAAGAGGAATTGAAGGTCAGCAGGACTAAGACAGAATATGTGTGTGTGAATGAGAGAGAGGATAGAGGAATGGTGAGGATGCAGGGAGTAGAGGTGGCGAAGGTGGATGAGTTTAAATACTTGGGATCAGCAATTCAGAGTAATGGTGAGTGTGGAAGAGAGGTGAAGAAGGGAGTACAGGCAGGATGGAGTGGGTGGAGAAGTGTGTCAGGAGTGATTTGTGACAGACGAGTACCAGTAAGAGTGAAAGGGAAGGACTACAAGAGGGTAGTGAGACCAGCTATGTTATATGGGTTGGAGACAGTGGCACTGACAAAAAGGCAAGAGTCAGAGCTTGACGTGGCAGAGTTGAGGATGTTAAGATTTGCACTGGGTGTGATGAGGATGGACAGGATTAGGAATAAATATATTAGAGAGTCAGCCCAGGTTGGAAGGTTTGGAGACAAAGCCAGAGAGGCAAGATTACATGTGCTGAGGAGGGATGCAGAGTATATGGGAAAAAGATGCTAAGGATGAAGCTGTCAGGTAACAGGAAAAGAGGAAGGCCTAAGATAAGGTTTATGGATGTGGTGACAGAGGACATGCAGTTGGTTGGTGTGACAGAGCAAGATGCAGAGAACAGGAAGAAATGGAAACAGTTGATCCGCTGTGGCAACCCCTAACGGGAGCAGCCGAAAGAAGAAGATTGGCTCCAGGCGACAGACCGTCTTTGGCACGTCATTGTTTTAAAAGTTAGCCTAATTAGCCCGTGCATATGCCTTTTTTCCAGCTACTTAGGAAAGCTTAAATGGTATTATGCAAATTCTTTAAAATGATTACATGAGACAGAAGGCCTTCTAAGTGAGAGACACAGCAGATCTGACTGTGGAAATCTGTTGTATTGAGTAAATCAGTTTTCACTTTTGTATTCCCATATTCCCAACCCAAAAAGCTTCCCCCCCTCTGTTCCCATGCTGAGAGGCATGCATACCTTGGCAATCATACATCAGCCTGGGAGGTTGTGTGTAGCCATTGCACTCTTAATTTCTTTTCTTCTACTTGCATAGTTCAGATCTCAGTCATGGCATTTATTAGAAAAATGTATGCATTTACTGCATAAGAAGATTAAACTTTCCTTCATAACCACTGTTGCTGTAGCCTTAGCTGTATGGGGTTGCATCTGCCTTGGGCTCCTACAACATGTGCCTAGGCTTCTTGCATAAGCTCCAAGTGGAGAAAACCAGCAGCAGAAATGTCTGAAGCTTCAGTATGTCCTTGCTGCCCTCAGAGACTGCTACTCTTGCGAGTTTCAGAAGATTGACGGTCAACATGCAGTCTTTGATTGCTGAGCAGATAAGTTCCCCTGGGGAAAACCTGCCACAATGTTTATATTTCTTTTCAACTAAAATGTGATGCTTTCATTGAGAAACTACATATTTTATTAAGTTTATTTTGTTTTAGGGCATTGTCTCGAGACTGGCAGGTCTGACAGAATGTTTGCATTCTACATTTAACTTTTACTATTTGTGCTTATATTAAGTACCTTTAGTGGAGAAACTTGTTAATTTTGGGCAATTTTCTTTGTTTTATTGTGTGTCGTATATTTTGCTTGTGCACACTATTTTTGACAACTTAACAGTCATTGACTTGGTCTGCCTGCACTGACCAGGAATTAGACTGTGTTTTCATCAGAACTATGGTACAGCATACCAGTTTGTGGTTCTGCCATCCTCTGGACCCAGAAATAAGAAAATTTACAAGGAGCATTATGGGCTTGGCGTTTTCCTCAGCTGTGGGTGAGTGGCTCTGCTGTGGCCTTTACTGGTTCCTCAGACCATTCACTTTTTCTGTGGGTCCCTTTAGTGTAACCTGTTCTGCCATCATTGACCAGATATCACCCATGTCCTCTGCTGTTGTTCAGGTGCCCTTGCTTGGGCATGGGAGAGCCAGTCTTGCTAGTCTTAGAGGAGGGAATGCATCCTTGCTTAGCTGGGCTAAGAGACCTTGTCCCTGAGCTGAACTTCTGCCCCATGGGTCAGCCACCTTATAGAGATGTCCCTAGAAGAAAAGGGAAAGTTAATCTTTTATCTTTTTCAGACTGTTTTTCTGCAGATAAGAGAGAGTTTTTGGCTAGTTTCAAGGTTTGTTGGAGGCAGTTAAACCTCTGAAAGGTGACTGACAATTGCTGTGGAAAAACAAGACTAATGTTAAGTTGTCAATCTCGCCTTCATTCTTGCTGGATGGGTTCGGAGCCGATCCTCGGCTCCGACTCGGCACTTGCTTTAGCTCGAGAACTCCTTTTACCAGCTCGAGGCAACCCTATATCCCATGATGCAAGGCGGAACTACCTCAGATCTCGTTTGCCGCTTAGCGAAAGAGGTCTCCTTTGCCAGCTGAGGTAAGTTTTTTCTTGTAAAATAAGAAAAAGTGTAGTTAGGGGTTTAATTTTCCCTTTTAGTGTCAGTTTAGTCTGTAGTTAGTTACAGCCCACCCTATTCCCTTGTTTTTAGACCTTTTATAATTCTTTATCTAAAGTTTTTTAGTCAGGCCTAATTCCCCATTGGTTATTCCCTTCCTGTGTGTTTGTGTAAGGGATTAATTTGTGTGTTTGTTGGGATTGTTTGTGTTTCCATCCTCCTAGGATGTCAAAAGAAGGCAAGGTCTCAGGCTTCAAGAAGTGTGACCAGTGCTGTCAGAAAATGTCTCTGACAGACGGTCACACTTCTTGTGTTTATTGCCTGGGGCCTTTGCACCTGCAGGACTCCTGTGCTTTATGTCATGCTTTTAGCCAGAGAGTCCTGCAGGAAAGGAGGAATAAACTCATCCTCCGAGGCTTACTTAAGCCAGAAGGTTCTCCTCCTAAATTAGGGTCAGGAAAACCTCCTAAACCACCGAAGGCTCAGGCTACAGTGTCCAAGCCTCCTTCGGTGGCTCCGGCTCCGTCGGAGCCGATACATTTTCTTTGAAAGTAGTGGGTTCGGCGCCGGCTGGCTCCGACACCCTGACTACTGTGGCCTTGTCGGCTCCGGCTGGAGCCGACACTTTATCCAGCATCGGAGCCGAGATATCCTCGGCTCCATCTGGGGTTCAAGGGACTTCGGCTCCGATGGCTTCGACCCGTAAGAGATCCCGGTCCCCTTCTATACTGAGTATCCACTCGGCTCCGGGGTCTCCTCTTTTGTCAGAGCGGAGCCATCGGAGCCGATCTTCGAGATCTTCCAGGCTGTCTGACCACGATTTAGAGAGGGTGGTAAGCAGGCTGTTGAAGTCTCAGGCACTGGCCCAAATGCTCCATAGCCCATCTCAACAGACTTCGGCTATAGCCCCAATCCTTGAACTTCCTCCTCCGACTCCACACCGCAGTTCGGAGCCGGAGCTTCTCGGGACAGCGACTGTTTCGATGCCGGAGCCGATACATCCTTCGGCTCCGATCTCCTCCTTGAGACCTTCCTTGGAGGGATCCAGTCGTCGGGTTTCCACTGTCGGCTCCGAGGGGGCTAGTGGCATCGGACCCTTGTCCGACCCCGCTCTCCCTCTCGGGGCTTCGGCCTTGGTAAGCTCGGCGCCGACATCGGCCTCGGAGCCTTCTCTCTCTTTGGAGCCGACCATTCCTGTTTCTTCGGAGCGGGTGTGTTCTGGCCTCCCGGGGAGAGGAGCCTTTGAGGTGATGAGGAGTGTCCTGGCCTCTGAGCCTGGTCAACGGTCCATCCCTCTAGCTCCTCCCTCTTCAGTGCCTGCAGATGCCTCTTGCCAGCCTCTTGCTCACAGGCCCAGGGATCCATCGCCCCAGGTTTCCCCACTGGGAATTTCCTCCTCTTCCGAGGTTTCTCCTGATCCTGCAGGGGAACCTCCTCGGAAGAGGACGTAAGAGGAAACACACAGACTCCCCTGAGTCTACTACATCTGATACCGACTTGGATGAGTCGGAGGGTTCCCCACGGTCCCCCTCTGAGGATGTCTCCTTTTCAGACATCCTTGAGCTCCTCAAACAGAGGGGAATTGGCCCTCCATTGACCCCTCCGAGGATGAGTCGGTATACCTGGAGGCTTTGGATCCCGACCCTCCACCTCCTGGGTGTCTCCGCCTTCGACCCACTTATGCAGGTAGTGGCTCGTAAAGGCGTGGCTCCAGATTCTGTGGAACCTGTCCCCAGAAGACCATCCAAATTCATCACGGCCCCTTCGGACAAACAGTTCCTTTCCAAGGGTGTCTCGGTGGATGCTATGGTGGTGGCGGCTGCCACTAAGAAGGAACTGGCGGATCCTTCAGTACCTGTCCATCCTCCTAATAAGGACTCTAGGACCATGGACAGGTATGGAAAGCGGATGTTTTCTTCAGCGACCTTTGCCATGCGTTCGCTGAATTATCTTTGTCACTTCACCAGGCTTCAACGAGATGTTCTCAAGGAACTGGGAGAAGTAGTCCAGGATCCTTCTGCTGCTGGGGCTCAGGAAAAGATTGCCTCGCAGCTTGCTATCCTGAATTCCATATCTAACTCCTCCATGCGGCTCATATCCTATGCGGCCGATGGAGCGAGCAGGGCTGCAGGCACAGGAGTTGCTCTTAGACGCCAAGCCTGGATGCGGCTTTGTAATTTTGCGGACCCCTTTAAGGCGTCCTTCACTAATACCCCTTTGATGGTTCGGCTTTGTTCGGACCTCAGGTGAAGGATACCTTGACCAGGTGTGAGCAGGACGGCAAAACTCTTTCTGCCGTTGGAGTCCAGTTTTCCACTCCTTCTAGACCATACCCCAAGGGTCAGAAGGGGGGGAAGATGTGGTTCCGTAAAGCCCAAGGAGCTACGCCGGACACACGTGGTCAGTTTACCCCCAGAGGCAGAGGGGGTAACAATAATAGACGCCGCCCTAGAGGCAGGGGGGGTCCTCAGAACCAGGGCAACAGGGAGTCTCTTCCTGAGAAGCCCTTTCAGCATCCCTGAGGTGTTGCCCGACTGTCCACCCTTGGAGGCAGTCGGGGAAGGATTTCGCTGTACCCAGTAGCCTGGCAATCCCTATCTCAAGAGATGTGGGTACAGTCGATTATATCCGAGGGTTACAAAATCCCTTCGAAAGGTTTCCCGTACCTCTACAATCCCTTCCAGACATCTCACCCGGTCAAAGGGATTTGGCAGAACAGGAGGTTTCAAAGCTCCTAGAAAAAGAGCCGTCCAGACTGTGCCAGCAGACCAGGTAGGATCCGGTGTCTACTCCAGATTCTTTTTGGTCCCCAAAAGGACGGGAGATTGGAGACCAATATTAGACCTGAGCAATCTGAACAGATTTGTCAAGAAGGCAAGATTTCGGATGGTCACGCTTCAGTCCATTCTGCCCTTTCTGGGCAAGGACAACTGGATGTGCTCTATAGACCTTCAGGATGCGTACTATCACATAAAGATTCACAGGTGCTCCAGAAGGTTTCTCCGCTTTCGGCTAGGGACCAGTCATTACCAATTCAGAGCCCTGCCCTTTGGCCGCACTTCAGCCCCCAGAGTGTTTACCAAATGCATGGCAGTGGTCACAGCTCATCTGAGACGTTGAGGATTCCAGGTGTTTCCCTATTTGGACGACTGGCTCCTCTCCGCCACCACCAAGTGTCAGCTTCTTCAGTCCAGAGACTACACTCTACAGCTTTGCAGCAGCTTGGGAATTTCAGTAAACTTCGAAAAATCTTCTCTGCTGCCTTGCCAATCTATCACCTTTATAGGCGCAGAATTAAACACCGTCAAAATGTTAGCCAGACTAACAGATCAAAGAATTCTGGACATCCAAAAATTTGTTCGGCTTCTTTTGCAAAGCAACAAGATCAAAGCCAGATTTATACTGAAGGTTCTAGGTCTTATGGCTGCGGCCATTGTTCTTCTACCACTGGCTCGCTTCCACATGCGTCTTCTGCAGTGGATGCTATTCACGCAGTGGTCGTACCACAGTCTCCCGATGAGGCACGAAATCTTGGTAACACAGTCGTGCAGAGCTCATCTGAACTGGTGGATATCTTCCCTCTTCTTCATCAGGGCCGACCCTTTATTCCCCTCCTCCAGTTGCCACAGTCACTACGGATGCCTCTCTGATCGGGTGGGGGCATTATCAGGGCAGGATGGTCCACGGACGTGGCAACCCATAGAATACCATCTGCACATAAATGTCCTGGAGATGAGAGCAGTGCTTTTAACGTTGCAAGCCCTCAACGACTTTCTTCCCACGGGGACTATTGCAGTACAGACGGACAACATGTCCGTAGTCTGGTACATCAACAAGCAGGGCGGGACCAGGTCCTATCCGTTATGTCGAGAAGCTCTCAGACTTTGGCAGTGGGCGATCTCTTCTCAGCGGTTTCTGATAGCAACGCACATCCCCGGCAGGTCCAACCTATTAGTGGACAGGCTGAGCAGATCCATTCTGATGCCTCACGAGTGGTCTCTCAATCAATCTGTAGTGGATCAGATTTTTCTGAAGTGGGGCACTCCTTGTTGCGATCTTTTGCTACTCCTCAAAACAACAAGTGCCCCGATTTCTTCACTCTCTTTCCCCTTCCAGGCCAACCTCTGAGAGACTCTCTAACCCAGGATTGGCCCCGGGGACTTCTGTACGCTTTTCCTCCTTTTCCCTTGATTCCACAAGTCATTCAGAAAGCCACCGTTTTGAGAGCCAAGTTGATCCTCATTGCCCCATATTGGCCTCAACAAATTTGGTTTCTGTCTCTGCATCGTCACCTTCTGGTGCAGCCCTGGCATTTGGACCCAGTTCCGGATCTCTTGATCCACCAATCGGGTCAGCAGCACCGGGCCATTCATTCTCTCAACCTCACTGCTTGGTTGCTCCACTTCCTACCCTAGCCAGGCTACCGATGATTTCGGACTCAGTCAGAGACATTTTAGTCTCTTCCTTGAAGTTGTCCACTAGGACTGTTTATGCTAGCAAGTGGCGACGTTTTTCTATTTGGGCGAATTCCAGAAATATTGACCCCTTTACTGCTCCTGTACATTCGGTTTTAGATTTCCTGGCGGAGGTTTTTCATTCAGGATCCTCGTCATCTACAGTCAAAGTACAACTGGCTGCTATTTCTAAGTATCATGTTGGCCTGCATGACAATAACATTATGTCTCATAGGTTATGCAAGGCCTTTCTGAGAGGAGTTTTCCTCCTAAAACCACCTATAAAGCATCCTCCTCCGCAATGGGATCTAAACTTAATGTTGGCATCCTTGATACTACCTCCTTGAACCGTCTGCTTCATGTTCTTTGAAGTTATTGACCTGGAAAACTATATTTTTACTGGCTGTCACTTCTGCAAGAAGGGTTTCAGATTCAAGCTCTCTGCATCCGTTCCCCTTATTTGGTTTTTCATAAGGACAGGGTATCATTAAGAACTAACCCTTCCTTTCTTCCCAAAGTCGTATCTCAAACCAACATTAACCAATCTATAGATCTACCAGTCTTTTTCCCAAACTATTCCGACAGAGCTGAACAGAAACTGCATTTTTTGGATGTCCATCATCAGCTCAGGTACTATTTGCATAGAACTAAACAATTCAGAAAATCGGACCAATTATTTGTCTCCTATGCAGAAAACAGGATGGGTCTTCCAGTATCTAAAGTGACCTTATCCAGATGGTTGACTTCCACTATTTCCTATGTGTACTCTCTCAGGGGCAAACAGCTATCTTCTAAGCCAAAAGCACATTCAACCAGGAGTCTATCCACTTCTGCAGCTTTTCAGGATAGACTACCTATTGATACCATTTGTGCAGCAGCTACTTGGGCCACGCCTCATACCTTTGTCTCTCATTACAAGTTGGACTTGGCCTCTAGAGATAGGGCCAGTTTTGGTTCCACAGTTCTCAAGAGTCTGTTCCATTGAGCCACCCGGGATACAGGTGCTAGGGACGCGGTCCCATCCAGCAAGAATGAAGGCGAGATTGACAACTTAACATTTAGAAGTTATGTACCTACCATAACGTTCCATATTAATTGTCTTCTCTCGCCTTCTTTCTTGCGTCCCTCCCTCCTTCCCCCTGGCCTGGACAGATCTTGGAGAGTTCCTATTAGATTGTTTCCTCCGGTACATTGTTAGAAGGATCTCTTTTAGGAACCGTTGTTCCTTATTCTTTTAGGATAGTCTTTAGCAGGGTAAGTTAGCTACCAAACGAGATCTGAGGTAGTTCCGCCTTGCATCATGGGATATAGGGTTGCCTCGAGCTGGTAAAAGGAGTTCTCGAGCTAAAGCAAGTGCCGAGTCGGAGCCGAGGATCGGCTCCGAACCCATCCAGCAAGAAAGAAGGCGAGAGAAGACAACTAACATGGAACGTTATGGTAGGTACATAACTTCTAATTTCCTCAGTTTCTGATAATTTCCTGTCTGATAATGAGAAGAAGAATTGGAAAAGGGCAACTTCTAGTTTTTCTACACAAGTACTTGATACTGACTCTGAGGAAGGTGTTTCCTCAGAGTCCCCTATGGAGGAATTTTCTTTTTCTGAAACTGTTTCTGGAATATAAGATGTTTCAGTGGGAACAAACTGGTATTCCACCTACTTTGAAGAAATACTAAGATTTATTGCAAACTGAATTGCCACAAACTACTCTCTTACTAGCTTTGGAGGATGTTCTTGATATTGCCTGCAATATGCCTGACAGTCAACCTACAGCCCCTAAAAAAAGCGGACAGATTTTTGTTTCCGTTGTCTTGCATATATTTGTTTTCTCATTCCAGATGCGATCCTGTAGGTATTTTTGTGTCAAATCCTAATGCAGCAAATAATTTAGTTGATGTTAATACCTCTCCCTCTGATGATGGGAAAGCTTTTGACAGATTTGGGAAGAGGGTGTGTTTTTCTCCATCTGTGTCTGTTATGAGGCTGATTGTTTGTTTGGGTGTGTACACAGTTTTCTGAAGATGTTAAATCTGAAAGTTTGAATTTTCATTTGAATAAAGAGCTTTTGGTTGGACCTTCTGCTACTCAGCTGCTCAAACAGTTTGATGACAGAGAAAAAAAATGATCTAGTGGGTCACTCACACACATTTTCAGCTCTAATTTTCCAAGTTTGCTAAAACATCCCCTGCAATCTCAGGTTCCATTTACAAAAGCAAAATAAGAAGTCTCAACAGGCTTCTGACTAGCAGGTGTATAAGAACAAGTGTCAAAGTTCAAAGAAAAAAGAGGGAATCTTCCAAAAAAAGGGACAGTTAATAATATGGAATAATAGTAAAGACCCCCCCCCCCACATTAAACTGCCCTATAACTCCTTTTTTGGCATCAGATTGTTTCAGACAAATGGATTGTAAGAGTTGTTCAAGATGGTTACAGATTGACAGTGGGAAAGCCTTCCTTCTTTGCAGGGCATCCCCCCTCCCATTCTCCAAGTCAGACTTGCCCCCCCCCCCAAGTCTTCAACCAGATTCTTTGTTTGGATGCCATAGAACTGATTCCCCCAGATCTGTGGGGAAATGTTTTTATTCAAGGACTTGTCTGATGCCAAAGAAGGACTTGGAAACCATTTCTTGACATGCCCTTTTTGAACCTGTTTGTGAAAGTTCCAAAATTCATAATGTTGTCCCTACAAAGTTTACCTCTCATTCCTCCTCTACGTTTGTTGGGAACTGTAGGCTTGAAAGATGCTGTTGTCCCTACAAAGTGTATCTTTTATTCCTACTCTGCATTTTTTGGGAACTCTAGGCTTGAAAGATGCTTATCGCATTCAAACCGCCACAGATTCCAGTTGTCTTAAGGTTTTCTTTGTCTTGGTTGCACTGTCCATTCTCTGCATTACCTTTTGGTTATGCAGTGCTCCAGGGGTGTTCACAAAGTGCCAAGTTCTTGTGATGGCCCATTGAAGACTGCAGGGTATTTACATTTTCCTTATTTCAGTAACATATTTTGCAGACTTAGTGTCAGGAGTCTTGTTACTTATGTAAAAAAACCTCATTATCAATCTAGGATTCCAGGTCAGCATTCAGATCTCCTTCTCGATTCCTTCCCGCAGGGTGGTCTTACTAGGGCACCTTCTGGATACCTCCTTACAAAAGGCTTTCCTTCCTGTGGTAGTTTTGGAGATAACGGTTCAAACAGTTTAACCCCCCCCCTCCCCTCCCCAGCTTCATACATTCCCCAGCTTCATACATTCCGTCAGAGCAAAGTATTGTGGCAGACAAGCTGGGTAAGATCAGGACAGACCCTCATTAATGGAAATTGAATGAAAGGATCTTCGGGAATTGATTCAGTTGTGGGTGACTCCTCAAGTAAATCTGTTTGTTCCTGTTTGCAATTCCATTTTTTCCACTGATATCCAGGGGCATCCTAAAGAAGAGAAGGTCTATCCAGAAATCATTATGGTGACTCCACTCTGGTCTAGGCAACAGTAGTTCTCCCTTCTTATGGAATTGCCCAAGGGCAATTATCACAAACTTTCTCACACAGTCGATCTATTCACACAAGACAAGGGATGTTTGTTACATCCGGGCCTTGAACAACTGTAACTGATTTCCTGGCTGATTTAATTAGGATACCTTTTCGGCACCTATTTTCCTGAGGGTATATAACAGGTTTTAAAAGGCACACAGAAACATGTTGTTATGAGATCTTATATTAATAAATGAAAGAACATTTGCTGCTTTGCCCACTTCTATGTCATACTGCTTCCTGCTTGTTGCTTTAAGCTCACATGTTGGTGTGGCATGAGCGGTTTAATTTTGCAGCAGAATGGGCAGGCGCAAACACCAGAGTTTGTGACATGCATTAGGATAGACTGCTTTTATTTCACAGCACAACATGTAAATGCCAGAGTTTTTCTTGTGTCTACAAGTGAACTACTTTTTTTTTTGCATTTTTTCTACACTTTTTTCTGTAAAAGTGCATGTTTCTTGTGGTGTTTTGTTACAGCATTCTTGCATTGTGTATAGTGTTTTGTTGAGGCAAGTCAGTGGGGGGGGGGATTAACATCAAAGACTCTAATTCTAGCCATAATAATAAATTTGTGACTGTAACAGAAAGCATATCAGCCCAAGTAACTCCTTAATCACAGGTGCAGATTTCATAGGATCATAGGAGGTTACTAGGCTATGGCTCCAGGGCCCTTACAAGTGTGCCAAGTTCAACCCACGTTTCCAAGGGTGTCTGGTTCAAGCAGACACTAAAGTCAGCACCTATTGCCCCTGTCCAAGAGGGGACACGTGGAACCCCTGGGGTGAATTTCCGGTTATCCATCCAGTTGTCCAAATTACGCTTAAATAGGGCCAATGGGGGGCTTTGTTTAAAATTAATAAAAGGTGGGGCAACCTCTGTGAGACAAATCTCTCTCTTCAGCAAGTTCTGTTGATGTCACATACCAAGTTAAGGTACTTTGAGTGACCTGTGTGCCTTCTGACTTGAAAATGCGCAGCATTTCCGTTAAAACTGGGTCAGAGATTACACTATATGCAAGGCACAGGTCGCCTCTGAGCAGTCTGTATAACACAGACCAAAGTGACAATGATTTCAGTCTGTCCACATAAGATAGATCTTGAAGACCTTGAATTTTCTTTGTAAGGAACCGTTGTGAACTATCCAGTTGCTGCAGGTGTTTGGAAAGGAACATACAAAGAGAGTGTTGCCTGTTATTGGCTTGATGAGGAAAGAGTACCGGGGGGGGGGGTGAACCTGTCTTTTTCTGGAGGCAATGACCATACTTGTGAGATGAGCAATATAAAATGTCCTTTTTACCACTGTGGAGACATGGTGATCGAAGATAAGGTTGCTGTCGACCTGTGTGTCCAGATCTCTCACCACTGACTGTGTGCTTAGGGTATTGCTGTTGATGTGTTAGTCTGCAGGAACATCACCCTTGCCGAAGGGGATGATGATGAATTTATTTGCATTAAGTTTTAGACCATGAATTTGGCACCAGTCATTAATCTGCGCAAGACGTTCTTGCAGGATGTTATAATTGCTAGGGGTTTCAGTGATCGCTCCCAGTTTGCAGTCATCAGCAAACTTTGTCAGCCACAGTCCTTTAGTTTTAGCCCAGTGATGGCAAACCTATGACACATATGTGAAAGGTGACACACCAGCGTTCACAGACACCCAAGTTACCAAAGAAACCGAATGAACAAAAATACAAGAAATGTGACTTTGCAGTTATTTATTAAAACTTGGCAACAAAAAAGTTATTAATTGATGTTAATCAAGTCAAATGCAATGTGTTCCATATTTTTGCTTTTTAATACATATCAGCACACATGATTGGACTGTAGTTCCTTTAAATAAATGAATATGTAAAGAATTGTTTCTCTTTGGGGGGGGGGGGTGACACACCAGCAGAGTCAAGATAGGCAATTTCCAAATTTTTGATGCACTGAGCCCAAAAGGTTTGCCATCACTGTTTTAGCCTGTACTTTGAAAAAGTTGATTCCGAGCAGTAGGGGTCCCAGAACCAATTTTTGTGGAGCACCACTGGTTATGGTTCTGCTGGAGGAAGTGGAGTCCCCTATTTTGACCATATGAGTTCCATCAGTGAGCAAGTTTATAACGCACATGGCAGTATATGGGTTGATACCCAGCTGGGTGAGTTATGCCTGCATGGGGGATTGTGTCAAAGGCCTTGGCTAATTCTAGGTAGGCCGTATACACAGATTTGCTCTTGTCTAGATGTTCTTCGTGTTTCACTGTTGGCAGTCGTTACATTTGGGGTTATCTGCTTGCAGTAGCCCTCAGTCGGCCTGATTAACAAAGTCTTAGGTCCTGCGTCGGTTGCTGTCCCTTCTTCCATGACGTCAGGTCATCAGGGGTATAAAACATCCAGCCGACGCCATTATATCAGTCTTTCTTGCCATGCAGGAGCAGAAGCATTTTGCAAGTGCCGGTCGGCCAACTCCTGAAATTTTCGTTTTCGAGTTTCAAAACCGAAGTCTTCAACTAAAGCGAAGTACCCTGTTGGGAAAACTTTTTCTTGCTCCTTACTGATGTCAGTAAACGTTAATAATTGCATTACTTGTGGAAAGCAAATACCTCTCAAAGATTTTCATTCGTGCTGTATTCCTTGGCTAGGCTCTGACCACACTGTGCCTTGCTGTCGGTTTTGTGCTTTATTTAAACGGCGCACTATCTGTCAGTATATTTTCACTTCTAAATATTTTGGTTCTTGGTTTAATTATCCAGAAATGTCGTCAGTTAGACTTCCGACTAAGGGATTTAAAAAAAAACGTAAAGATAAAGACAGAGACAGGCCGCTGAGGTCCAAAACTGCCGACGCTTCTCCTAAGCCAGTCGCCAGTTCGCCAGTACTCAGTGAGGGGCTTTCGCAGCCCCTGATACCTGCTACTTCTGACTCGCAGGCCTCTACTGAGACTCATTCGGAGTCCGGTATCCTGCAAGATGCTTCAACTGTGGAACCTGCAGATGTCTCTTCCTTGGATAGGTCTGTAGCTGCTGTGCAGGCACCGGCTTCTGAGGGTGTATTCAGGCCTATGGACTTGCATGTTAAACAGATGCCTTCTTCTTCATTTAGGCCAAAATCTTGAACCATGACTAAGAAACTGACACCCAGACCGCATTCTCAGGCCTCTATGCCTAAAAAACAAATGATAAGAATGGCTGAAGATATTCTAACTCTAATCAGGGGAAGCCAACCTCCCCCTTCTAAAGAGACCTAGGACTGAAGTTATTTGTGAATCTTCTGAACAGGATTCTGATTTTTCTGATTCTTCTGATGATCTGGATTTGCCCTTATCTACTTATGAGGATTCTGATGCAGAGTACTCTGTTCCCTCTGTTTCCCCTCCAGAGGATTTTTCTTCTGGTGAAACCGTATATATTCTATGGGAGAATTTCCACTGGGAAAGCCAGGATTTTTCTGATTCAAAAAAGAGGCTTAGGGATTTCTTACTCCTGCCTCAGCATAGGCCTTTAACTATTCCTCCTGTACTAGACATTGTTGATGATGCTTTCTCAGAATCTAGTTTTGCCCGCTTCCTTGCCTCCTGCTCCCAGAAAACCTGACAGATATTAGTGTTCCTGATTCTCACAAGTTCCTTTTTAAAAATCCTATTGCGGATCCAGAGACCATTTCACAGGGACCCAAAGGCATTAAGGCTTCTACTGCTAAAAATCCTACCCCCTCAGATAGAGACTCCAGGGCACCGGATAGATGGGGTAAGAAAGTTTGCACTTATGCAACCTTGGCCATTAGGGCTTTAAACTGCCCGTTTCATACGTTAAAGTATCAACAACATGTTACTGGATTGCTTAAACAGAAAATATTAATTCTTGACTGCGCTGAAAATAAAGAATTACAGGATTTAATGCATTCTGCTGAACGAGTTGGAAAACATACTTTGCAATGTGGATTTGATTCATTAGAGGCCTCTTGCAGGGCTGCTGTTACTGGGTCTGTGCTCAGAAGGCATGCTTGGCTTAAGGAGCAGTCTTTGCCTGATCATGTTAAAGCTAAATTGTTGAATGCTCCCTTAAATCAGGACCGCCTGTTTGGCAACAAGGCTGAGGAAGTTCTTAAAAAGATGGAAGATAAAGCTAAATCTATGCAGACTGTTAAGGATTTCTTACAAGTTTAGCCTCCTAGATTTAATAGGCACTGGCCCTCTAAAATTGGTCCTTTCCAGCCCCCTCCAGGTCTTCTCAAGCCAAACCCAGACACAGCAGAATACCCAGGTTTCAGTCCCAAGGGACACACAAGACTAGGCAGTGGGAGGTTTCTGCACCCAAACCAGGGAGCAGCAATACTCCCCCCTATGGAAAACTGTCTCAATGACTTGCTTTTAAGACTTCCAAGCACTTCCCAACTGAATGCTCATTTAGGCAGAAAAATTGATCTGCAGGCCAAAAACTGGCAACTCATTACCCAGGACAAATGGGTTTTAAATGTAGTGTCCCAAGGATACAGATTTCATTTCCACACGTTACCATCACCAAGCGGATGGCCAGATCTACCCCCAACTCAGTGGACAGAGGCCCAAAATCAGGTACTCTCTCTCTTAAACATTGGGGGCTATTCAGTTGGTACCAGAAGAGGAAAAGGGACAAGATTTCTATTAGAGACTTTTCCTGGTATCCAGGAAAGGCAATACATGGTGTTCTATCCTGGACCTTTCTATTCTAAACACCTTTCTGGTGATTCCAAAATTCAAAATGCTGACTCTTCACCAGCTGCTTCCTATGCTAAGCAAAGATGCCTGATTGACATTAGATTTAAAGGAAGCATACCTGCACACCCCAATCAGGGAATCTTGCAGAAGATGCCTATGCTTCAAAGCAGGCTACACGCACTATCAGTTCTCTGCACTGCCCTTTGGCTTCTCTACTGCGCCCAAGGTATTCACAAAGTGCCTAGCTCCAGTCATTGCATTCTGCAGGCAAAGAAATATTCAAATATACCCATACCTGGACAATTGTGTAATTCAGGCAGAAAACCAGGACATACTTTTGAATCATCTGGCTTTTGTACAAAGGGTGCCAACTTGTTTGGGGTACACCACAAACGAATATAAATCATACCTGGTATCCTGTCAACAAATTATATTCCTGGGAGCAAGCTTGAATACAGCTTCCCAAATGGCTTGCCTCACTCCAGAGAAACAAATTCACTTGACAACCTTCTTCAAACAAGTGGCCACAAAAACCCTGCTATCTGCAAGGCAAATACTACAAGCCTTGGGGTTCATGGCCTCCTGGATTCTTCTAATTCCATATGCAAGACTGCATATGAGGAAACTACAGTGGTATCTAAAAAGCCTATGGTGTCAACATTCTTAGGATCTAGAAGCAGTGATTCCTATCATTCCTTGCCTACGCCTAGAGCTCCTCTGGTGGGCAGAGGCCTGCCACCAGAACAAGGGACTACCATTCACACTGCCCCCTGCCGCCCAAAACCTAACAATAGATGCATCAGACTATGCATGGGGGGGCGCACCTGGCAGGGAAGTGCATTCAGGGCAAATGGAACCCAATTCAAGTGCACCTTCACATCAATCATAAAGAAATGTTAGCTGTACAGAGTGCTCGGACAGCCTTCAAGGACCACATTCTTCCAGGACAATTAATGGCAAAGACTGAGAACACCACTGTTGTGTGATACATAAACAAGCAGGGGGTACACATTCTTACCCCCTCTGCAAACTAGCCATGGCATTGTGGAACACAGCCTTAAGCTATCAAGTGCATCTACAAGCTCAGTTCCTGCCAGGAAAACTAAATACACTGGCAGACAGACTAAGCAGAAACCTCATGGACCCACATGAGTGGAAACTGGAACCAAGGATTTTCAACATGTTAACAGGCAAATGGGGGAGCCGAGATATAGACCTGTTTGCCTCCCCCCAGAACTATCAATTGGAAAAGTTTTGCTCAAGGACTCCCCACAGACAAGCTTGGAAAGTGAATGCGCTGTCTTTCAGCTGGGAAAAACATATCAGTTTATGCCTTTCCTCCTCTGCCTCTGGTCTCCAAAGTACTACTAAAGGTCAAACAAGACAAACCAAGGATGATTTTGATTGCACCAGACTGACCTCACCAGCACTGGTACCCCCTCCTGCGCAGTGTGTCACTGTTGGCCCCATGGCACCTGCCTAAGACTCCTACCTTGCTGTTTCAGCAGGAGAACCAGATTCTGCACCATCACCTTCAAACACTGAACCTAGCAGCCTGGCTAATTACCTAAGCTCTCCTTTACAATCCCTCAGTAAACCAGTGATGGATGTCGTTTTAGGGGCAAGGAGGCCTAGTACTAGAAAATCTTATGCTGAAAAATGGAAAAGATTCTGTTCCTGGAACCAGTCTCAAGGGATGAGCACAGCAGTGCCCAATTTACCTCAGATTTTACAATACTTAACTGAGATGCTTTACAAGGGCCTGTCTTTTTCCTCAATAAAAATTCACGCCTCAGCCATTTCAGCTCATTATATCACAGAATCTCCCCTCTTCTCTCATCCACTGCTCAAGCAGTTCCTCAGAGGGTCAAAAAATTTAAGACCACCCAGGAGAGCTCCAACTCCAGCCTGGGACCTTAACTTTGTATTGGAAGAAACTCACCCTTCCTCCTTCGAGCCAACTGCTACTGCAGATTTAAAATGTCTTTCCTGGAAAACAGCTTTCCTTTTAGCCATCATTTCAGCAAGAAGGGTACCCGAATTACAGGCCCTTATGGCAGTGGAGCCTTTCATCATCTTTCATGCAGACAGGGTGTCCCTCAGGACCAATCCCTCTTTAATGCCAAAGGTGGTATCCAGTGTGGCCTTTAATCAGTCTATTCATTTGCCAACCTTCTTTCCTAATTCACAGAACAAAGGGGGGATGGATACTGCACTCCTTAGATGTGCACAGATAACTTAGATTCTACTTGGACAAGACTAAACCTCAAAGGAAATCTGAACAGCTGCTGGTGGCATTTGCTGCAGGTAGAGAGGGGAAGGCTATTTCAAAGCAAACCATCTCCAAATGGATAGGCCATTGCATTAATTCCTGCTATAAGCACCATGTCAGCCCTATTCCCACAGGGGATGAGACCCCCACTCAACCTGGGCTGCATCTACCTCTACAGCCTTTCTCAGAGGTGTACCTACCAGGGACATCCTAGAAGCTGCTACCAGGAATTATATACATACTTTCACCAAGCATTACCATTTGCCAATTTTCTCTAAATCCAGAGCTGGCTTTGCCACTGGAGTTTTGCAGGGCCTTATAGCTGGTCCTAATGCTATCTAAATTCCTCCTCCCATTCTTAGCTTTAGGTACAAGCAAGCAAATTCTGAGGATGTTCATCGTGTTACACTGCTGCAGTCATCACACTTGGGTTATCCTGCCGTCAGGCGGTCCCGCAGTCGGCCAGAGTTCCAAAGTCTTGGTCTGGCATCGGTTGCTGTCGCTTCTTCCCTGACGTCAGTGCGCCAGGGGTATATAATATGCATCCAACGCCATTTTCTTCAGTCTTTCTTGCCACATGGTGCTCGAAGCAGAAGCAGTTTGCAAGTGCCGGTCGGCAGACTCCTGAGATTTTCGAAGTCGAATTTCAGATCTGAAGTCTTCAATAAAGCTAAGTACCCCGTTGGGGAAACCTTTTTCTTGCCTCAGATCGATGTCAGAAAAAGTTAATAATTGTATTTCTTGTGGGAAGCAAATACCTCATAAGGACTTCCACTCTTACTGTATTCCATGCCTAGGCCCTGATCACTACGTCACTAGTTGTCGGTTTTGTGCTAGATTCAACAAATACACTATAAAAAGACGTTTTGATTTTGCTTTACACTACTTTGGCCGAAGGTTCAATTATACCATGCCGTCGGAACAGCTGACGACCTCAATACTGAACAAATGCAAAGACAAGGATAAAGACAGGCATCCGAGGTCCAAAACCGATGATGAAACCTCTTCTAGGCCAGTCGCCGGTTCTCAGTGAGGTGCTTTCGCAGACCCTGACACCCGCTACCTCAGAGCCACAGGCCGCTTCAGACTCCCACGTGGAGACATCTAGGCCTCTGGAAACTCAAGGTATTGGGCCTACGGAAACTAATCCCTCAGATGGGTCCGGAGCCGCTGAGCAGGCATCGGCTTCTGAGGGTGTTTTCAGACCTTCACACCTTGCCATTAAAACAACAGCCAAGACAAAGGTACCATTAAAGACAAAGAAACAAGTACAGCATTCTCCTGGACAGTCCTCCATGCATAAGAAACAGATGCTTAAAATGGCCAAAGACCTCATTACTCTAATCAGGGGATGTCCTTCAAGGATGCATCTGCAGTCATCACATATGGGTTGTCCTGCCTCAGGCAGCCCTTCGGTCGGATTCCAAAGTCTGGGTCTGGCCTCGGCTGATGTCGCACTTTCCCCGATGTCAGAGCGTCTGGGGTATAAAAGCATCAGCCGACGCCATCTTCCTCAGTCTTTCTTGCCGCGTGGTGCCCGAAGCAGAAGCAGTTCGCAAGTGCCGGTCGGTCAGCTCCTGTGATTCAGCTACCGAAGACTTCGAAAAAGCTACGTACCCCGTTGGGGACTCTCTCTTGCCTCAGCCGATGTCAGATAAAGTTAATAATTGTTTAACCTGTGGGAAACAAATACCTCATAAGGATTTCCACTCTTACTGCCTCCCCTGCCTAGGCC